>NC_041393.1:401705509-401723800 GCF_002162155.2 Triticum dicoccoides | reverse complement strand
CTCGCCTAAGTGTAAAAAATCCTACCAAGTGGTGAGCGATCCTCCCACTCGGGGGCTTAGCTGCAGTCCAGTACTCGCCTAAGTGTAAAAAATCCTACCGAGTGGTGAGCGATCCTCCCACTCGGGGGCTTAGCTGCAGTACATTACCCGCCTAAGTGTAAAAAAATCCTACCGAGTGGTGAGCGATCCTCTCACTCGGGGGCTTAGCTGCAGTCCAGTACTCGCCTAAGTTTGAAAAATCTAACCGAGTGGTGCGGGTCGACCAAGAACCGTCCCCCGGGGCTGCACCATCAAGAAGAAGGATGAGATTGTGCGCACTGCCAAAGGCTCATCCAACAGCTGGTGCCAAGGCGAGCTGCTTTTAGGATCGTCAAGACCATTGCTGAATGCCTCGTTGATGAGCTGATCAATGCTACCAAAGGCTCATCCAACAGCTAGTGCCAAGACGAGCTCCTTTCAGGAACTTCAAGGCCACTGCTGAGTGCCTCGCTGATGAGCTGATCAATGCTGCTCAGGGCTCGTCCAACAGGTTGACTGCAGCCTCTTCCTCAGAAGCTGCATCAAAAGTACAAGAACCAATCCGAGTGAAGAACAAGTTTAGCTCGAAGACAAACACAACATATTCAAAGATAAACCAAGTTCAGATAAATCTAAAGTTTCCAAGCCACAGATTAAAGTGCTCGGGCGTCAGGCCCGAAGGAGTCTCAACGATTACAAAATCACTCGGCATTCGGAGGCAAATAAGGGTGAAGCATAATGTTTTTCGATCACTCGTCAGGAGAAGGGCTGGCTAGATCACAAAAGCTGTCAAGATCAATGCTGTCCGCAATACGAGTGGCAGCCTCAAGGAAGGTGTCCATGAAGGACTGGAAAGTGTGCTTCTTAGTATTCACAACCTTGAGGGCCGCCAACTTGTCTTCTCTGGCGTCCTTGCAGTGCACTCGGACCAATGACAGGCGACATCAGCGCCACAGCGAGCGGATAACTTCTTCCACTCCTGCACTCGGCCAGGGATCTGATTGAGTCGAGTCATCAGCGACTCGAGATCTTGAGAAAGTTCTACCTGAGGCTAGAGTTCGGCGTCAACCCGAGTCATCGCCGCCTTCAGTCGAGCCAGATAAGCAACGGTGTCGTCCAAGCGTGATTCCAACCACAACAAGTTCATCGCAACCTCATCTTTCAGAGGACAATTGATGGGGTCGAGACCTGTCTCGACCCGCCCGGTCTCAGCTTCAAAATCCTGGCAAAGTTCTGCACAATAATGAAAAATAGTGAGTCGACAATATAACAACATACTTCAATCGACGAGAGCTAATCAGTCGAGCGGCAGTACCTTCAAGCTTTAGAACTAGTTTTGCGGCAAGTTGTCCCAGATAGGACTCTAGCTCGCCTGTCCTGGCTCTGAGACCTCCAACTTCATTGGTCAGGTTCTCCTTGTCCTTCTTCGGTTGCTCAACTTCCCGATTGGCTTCAGAGAAGGCAGTCTTCAACTTCGTGTTCTCCTCTTCCAACTTCCTGACCGAAGCCAGCTTTTGGTCCACAAGTGTTGTCTTCTCTCGTGCTTCCTTCTGGGCAGCAGCAAGGTCCTGATCCTTCTTCTCCAGAGCTTCCTTCATTCTCTCTAAAGAAACAACACTCTTCAGACGAGCCTGAAGCTGACGGTTTTCACTACGCACATCTGCTTGTGTGAAGTCACTCAGTTCAAAGAGACTGAAAGAAAAAACACTGAAAGGCGCGAGCTACTAGGTGGACAAGTGTCGATTGATTACCTCCCATGATGGTTGTTTCTTGTTGAGCAGTCTTGAGGTTCTTCTTTGCAAGTTCAAGATCAAGTTCGAGGCTGATGTGCTTCTTGTTTAACTCAGAAAGTCGAGCTCCAAGATCACAAGACCTCTGCAGTCAGCGGGAGAGATATGTCAGTCGACAGAAATAAGACAATGACAGTGAAAACTTACTCTAAGACTACTACCGAATCAAATATTCAACAGTAGTCTCGGGGACTACACCCAGTGGGTGCACTTAGCGTGCCCCCACTCATTTATATCAACACTCAGCATGGTCTGCCGAGCATGAGTAAAAAACATAGATTCTCAGACCTCAGTCGACTGCCAGCAGTCGACCGTGGTCTCGGGGACTACACCCAGTGGGTGCACTCGGCGTGCCCCCACTGGTCCGGACAGAATACTAAGACTCAGCACGAGTCGAGTGGAGCGGGAGACTTCCTAAACTCTAAAAATAGGCACACCCCAGTGGGTGATCAGATGTAAAACAACATTCAAAAGTTCAATCGAGAGTTCACTGACCTTAACATTGGTCTGCAGAGCGGTGCTGACTGGCCTCGTGCATCACCTTCACCTGCTCCATAACAAGGTTCACCTGGAGAAGAGCCTCCCTGGCAGCACTTGGTGAATCATCTGGGGTCTGGTAGGCAGCAAAGAGTGATGGCTCCAAGGTGGCCAAAGCAGCTACTGGGTCGAATGCGTGTAGTTGCACTGGAGCAGCAGGAGCCGGAGCGGTCGACCCCGACGGACGATTAGTCGTCAGCGGGTTGGCGAATGTGACGTTGATCCGAACCGGATCTCCGAAACGCTCGACCACCGCCTCGAGCACCGGCGTCGACTGAGGGACTTGAACTTCAAGCCCTCTCCTGCTGGATCCCTCGCCTCTCCTCCTCCTCCCCTATTGAGGCACTTCTTCTTATTCAACATTAGGAAGTACGACGATGTCTCGCGGAACTGCAGCAAAAGCAAAACATCAGAAATTCAGCCGACCGATAACTCAATAGACTAATGAGTTCTGGTCGAACGGACTTAGCAGCTCGGGAAGTGGCTGCGTCGTCAGTCTCCTCGTCTCCTGGAGCTTTGTCGATATCCATGTCAGTCGCACCAGAGGTTGGGCTAGAAAGATACATGGTCCATTCGGTCAGAACAGAAGCTTCAGTCATCCTAGATAAATGCAAGAAAGATACTCACCCTGAAGCAATAGGGACGTCTGTCGTGGTACTAAGACTGACAGTAGAATAGGGGGTAGGTATGGAGAGGCAAGATCCTAGCTATGGAGTAGTTGTACACGCAAGGGATTTACGAGTTCAGGCCCTTCTCGGAGGAAGTAAAAGCCCTACGTCTCGGAGCCTGGAGGCGGTCGACTGGATTATATGCGTATGAGTTACAGGGGTTCGAACCCTTCTGCCAGTGGAGGGGGGTGGCTTATATAGTGTCTGCCAGGACCCCAGCCAGCCCATGTAGTGGAGGGTTTAAAGTACAATAAGGCCTGGCGTTACTGGTAACGCCTTACATAAAGTGTCATCATGGCCATAAAGACTACTTAATTATAGACCATTTGGATACAGAGTGGCTCTTGATCTCCTGGTGGTCGAGTGAGTCTTCATGGTCGAGTGTCTTCGAGTCCGTCGAGTGGAATCCCTCTAGGTCGACTGGAAGGCAGCTTCTTCTAAAGATGTCCTTGGGGAGGGTACCTTAGACAGGTCCATGACCCTACCCTAGGTACATGACTTCATCATTAGCCCCCGAATGGATCGAGGTTTGAGTGAGGAAGGAGTTGATAATCTTTCCGACCTGTTTTTTGTGTTCCGAGTATGTCTAACTCTGGATCAATGACTTTTTAGCGATGGCATCAACTTTTCTTTCAGTCACCTTGATCCATTCTTTTCCTCTGTCGAGTGAACTTTGTGAACTCGGTGATTTCCGAGCGACGGATCGTAGGAAATCTGCCGTCTGACAAGTTGCTCTGCTGTTAACGGATTTTGCTAGATCCGAATTTTGGGAAGCGCGCAAAGCGGAGAAGACCGCGGTACTCGGATGGGATAAGGCAAAGACGCCTCAATTTCCGCGCCGCCTTTTTCGCCACATATCGCACGCGCGACTGTTTCGGGATTTGACAGGATCGCCCGGGCCTACCAGTCAGCCACTCGAAGTGACCTTATATAAGGCGCCGGACGGGGGCTTTTTGAACAGTGCGTCCTCATTCCCCTCTCCCTCTTCCTCAAACTCGCCCGCTGCACCCACTTCTATCTCTGCTCATCTGCTCCTCGCACGCCTCGCCAGCGACGACGGTGAAGGAGAAGACGGCGGCCTTGGAGCGAGCGAAGAAGGCGACGGCGAAAGCGAAGGGGAGAGCGACCAGTCGGGGCGGATCCTCATCGCGGTCCAGCCTGCCGCAAGGCTGGATCCAGGGAGACTGGATCCGCTCGACCATCACCCAGAAGGACCTCGACGATCTGGCCCATGAGGGACTGATCTCCCATGGGTCAGCAAGGCTTCCGGGGACGGAGTGGCAACCGCAGCCTCAGGAGGGTGAGTGTGTCCTCTTAGCCACCCATGTCGATCACGAGTTCTCCTGCCGCCGAATCTTTTCTTTCGAGGGTTTCTGAACTTCTTTGGGGCACAACTCCATCACTTCACACCCAACTCCATTGCCTATCTCGCTGCTTTCGTGTCTTTGTGCGAAAACTTCTTGGGTTGTCGGACGCACTGGGGCCTCTTCAAGCACATATTCACTTGTCGTTCTCAGATGGTGAAAAAGGCGAGTTCGAATGACGAGAGGACCAAAGTAATCCAGATGTGTGGGGGTCTTGGGGTCCAGATGAGGAGTAAGAGTGCTTTTCCAGCCATGACCCTTCCCGAGTCGGTTAGAGGGTGGCAGTCGACCAGATTCTACTGCCAAGACGAGTCGACGCCGGGGCAGTCGACTGGTCTCCCTCCGTTCTCCATGGACCAAGTGAACAAGCCATCTTCCCTGAAGGTGCTTCCGGAGGAGAAGGCTCAGGTTAAAATGTTGATGGAGCGTGTAGTTCAACTCATTCGCGATGGGGTCACTGGCATGGATCTTTTGGAGGTTTTCCTTCGATGGCGCATTCAGCCACTCCAATACTGAGGCCACCCGATGTGGTTGTACTCTGGTACCGAAGACACCACTCGGGTCCACCCAGAGGAGGTCGACGACGCCACACTGGAGAGGTGGATGACTGCCATCACAGGGAACAAAGATAACCCTCGTGGGGCTAGGAGGATCCCACCACTCGACCAGTCTTATGAACCAGACAAGGTATGAACACTTATCTCCGACTATAATCATGTTCCGTTCATTCTATTTTGCTGCAACTCAGTCGACTGACGTTTATCTTGTTTTGTTGTCTTTCAGATCACTACTGAGTTGTATTGGATGCCCAACGGGGCGCAAGCACAGACCGAGGAATAGGAAGGAAGTGGAGGCGAGAGCCCGGAGGAGTGGGAATCGGATGGTGATGATGGTGATGACGATGATGGCTCTGATGAGGAAGAGGAGGAGGAGGAGGTGGTGGAGGAAGTCGCACCTCCCCGTTCTAAAAGACGATCCAAGCTTGTCCATGACCCTGCAACCGAGCGCGGTAAGGGGGTCACGCCTGTCATGCAGTCGACCAAGCGTCCTCGGACGACTTCTCCGATGCCGACTGAGAAAGCGCCGAAGCAATCTTGAGTGGCATCGTCGAAGCCGACGAAGGCCTTGCCGAAGATGAAGATGGCGATCCCCACTATTTCTGGGTAATTGCGTAACTTGTGTTTTCTTGTTTAGCATGGATTTATTCTTGGTCGATTCGTTAGCTGACCGACTGACTTCTGAAACTGCAGTGCTGCTACTTCTGATACCTCGACCAGACCTGAAGATCAAGAAATGGAGGATGTTGTCACTTCCAACCCTGGTATGACCATTGTAGTATCGTTTTCAGTCGGTAGGATCTTCATTTTTAACTTTGAATCTTTTCTGCAGCTCTATCTAATATCATCATTGATCTTCCTGATGATGATGACGAGGAACCACTGAGGCAGAGGAGGAATAGGAGGGCATCTGCTGGCAAGACAGCTCAGGTCGTATCAGCACCGGAGACGTTGGTTGTGGAGGTGGACAACGTCATTCGGCCTACCGTATCCTTTGCGGTGCCACTGACGAGTGCTCGCCCTTCATTGTCGAGTGCTGATCAGCCTTCACTTTTCTCCACCCACCACGCCCCAGAAGACCAAGCAAGCACTGCTAAAGAAGCCATACGCCAGGCGGGGGTCATGATGGAGCAAGTGAAGGCGATCCGAGATGCCAGCCAAGCAGCTTACGACGCCAGTTCGGCCCTTTAGAGCAATGTTCAGGTTAGTCGACCACCGCCTGTTTTGTTAGGATATGATACTTGAAATCTTTTCTGAAAATCTTAGTATCTGCCGTACACCCACTGGGTGTGTTGATTGAATATCTGGGTTAGTGGGGGCACGCTGAGTGCACCCACTGGGTGTAGTCCCCGAGACCGTGGTCGACTGCTGGCAGTCGACTACGGTCTGAAGAACAGCGTGACTAATTGTTGGTGGTTAGCCTTTCAGTCTTTTTTGGTCGACTGATCGACTCTATCTGATAGAACTAGTGGGGGCACGCTGAGTGCACCCACTGGGTGTAGTCCCCGAGACTACAGTCGAATGTTTAGATTCGGCTGTAGTCTTAGAGATACTACGATTTTTTCCTTAGTCACTCGGAAGTGACCTATCTTTGGCGTCTGTCGATTGGTCCTTCGCAGAAATCTTGCGAGCTTGCAGCTCGTTATACTGAGTTGGAGAACAAGCATATCCAGCTCGAACTTGATCTGAAGCTTGTCCAGGAGAACTTCACGAATGCGGAGGAGGAGGCAAAAGGTATGTTTGGTGAGAACCTTGACGACTGCTTTTGTCTCTTGTCCATTCCTGAGTCTGATCTCACTGTGATTTTGCAGATAAACTGAGGGATTCTCTGAAGAAGAAGGACCTTGACCTTGCTGAGGCGCAGAAAGAAGCTTCAGAGAAGACCAAGCTCGCAGAGGAGAAGCTGGCTTCAATCGGCAAACTTGAAGAGGAGAATACCAATCTGAAAGTTGCTCTTGATGCGGCCAACAAGGAGGTTAGTCGATTGAAGAATGACAAGATTGCCTTGAGTGACAAGGCCAGCGAATTGGTGGGAAAGAAGAATGATCTGGAGGCTTATCTGGGAGGACTCGCCAAGAAGCTATTCCTCATGCTTGAAGGTAACCCTTTGTATCCGACAGGCTTTTTAATTATGGTCCTACCACCAAACTGCTGCCTTAACTTTGGGGTTGTGTCTACAGAGTTCTGCCAAAACTTTGAGGAGGAGACTGGTCGACTGGAGACGAGCCTAGATCCCATCAACTCTCCTGTGAAGGATGATGCCGCCATGAACATGCTCCGACTCGAGTCTCACATTGCTGCTGTTGTTGACAATCTTGCAAGGCTGAAGGCTGTGACGTCACGCATTGACACAACACTCTGGCCAGGAGAAACACTTTAGAATGACCTTGAGTCTCTGATGACTCGACTGAACTAAGTTCCAAGTCGAGTGCAAGAATGGAAGAAGTCTTCTGCCAGGTGCGGTGCCGACGTTGCTCTATCTCTGGTCCGTGTTCACTGCAAGGACGCGCGAGAAGACAAGCTGGCGGCTCTCAAGGTGGCCAATACCAAGAAGCATGACTTCCGATCCTTCATGGAGACCTTCATCGCTGCTGCCACTCGGATCGCAGATGGAATCGACTTGGACGAGTTTGTTGTGCCTTCCAGCCCTCCACAGGAGGGGTAAAAAAACTTCAATGCTTGATGCCTTAAATTTGCCTCGGTATGCCGAGTGGTTTTTGTAACCGATAAACTTTAACAGGCTTGGTGCCTGAGCCCTTCTGGTTCCGTAGAACGCTACCTAAACTTGGATTTGACGTTGAATATGTCTGCATCTGCCTCCGAACAAACATTGTCTTTTGCTCGGTCTATATGCTGGTGTTTGAGATGCTTTTTTGCAGGTAGGGATGAAGCACAGATGCAATCGACTTGTACTTCGTCATTCTTAGGCTGGCACTGGGCCGCAGCTAAGCCCCCCAGTGGGAGGTCTGCTCTCCACTCGGTAGGATTTTCAAAAACTTAGGCGAGCGCTGGGCTGCAGCTAAGCCCCCGAATGGGAGGTCTGCTCTCCACTCGGTAGGATTTTTACAAACTTAGGCGAGCACCGGGCTACAGCTAAGCCCCTGAGTGGGAGGTCTGCTCTCCACTCGGTAGGATTTTTAAAAACTTAGGCGAGCACTGGGCTGCAGCTAAGCACCCGAGTGGGAGGTCTGCTCTCCACTCGGTAGGATTTTTACAAACTTAGGCGAGCACTGGGCTGCAGCTAAGCCCCCGAGTGGGAGGTCTACTCTCCACTCGGTAGGATTTTTACAAACTTAGGCGAGCACTGGGCTGCAGCTAAGCCCCCGAGTGGGAGGTCTACTCTCCACTCGGTAGGATTTCTGAGGCGTACCTCTAAAGGGGAAGGTAACAGTCGACCTGCACTTCGTCCTCCTTGCGGGTCGCATGTTGTATTTGTGGCGTAGCTCAGAAGGAGAGGATAGCAGTCAACCTGCACCTCATCCTCCTTGCGGAGCGCAGGTTGTATTTGTGGCGTAGCTCGGAAGGAGAGGGTAGCAGTCGACCTGCGCCTCATCCTCCTTGCGGAGCACACGTTGTATTTGTACTTAGGCGAGCGCTATGCTGCAGCTAAGCCCTCGAGTGGGAGGCTGGCTCACCACTCGGAAGGATTTTTATTAAACTTAGGCGAGTACTTGGACTGCTGCTAAGCCTTCGAGTGGGAGGCTGGCTCACCACTCGGTAGGATTTTGTTGAACTTAGGCGAGTACTTGGACTGCAGCTAAGCCCCCGAGTGGGAGACTGTCTCACCACTCGGTAGGATTTTGTTGAACTTAGGCGAGTACTTGGACTGCAGCTAAGCCCCCGAGTGGGAGGCTGGCTCACCACTCGGTAGGATTTTGTTAAACTTAGGCGAAACAGATTCGCAGCTAAGCCCCCGAGTGGGAGGCTGGCTCACCACTCGGCAAGGATTTTTTTACAAACTTAGGCGAAACGGATTCGCAGCTAAGCCACCCACTGGGGGACCTTTATGTGAACAATAGTAACAACAATCACTGGGAAAATTATAACACTATTGTATTTCAAAAATGAACTACAGAAGTACTCTTATTACATCTCATCCGAGTGCATACTTAAGTATAAAAGGGGCGGAGCAGCTCCGCGTTCCAAGCTCGGGGCTCGTCAATCTGGTGCTCGACATTGTAAAGGCGGTATGCTCCATTGTGGAGAACCTTGGTGACGATGAAGGGACCTTCCCAAGTAGGAGCAAGCTTGTGTGGCTTCTGCTGATCCACTCGGAGAATCAAATCTCCTTCTTGGAAGGCTCGACTCTTCACGTTTTTGGCGTGGAAGCGACGCAAGTCCTGCTGATAAATGGTCGATCGGATCAAGGCCATCTCTCTTTCTTCTTCCAGAAGGTCGACTGCGTCCTGCCGGGCTTGCTCTGCTTCAGCTTCGGTGTAGAGTTCGACTCGGGGTGCGTTGTGAAGCAGGTCACTCGGCAAGACCGCTTCAGCTCCGTAGACCAAGAAGAACGGAGTTCTCCTAGTCGACCGATTAGGTGTGGTCCTTAATCCCTAAAGTACTGACGGAATTTCGTCGACCCATGCACCAGCAGCGTGCTTGAGATCGCGCATCAATCGGGGTTTCAATCCTTTGAGAACCAAGCCATTTGCTCGTTCTGCCTGTCCATTCGACTAGGGGTGAGCAACTGAAGCATAGTCGACTCTTGTGCCCTGAGATGTGCAGAAGGCTCTGAATTCCTTGGAATCGAAGTTTGACCCATTGTCAATGATGATGCTGTGTGGAACTCCATATCTGAATATCAACTCCCTGATGAAGCTGACAGCAGTGCCGGCATCAAGATTCTTGATGGGTTTAGCCTCAATCCACTTGGTGAACTTGACGACTGCTACCAGCACATGGGTGAAGCCGCTTCTGCCAGTTCTCAGTGGTCCAACCATATCCAATCCCCATACAGTGAAAGGCCAGACGAGTGGAATGGTCTTCAAGGCCGAGGCGGGCTTGTGTGACATATTGGAGTAAAATTGACATCCTTCACACTTGTCGACTATCTCCTTTGCCATTCATTCGCTCTTGGCTAGTAAAATCCCGCTCGGTATGCTTTAGCCACAATGGTCTGAGAGGACGCATGATGGCCACAGGTCCCCGAGTGGATATCGTCAAGGATTATCCGACCTTCTTCTGGCGTTATACACTTCTGACCAACTCCAGTCGCGCTTTCTCTGTACAACTGTCCCTTTATCACAGTAAAGGCCTTAGATCGGTGGACGATCTGTCGAGCCTCTTCTTCATCCTCTGGGAGCTCTTTCCTTAAGATATATGCGATGTGCGGCACCGTCCAATCGGGAGTAATCACCAATGCTTCCATGATCAGGTCGACTACTGCTGGAACTTCAACCTCAGTCGGATCAGTGACACTTTTAGGCTGTGGAGCTTCTTCGGTAAAAGGATCTTCTTGAACTGATGGAGTATGGATATGCTCCAAGAACACATCACTGGGAATGGCTTCTCTCTTGGAACCTATCTTCGCCAAATCATCAGCCGCTTGATTCTTCACTCGGGGTATATGATGGAGCTCTAACCCTTCAAATTTCTTTTCAAGCTTTCTCACTGCATTGCAGTATCCAGTCATGGCTGGGCTTCTAACGTCCCACTCCTTCATCACCTGATTGACCACCAAATCGGAGTCGCCATAAACCATAAGGCGACGGACCCCGAGTGAAATGGCCATGCGCAACCCATACAAAAGTGCCTCGTATTCTGCTTCATTGTTGGAGGAATCAAAGTGGATCTGGAGCACATATCTGAGCTTATCTCCTCGGGGGGAAACCAATACCACCCCAGCGCCAGAACCATTTAACATCTTAGGATCGTTGAAGAACATGGTCCAGTGCTCCGAGTGAACTTGAGTCGGCTGCTGTTGCTCAATCCACTCGGCAAGGAAATCTGCTACTGCTTGGGACTTAATGGCTTTCTTTGCCTCAAACTTGATATCTAGGGGAAGGAGTTCAATCGCCCATTTCGCCACTCGACTGGTTGCATCTTTGTTGTGCAGAATCTCTGACAGTGGGGCATCGCTGACGACTGTAATGGAATGATCAGAGAAATAATGAGCAACCTTCTTCGTGGTCATGTAGATCCCACACACGAGCTTCTGATAATGAGGGTATCTTTGCTTCGACGGGGTCAATACTTCGGAAAGACAATATACTGGGCGTTGAACTTTGAAGGCTTTCCCTTCTTCTTCCCGCTCGACCGTAAGTACTGTACTGACGACTTGTCCTGTGGCTGTAATGTAGAGCAACAAAGGCTCTTTGCTGATTGGAGCAGCAAGCACCGGCTGGGTGGAGAGCAGAGCTTTTAGCTCGGCAAACGCTGCATCAGCTTCTGGTGTCCACTCGAACTTGTCTGACTTCTTCATCAGTCGGTAAAGAGGCAATGCCTTTTCACCGAGGCGAGAGATGAATCGACTTAACGCGGCCAAGCATCCAGTAAGCTTCTGGACATCGTGCACACGCACAGGGTGTTTCATTCGGAGTATAGTGCCAACTTTTTCTGGGTTAGCGTCGATTCCTCGTTCGGAAACGAGAAAACCGAGTAACTTTCCACCAGGAACTCCGAATGTGCACTTTGATGGATTGAGCTTGATATCATACCTCCTGAGATTGGCAAATGTTTCAGCGAGGTCAGTCAACAGGTCGGAACCCTTCTGTGATTTGACCACAATATCATCCATGTACGCTTCCACGTTCCGACTGATTTGAGTGAGTAAACACTTTTGAATCATCCTCATGAACGTGGCTCCGGCATTCTTGAGGCCGAATGGCATGGTGACATAGCAAAAGCACCCGAATGGAGTGATGAAAGCTGTTTTGATCTCATCGGGTCCATACAGACGGATCTGATGGTACCCAGAATAGGCGTATAAAAAAGACAATCTCTCACATCCCGCAGTCAAGTCGACAATTTGGTCAATGCGAGGGAGAGGAATATGATCTTTCGGGCAGGCCCGATTGATATGTTTGAAATCAATGCACATGCGAAGTGACTTGTCCTTCTTGGGGACCATGACAACATTGGCGAGCCACTCGGAGTGGTAAATCTCCCGGATAAACTCGGCCGCCAGGAGCTGAGCTACCTCCTCACCAATGGCTTTTCTCTTCTGGACGGCGGACCGTCGAAGATGTTCTTCGACAGGCTTTGCTTTTGGGTCGAGTCGTAAACGATGCTCAGCCAGCCCCCTGGGAACACCCGGCATGTCAGCAGGCTTCCATGCGAAGAAGTCCCAGTTCTCACAGAGGAACTGGATGAGCGCTTCTTCCTATTTAGAGTCGAGTGTTGTGGAAATATGAGTCGGAGCAGCATTGGGATCGGTCGGGTGAATGTGAACAGGTTTCATCTCACCAAACGACTGGAACGCTGACTCTGTGGCGGGCTTCTTGGCCCGCAACAAATCACTCGGATCTACATTTTTCTGATACTCTTGCAACTCCACCACTATTATCTGAGCATCGGCAATCTTTGAGCCCTTCTGAAAGCACTCTTCTGCCTTTTTCCGATTGCCAGTGATGGTGATCACACCCTTGGGACCAGTCATCTTCAATTTGAGGTATACGTAACATGGTCGAGCCATGAACCTCGCGTACGCTGGCCTGCCCAGAATAGCGTGATAAGCACTCTGGAAATCCACGACTTCAAATGTTAGCTTTTCTTTGCGGAAATGCTTCGAATCGCCGAAAACCACATCAAGAGCTATTTGGCCGAGTGACTCGGCCTTCTTTCCAAGAATTACTCCATGGAAACTCATGTTGTTGGAACTGAGTCTGGACATCGGAATGCCCATTCCCTTTAGCGTCTCCGCATACAATATATTCAATCCACTGCCACCATCCATCAGAACCTTAGTCCGTCGAGTACCTTCGACGAATGGGTCGACCACCAAAGCTTGCCTCCCAGGGGTGGCTATGTTTGTCGGGTGATCAGACTGGTCGAATGTAATGGCGGTCTGAGACCATTTCAGATAGCTAGGTGTCGCCGGAGCAACCATATTCACCTCACGGTTGATAACTTTCAGTCGACTTTTGCTCTCCACATTAGCAAAAATCATCAGGGTGGAATTGACATGGGGGTAACCTTCATCACTGTCCTCTTTGTCCTCAGCCTTGTCCGACTCCTTTTCCTTATCCTTGGGTTGTTCTCCTTGAAACTGCTGGATTAAGAGCCGACACTGGCGAGTGGTATGTTTCGGGTAAATGAAGTTACCCTCTTCGTCTTTCTTCGTGTGGATGTGGCATGGCAAATCCATCATGTCGTTTCCTTCCTTGTCCTTCACCTTCTTGGGGTTCCAGGATCCTTTGGGCTTCCGTTTAAACTTGCCCTGAGTCACGGCCAAGACTTTTCCAGGAGCAGCTGGCTCGGCTTTCCGCTTCTGCTTTCGACTGGAGTTTCCTTTTTCCGACTGGTTCGGCTTGTACTTGCCACTACGGAGTCAACCCTCTTCTTCACCATTGGCGTATTTGGTGGCAATCTCCATCATTCGACTCAGGGCCATGTCTCCGGTTTGACCAAACTTCAAACTTAACTCTCTGTTCTTGAAGGCACATATGGCTTGATGATCAGATACGTTCTCCATCGTATGATGCAATGTGATCCACCTCTGGATGTAATCTCTCAGGGTCTCATTCGTCTTCTGCACGCAGACCTGCATCTCTGTCAATCCTGCTGGTCGCTTGCAAGTTCCCTCAAACGTCCTGGCGAACACTCAGGCAAGATCTTCCCAAGTGTAAATGCTGCTAGGGGCCAACTGATTCAACCAGGCTCTAGCCGAACCCTCCAACATAAGCGGTAGGTGCTTCATGGCCACCTCATCATTGCCACCGCCAATCTGCACAGCCACTCGGTAGTCCTCAAGCCAAGTATTGGGCTTGGACTCACCAATGAACTTACTCACCCCAGTCGCCAACCTGAAGTTGGGAGGGATCACCGCGGCTCTGATGGCTCTGCTAAAACACTCTGGTCCTGAAACATGAACTCGACTGCTAGTGGGCACATCTCTGTCGTGACCTTCTCGGTGAGCTCTGTTCCGGTCGACCAAACCTTTCACGATAATGGATCTCACGTCAAAGCCTGGTTCCCTGGGGTCGACCGGAGCTCTCCGCCCAACACTGTGCTGACGTCTGTCATCTTGCTGCCGAGGGGCGTAAGATCAACCCCTCGGGGGAGGAGTGGGAACTCGACGCCGATCATCGCGATCGAATCGGTCATCATACTAATCACGTCTTCCCCCACGTCCCTCACGCCATGGAGGCAATCTTGGGCTATGAGCCGACTGGACTATATTCGCAGCGACGGATCGACTGTGAATCCTATTGCGTGACTGTGATACAACAGAATTCTGATCTCCTGCTGCCCAGAGCAAATCTCTGATCTGCATCAAGCCTCTGCCAGCCTCTGACTGAGAGGGCTGAATCGACTCCGCTATATGGGCTGCAGCTGCTAGATTCTGAATTGGGGTTTGATATACCTGAGTCGGTGGCGGAAAGAGTTGACGTCGACTGGAGTCTGGTACTCGTTGCCGCACGCGCTCGTCGAGTGCTCGCTGGAGGTTCTCCAGTCGAGTGCACTCAGCCAAGTTGGCCAAACGCGCATCTTCCAAGGCACGGGCCTGGGGGGTTTCTCCTACGATGGTAGTATGCAGAGCATCCATATTCCGACGGCGAAGATCTTCCCATTGCAGAGAAGTGAGTGGCTTGGGTTGATACTCCTCATGGACCTGAGTGGGGTCGCCTCCGCCGTTCGCTCCGTCGGTGCGAGGGAAGCCGGGAGGACTACGAGGCGCATTGACCATCAGGACCTCCGCCGCTGGATCACTACTGTCGCACTCGGATGCAGTCTCTACGGAGCCAGTCGATAGATCGAACAGGCCGTAGAGAGATTCGTCGGGCTCGATCGCCGTGACTTGGGTGGTGGCCGATTGGCGAGCCACTGTGTGTCTCACCCACCGATGAAGTCTCGACCGACCAGAGCGCTTGCACTGACGAGAGACAGGGAGGGAGGACAACACAGGAGTCGACCGATACGGAGCCGACGGTTGCCGCAGCAGGACGCCGCAGATACATGTGCGAAAGTGTGTCGCCCCACAGACGGGGAGCGCGTCGATGTCGAGTGGAGCCTCCTGGAGCCAAGCGGAGTCGTCGGCGATGAACATGAGCGCGCCGAGACGGATCTCGTAGCCCTCGACCAGAACTCCGCCAGAAACCATGATGAAGGCAATCGGAACAATTGCAACTTCTCCAATAAGTCACTAAGACTGACAGTAGAATAGGGGGTAGGTATGGAGAGGCAAGATCCTAGCTATGGAGTAGTTGTACACGCAAGGGATTTACGAGTTCAGGCCCTTCTCGGAGGAAGTAACAGCCCTACATCGCGGAGCCCGGAGGCGGTCGACTGGATTATATGCGTATGAGTTACAGGGGTGTGAACCCTTCTGCCAGTGGAGGGGGGGTGTGGCTTATATAGTGTCTGCCAGGACCCCAGCCAGCCCACGTAGCGGACGGTTTAAAGTACATTAAGGCCTGGCGTTACTGGTAACGCCTTACATAAAGTGTCATCATGTCCATAAAGACTACTTAATTACAGACCGTTTGGATACAGAGTGGCTCTTGATCTCCTGGTGGTCGAGTGAGTCTTCATGGTCGAGTGTCTTCGAGTCCGTCGAGTGGAATCCCTCTAGGTCAACTGGAAGGCAGCTTCTTCTAAAGATGTCCTTGGGGAGGGTACCTTGGACAGGTCCATGACCCTACCCTAGATACATGACTTCATCAACGTCCGTCTTGATCCTCAGCAAAGTCTTCCGAGTCTTTGGAGGAGCAACCTTGGGCTGCTTGGCGACCTTCTCTGCCGGCTCCGGAGTCGACGTCCGAGTGCGCTTCTGCGTGTGGGTACTTGGAGCCACGTTCTTTCCGCGCCCGCCTGCCGGGTCATGGTGGTGCTTGGATCAGCGTTCAGAGCATGGTGGCGAGTCGACCGCTTCCTCATCGCCTGACTCCTCGCTTTCCTCCTCCTCGTCGTCATCCGAAGATTCCCATTCACTGCTCTCCTCCGCGCTGGCCTCTCCCTCTTGGTCCTGCTCTAGAACTTGTTCACCGTTGGGCATCCTATACATGTCAGTAAAAACCTACAATGTGAGAAGTCGAGTGAAAGTTAGTTGAGCTCAAGGACAGTGGGAATGTGCATGCAAAGGCAGTCGGAATAAAGAACATACCTTGTTGGGTCGATTGTCGTCACTGAAAGGGATGACTCTCCTGGCTCCTCTGGGGTTGTCCTGGTTGCCTGTAATGCTCTTCAACCACATGACCACGGTCTTGACTGGCACTTCCTCTGGATGAACACGAGCGGTGTCATCAGCCCCAGAATATAGCCACATGGGATGGTCACGGGCCTGAAGAGGCTGGATGCGTCGACTGAGGAATACTTCCAGCAGGTCCATGCCAGTGACACCCTGATTGATCAGTTGGACCACTTTCTCAACCAGCATCTTCGTCTCCACATTCTCAGCAGCAGTCACTTTCAGTGAGGAAGGAGTCTGGACACGATCAAAAGTGAAGTGGGGAAGGTCGGTCGACCGACCTGGAGTTGGGAGGTCCTGGCTATAGAACCAGGTCGACTGCTAGCCCCTAATCGACTCAGGGAGAGTCATGGAAGGGAAAGAACTCCTCTGCCTCTTCTGGATACCCAAGCCCCCACACATCTGAATGACATGGGTTTTCTCGTCACTCGTTTTCGCTTTCTTCACGGGCTGGGAACGGATGGTGAAAATATGTTTGAAAAGACCCCACTGCGGTCGACACCCCAAAAAGTTTTCACACATCGACACGAATGCAGCAAGGTACGTGATGGTATTGGGAGAAAAATGATGGAGTTGGGCACCGAAGAAGTTCAAGAAGCCCCAGAAGAAGGGGTGCGGAGGAAGCGAGAAGCCCTGGTCGATGTGGGTGGCGACCAGTACACACTCACCCGGTCGAGGCTGCGGCTCCATCTCCCCCTTGGGAAGCCTTGCCGCACCCTTGGCGATCAGCCCGGATTCCACCAGCTCATCCAGATCTTCCTGCCGGAGCGAAGACCGGATCCAATCACCCTGGATCCAGCCTGGCAGCAACCCTGAGCGCAATGATGACCCGCGGTTCTGCTTCTTGCCCTTCGCCGCTGATAACCCACAAGTATAGGGGATCGCAACAGTTTTTGAGGGTAGAGTATTCAACTCAAATTTGTTGATTTGACACAAGGGGAGCCAAAGAATATTCTCAAGTATTAGCAGCTGAGTTGTCAATTCAACCACACCTGGAAACTTAGTATCTACAGCAAAGTGTTTAGTAGCAAAGTAATATGATAATGGTGGTAATGCTAACAAAAGTAAAGACAGCAAAAGTAATGTTTTTGGTATTTTGTAGTGATTGTAACAGTAGGAACGGAAAAGTAAATAAGCGAGAACTAGTATATGTAAAACTCATAGGCACCGGATTAGTGATGGATAATTATGCCGGATGCGGTTTGTCATGTAACAGTCATAACATAGGGTGACACAGAACTAGCTCCAGTTCATCAATGTAATGTAGGCATGTATTCCGTATATAGTCATACGTGCTTATGGAAAAGAACTTGCATGCCATCTTTTGTCCTACCCTCCCGTGGTAGCGGGGTCCTATTGGAAACTAAGGGATATTAAGGCCTCCTTTTAATAGAGAACCGGAACAAAGCATTAGCACATAGTGAATACATGAACTCCTCAAACTATGGTCATCTCCGGGAGTGGTCCCGATTATTGTCACTTCGGGGTTGCCGGATCATAACACATAGTAGGTGACTATAGACTTGCAAGATAGGATCAAGAACACACATATATTCATGAAAACATAATAGGTTCAGATCTGAAATCATGGCACTCGGGCCCTAGTGACAAGCATTAAACATAGCAAAGTCATAGCAACATCAATCTCAGAACATAGTGGATTCTAGGGATCAAACCCTAACAAAACTAACTCGATTACATGATAAATCTCATCCAACCCATCACCGTCCAGCAAGACTACGATGCAATTACTCACACACGGCGGTGAGCATCATGAAATTGGTGATGGAGGATGGTTGATGATGACGACGGCGATGAATCCCCCTCTCCGGAGCCCCGAACGGACTCCAGATCAGCCCTCCCGAGAGAGAGTAGGGCTTGGCGGCGGCTCCGTATCGTAAAACGTGATGATTTCTTCTCTCAGATTTTTTTCTCCCCGAAAGCCAATATATGGAGTTGGAGTTGGTGCCGAAGGGCCACCAGGGGGCCCACGAGGTAGGGGGGCGCGCC
>NC_041393.1:401695354-401705322 GCF_002162155.2 Triticum dicoccoides | reverse complement strand
GAGCAGGGTGTGGGCCCCCTGGTCTTCATCTTTGGCGAGGATTTTTTATTTTTTTTCTAAGATGTTCCGTGGAGTTTCAGGTCATTCCGAGAACTTTTATTTTCTGCACATAAAACAATACTATGGCAATTCTGCTGAAAACAGCGTCAGTCCGGGTTCGTTCCATTCAAATCATACAAGTTAGAGTCCAAAACAAGGTCAAAAGTGTTTGGAAAAGTAGATACGACAGAGATGTATCAACTCCCCCAAGCTTAAACCCTTGCTTGTCCTCAAGCAATTCAGTTGACAAACTGAAAGAGAAAAAGAAAAACTTTTACAAACTCTGTTTGCTCTTGTTGTTGTAAACATGAAAAGCCAGCATTCAAGTTTCAGCAAATATTATGAACTAACCATACTCATAATAACACGTAGGTCTCACAATTACTCATATCAATAACATAATCAGGTAGCGAGCTATAATAATAAAACTCGGATGACAACACTTTCTCAAAATAATCATAACATGATATAACAACATGGTATCTCGCTAGCCCTTTCTGAGACCGCAAAACATAAATGCAGAGCACCTTTAAAGATCAAGGACTGACTAAACATTGTAATTCATGGTAAAGGAGATCCAGTCAAGTCATACCCAATATAAACCAATTATAATGAATGCAAACGACAGTGTGCTCTCCAGCGGGTGCTTTTTAATAAGAAGGGTGATGACTCAACATAAAAGTAAATGGATAGGCCCTTCGCAGAGGGAAGCAAGGATTTGTAGAGGTGCCAGAGCTCGGTTTTTAAATAGATAAATTATATTTTGAGCGGCATACTTTCATTGTCAACATAACAACTAAAAGACGACGATATCTTCCATGCTAAACAGATTATAGGCGGTTCCCAAACAGAATGGTAAAGTTTATACTCCCCCTCCTCCACAAGCATCAATCCATGGCTTGCTCGAAACAATGAGTGCCTCCAACATTCAACGGGTCCCAGGGGAGTTTTGCTTGCAGATTTGATTTAGTTTGCATAAAGCATGGGAGTGGGCATCCCGGTTACCAGCCATTTTCTCGTGAATGAGGAGCGGAGTCCACTCCTCTCGAGAATAACCCGCCTAACACTGAAGATAAGGGCAGGTCTAGTTGACATATGAGCTATTCGAGGATGCACAGAATGTTTATTTGAAGGTTCAGAGTTTGGCACATACAAATTTACTTGGAACGGCAGGTAAATACCGCATATAGGTAGGTATAGTGGACTCATATGGAACAACTTTGGGGTTTAAGGAGTTGGATGCACAATCAGTATTCCCGCTTAGTACCGGTGAAGGCTAGCAAAAGACTGGGAAGCGACCAACTGAGAGAGCAACAACAGTCGTAAACATGCATTAAAATTAATTTACACCGAATACAAGCATGAGTAGGATATAATCCACCATGAACATAAATATCATGAAGGCTATGTTGATTTGATTCAACTACATGTGTGAACATGTGCCAAGTCGAGTCACTCAATTCATTTAAAGGAGGATACCATCCCATCATACCACATCATAATCATTCTAATAGCATGTTGGCACGCAAGGTAAACCATTATAACTCATAGCTAATCAAGCATGGCACAAGCAACTATAATCTCTAAATCTCATTGCAAATATGTTCACTTCATAATAGCTAACTCAGGAATGATGAATCATCATATTTACAAAAACAAGAGAGGTCGAGTTCATACCAGCTTTTCTCATCCCAATAAGTCCATCATATGTCATCATTATTGCCTTTCACTTGCATGACCGAACGATGTGTATAATAATAAGAGTGCACGTGCATCGGACTAAGCTGGAATCTGCAAGCATTCAACTCTAGAGAGAAGACAAGTAATATGGGCTCTAAGTTAAATAAACAATCATGCATATAAGAGCCACTAAGCATTTTCAATATAGTCTTCTCGACCCCCAAAAGAAAGAAAATAAAATAAAAACTATGTACACGAGAAAGCTCCCAACAAGCAAAAGAAGAACGGGAAATATTTTTGGGTTTTCATTTTAATTACTACAGCAAAGAAATAAACTACTATTTTTTTGGTTTTTTCTTAAGGTTTATTAAACACACAAGAAGAAAGCAGGAAAAAGAAAATAAACTAGCATGGATATTACAGTGAAAGAGTATGAGCACCGACAGCTAGCAATGAGTGTGTGTGTGTGTGAACATGAATGTAATGTCGGTGGGAAATACGTACTCCCCCAAGCTTAGGCTTTTGGCCTAAGTTGGTCTATTGCCAGGGATAGCCTGGCGGATACCCGTAGGTGAAGCTGGGGTCGTACTGCGACGAAGAAGGCTCCGGTTGCCACTGGTTGGCAACCTCCTCTGGATCCCAAGAATAAACAGATAGTCGTGGAGGCTCATCTTGTGGCTCCAGTTCCTGGGCTGGTGCAGGATTCCGATAGGCTTGAACAGCCGACCACGGAACGATGTGAGGACCTGCAGATAAGTTAAACAAAGAAGGGTCATGCAAAGTAATAGTCTCAGGGTGATGTTTATCAAAGTATAATTTGTATTTGAGCTCCCCTTCGCGACTCTTAACAAGAAAGTCATGCGCTATCATACTCTTATAATCTAAATAAGCACGGGGCAGCGTTGTTTCTTCTTTCTCCTCATGCCTAATAGGTATTTCAAAATGTTTAGCTAGGCGTGAAGCATAAATGCCTCCAAAGATGGGGCCCTTAGTACGGTTCAGACTTAACCGTCTAGCAACAATTCCACCCATACTAACAGAGTTATTGCGGTATAAACCATAGAACAAAATAATAATATCAGGAATACTAAGGTTCCCACAGTTCCCACGTCCAATCAAGCAACGACTAGCAAATAAGGCAAAGTAGCATAAAACAGGAAAATGTATGCTAGTGATCCTTGTATCAGAAACCTTCCTGTTTCTCCCATAGTGATAGTGTTAATAAAAGTTTCTACTTCGTTACGGTGGGGTTCATCTAAGGTGCCCTCAAAGGGTATTCTGCAAACCTCGCAGAATTCAGCTAATGTCATCTCTTTAACAACGTCATATAAATGAAACTCTACTGTCGGAGGTGATTTCTTAGGGAAAAAGTAGAAGTTTTGCACAAAAGTATTTGTGAGTAAGATATACTGATGACGTTGGTCGTGGAGGAAGTTGGTGAGGCCAGCATTTTCAATCAATAAATAGAAATCCTCATAAATCCCGGCTCTCCTCAAGAAGTCATCGGAAGGCCATTCACACGGCCGGACCTCCGTGGTGGGAGGAAAATTAAATTTGGGCTTCTGCTCTTCTTCTTTTTGTTTTTCCTTAGAGCTTCGGCTCGACTAGCCCCTCAAAAGTCTCTTCATTATTTCTGAAACAATCTAAAAGTTTTAGTAACTTCAAATAAAAGTGAACGAACTTCAATAAAATTGATAGCAACAACTCTCACAAGTGCCTAGGGCCTATATCAAGCATTGGAACTACTTGGAACCATATAAATTTGACATGCAAGCTCAAGAACATGGTCACCTATGCAGCACAATATTGCAATGAATAAATTACTAGAACAAAAACTAATTGGACCAATGGAGGAGTCACATACCAAGGAACAATCTCCCCAAGCAGTTTTGCGAGAGGTGCTTTGAGCAATGAGATCGAAAATCACAGCAACGGGGGCTGGAACTCGTGCTTGAGTTGGTTTTTTGTGTTTGTGTGAGGCAGAGGAAGAAGATGGGTGCAGGGATAAGTGGAGGAGGGCCACCATGGGCCCACGAGGTAGGGGGGCGCGCCCAGGGGGGTAGGGTGCGCCCTCCACCCTTGTGGCCAGGTTGTAGCTCCCCCCGCGGTAATTTTTGCACAGTAAATCCTCAAATATTCCCGAAAAAATCATATTAAATTGGCATGGCATTCTGAGGACTTCTATTTTGGGGTATTTTTATATTGCATGGATAAGTCAGGAAACAGACAGAAAAATATTATTTTACTTTATTTCTACTAAATAACAGAAAATATAAAGAGGGTACAGAAGGTTGTGCTTCTAGTTTCATCCATCTCGTGATCATCAAAATGAACCCACTAACAAGGTTGATTAAGTCTTGTTAACAAACTCATTCCGAATAATCACGGAACCGGAGAAATTTCGAATAACACTAAGTTACCTCAACGGGGATATGAAAATCCCCAACAATATGAATATCATACTTTTTCTTGACAGTAGGGATAGGAAATTCAAAACCTCCAAATATAATCTATGGAATTTTTCCAATAGAGTTGATACTATAAACTTGAGGTTGTTTCCTCGGAAAATGTACCGTGTGCTCATTGCCATTAACATGAAAAGTGACATTGCCTTTGGTGCAATCAATAACAGCCCCTGCAGTATTAAAGAAAGGTCTTCCAAGAATAATAGACATACTATCGTCCTCGGGAATATCAAGAATAACAAAGTCCGTTAAAATAGTAATGCTTGCAACCACAACAAGGACATCCTCACAAATACCGACAGGTATAGCAGTTGATTTATCAGCCATTTGCAAAGATATTTCAGTAGGTGTCAACTTATTCAAATCAAGTCTACGATATAAAGAGAGAGGCATAACACTGACACCGGCTCCAAGATCATATAAAGCAGTTTTAACATAATTTCTCTTAATGGAGCATGGTATAGTAGGTACTCCTGGATCTCCAAGTTTCTTTGGTATTCCACCCTTAAAAGTATAATTAGCAAGCATGGTGGAAATTTCAGCTTCAGGTATCTTTATTTTATTAGTAATGATATCCTTCATATACTTAGCATAAGGATTTGTTTTGAGCACATCAGTTAATCGCATACGCAAAAAGATGGGTCTAATCATTTCAGCAAAGCGCTCAAAATCCTCATCATCCTTCTTCTTGGATGGTTTTCGAGGAAAAGGCATGGGTTTCTAAACCCATGGTTCCCTTTCTTTACCATGTTTCCTAGCAACGAAGTCTCTTTTTTCATAATGTTGATTCCTTGATTGTGGGTTATCAAGATTAACAGCAGGTTCAACTTCTACATCATTATCATTACTAGTTTGAGCATCAACATGAACATTATCATTAACATTATCACTAGGTTCATGTTCATCACCTGATTGTGTTTCAGCATCAGACATAGAGATATCATTTGGATTCTCAGGTGGTTCAGCAATAGGTTCACTAGAAGTTTGCAAAGTCCTATCATTTTTCTTTTTCTTCCTCTTAGAAGAACTAGGTACCTCAATATTATTTCTCTGAGAATCTTGCTCGATTCTCTTAGGGTGGCCTTCAGGATACAAAGGTTCCTGAGTCATTCTACCAGTTCTTGTAGCCACTCTAACAGCATAATCATTTTTCTTACTATTCATTTCATCAAGCACTTCTTTCTGAGCTTTAAGTACTTGTTCTACTTGAGTGGTAACCATAGAAGCATGTTTGCTAACAAGTTTAAGTTCACCTCTAATATCAGCCATATAATCACCCAAGTGTTTAATCATAAAGGTATTCTGTTTTAATCGTCTACCAAAATAAGCATTGAAGTCATCTTGCTTAAACATAAAGTCATCAAACTCATCCAAGCACTGACTAGCAATTTTAGTAGGAGGTACTTCAGCTTTATCATATCTATAGAGAGAATTTACCTTTACTACCTGTGTCGGGATATTGGGAGGTTCTTCAGTAAATAAGTAATTGAGATCATATACTTCTTCAACAGGCGGTAAATTAAGACCATGTATTTCTTCAATAGGAGGTAAATTCTTAACATCTTTAGCTTTAATACCTTTTTCTTTCATAGATTTCTTTGCCTCTTGCATATCTTCGGGACTGACAAATAAAACACCTCTCTTCTTCGGAGTTGGTTTAGGAATAGGCTCAGTAATTGGCTCTGGAACTGGCTCAGGAGGTGGCTCAGGAGGTGCCCAATTATTTTCATTTGTCAACATATTGTTCAATAGAATTTTAGCTTCATTCGTTGTTCTTTCTCTGAAAAGAGAACCAACAACTATCCAGGTAATCTCTGGAAGCATCAGTTAGTCCATTATAAAAGATATCAAGTATTTCAGGTTTCTTAAGAGGATGATCAGGCAAAGCATTAAGTAACTTGAGAAGCCTCCCCCAAGCTTGTGGGAGACTCTCTTCTTCAATTTGCACGAAGTTGTATATTTCCCTCAAAGCATCTTGTTTCTTATGAGCAGGGAAATATTTAGCAGAGAAGTAATAAATCATATCCTAGGGACTTTGCACACAACCAGGATCAAGAGAATTAAACCATGTCTTAGCGTCACCCTTTAATGAGAACGGAAATATTTTGAGTAAATAAAGGTAGCGCGATCTCTCATTATTAGTAAACAAGGCAGCTATATCATTTAACTTAGTAAGATGTACCACAATAGTTTCAGATTCATAGCCATAAAAAGGATCAGATTCAACCAAAGTAATTATATCTGGATCAATAGAAAAATCATAATAATCCTTATCAGGAACACAGATAGGTGAAGTAGCAAAAGTAGGGTCGGGTCTCATTCTATCTCTAAGAGATTCTTTACTCCATTTAACAAGCAACCTCTTAAGTTCGTATCTATCCTGGCAAGCAAAAAATAGCTGCAGAAGATTCAACATCAAAAGGATAACCCTCAGGAATAGCAGGCATATTCTGATCATCACTATCATCATCGTATTCAGATTCAATAATTTCTCTTTCTCTAGACCTAGCAATTTGCTCATCAAGAAATTCACTAAGGGGCACAGTATTATCAAGCATAGAAGTAGTTTCATCATAAGTATCATGCATAGCAGAAGTGGCATCATCAATAACATACGACATATCAGAATACATAGCAGTAGCAGGTTTAGGTGTCGCAAGCTTACTCATAACAGAAGGAGAATCTAGTGCAAGGCTAGATGGCAGCTCCTTACCTCCCCTCTTAGTTGAGGGCAAAATAGTAGTTCGATCATCTTTCAAGTTCTTCATAGTGTCCAGCAGATATAAACCCCAAGTGACTCAAAGAATAGAGCTATGCTCCCCGGCAACGACGCCAGAAAAAGGTCTTGATAACCCACAAGTATAGGGGATCGCAACAGTTTTTGAGGGTAGAGTATTCAACCCAAACTTGTTGATTCGACACAAGGGGGAGCCAAAGAATATTCTCAAGTATTAGCAGCTGAGTTCTCAATTCAACCACACCTGGAAACTTAGTATATGCAGCAAAGTAATATGATAATGGTGGTAACGGTAACAAAAGTAAAGACAACAAAAGTAATATTTTTGGTATTTTGTAGTGATTGTAACAGTAGTAACGGAAAAGTAAATAAGCGAGAACCAGTATATGGAAAACTCGTAGGCACCGGATTAGTGATGGATAATTATGCCGGATGCGGTTTGTCATGTAACAGTCATAACATAGGGTGACACAGAACTAGCTCCAGTTCATCAATGTAATGTAGGTATGTATTCCGTATATAGTCATACGTGCTTATGGAAAAGAACTTGCATGACATCTTTTGTCCTACCCTCCCGTGGCAGCGGGGTCCTATTGGAAGCTAAGGGATATTAAGGCCTCCTTTTAATAGAGAACCGAAACAAAGCATTAGCACATAGTGAATACATGAACTCCTCAAACTATGGTCATCACCGGGAGTGGTCCCGATTATTGTCACTTCGGGGTTGCCGGATCATAACACATAGTAGGTGACTATAGACTTGCAAGATAGGATACACATATATTCATGAAAACATAATAGGTTCAGATCTGAAATCATGGCACTCGGGCCCTAGTGACAATCATTAAGCATGGCAAAGTCATAGCAACATCAATCTCAGAACATATTGGATACTAGGGATCAAACCCTAACAAAACTAACTCGATTACATGATAAATCTCATCCAACCCATCACCGTCCAGCAAGCCTACGATGCAATTACTCAGACACGGCGGTGAGCATCATGAAATTGGTGATGGAGGATGGTTGATGATGACGACGACGACGAATCCCCCTCTCCGGAGCCCCGAACGGACTCCAGATCAGCCCTCCCGAGAGAGATTAGGGCTTGGCGGCGGCTCCGTATCGTAAAACGCGATGATTTCTTCTCTTTGATTTTTTTCTCCTTGAAAGCCAATATATGGAGTTGGAGTTGGCGTCGGAGGGCCACCAGGGGGCCCACGAGCCACCCTCGTGAGCAAGGTGTGGGCCCCCTGGTCTTCATCTTTGGCAAGGATTTTTTATTGTTTTTTCTAAGGTGTTCCTTGGAGTTTCAGGGCATTCCGAGAACTTATATTTTCTGCACACAAAACAACACTATGGCAATTCTGCTGAAAACAGCGTCAGTCCGGGTTAGTTCCATTCAAATCATACAAGTTCGAGTCCAAAACAAGGCAAAAGTGTTTGGAAAAGTAGATACGACGGAGACGTATCAGCCGCCCCCATCGCCTTCTTCGCACGTTCTAGCGCCGCCGTCTTGTCTTTCACCATGGTGGCGGAGCGGCAGCGTCGAGAGCAGAGGAGCCGGATGTGGTGGAGAAGCAGAGGAAGAAGAAAGAAAAACAGACGCACACAGTGCAGGCCCCTTGGCTCCGTCGCCTTATAAAGGGCCGCTTCCGAGTGGCTGACGCGTGGGACCGGGCGATCCTGTCAAATCCCGCAACAGTCAAGCACAACATACGTGGCAAAAAAGGTGGCGCGGAGATCAGGCGCTACTGTTTATCCGCTCTGCTTACTTCGGCGCGCCCCGTCCCGCGCGCTTCCCTGAAATTTCGTATCCCGTGAAATCCAGGATACACTATCATCAATCGCGCCAAAGATTCTGCACCCCAAGACAGCACCCGGCAGATGATGCTACAAGTTCATTCGGCAATTCTCTGAATGGATCAAGGCGACTAAATCAATGCTGAAGTACCAACGTAAGCCTTCCGTCCTGCGTAAAACACTCGCGAGACGCAAAGCTTGGAAAAAGTTCAACTTCAACCTACTTTTCACTCGAATCTTAATCCATTCGGGCGCTACTGATGAGGATACAGACCTGGGGTAGGGTCATAGGCCTGACTTATACGTCCTACCCAAGGTCACTACCCTAGAAGATAAGAAGTCCAAGAGGCAACGAAGAACCCCTAGTCAAAGGTGTCGAGTGCAATCCACTCGACCAATCATATCACTCGGGAACCCCTCCTACCTGTTGTCACTCAACCATATGAGGAATCACTCGACCTACTAAAGGCCAGGAGTCACTCAGCACTGCAACGGTCGGACATTCACTCCGTAGTCTTTAAGGTCATCAATAGCACTTATGACTGGCGTTATCAGTAATGCCCCTACTTTATGTACATTAAGCCCCTTGTAATGGAGGATGGCTGGGGTCCTAGCGCACTCTATATAAGCCAGCCACCTCCTCTAGGACAAGGGTTGGCACCCCCTGTAACATCACACACTTATAATCTAGTCGACCGCCTCCGGGCACCGAGACGTAGGGCTATTACTTCCTCTGCGAAGGGCCTGAACTCGTAAATCTTGTGTGTACACCTTCACCATAGCTGAGATCTTGCCTCTCTATACCTACCCCCCCTTTCTACTGTCAGTCTTAGAACCATGACAGTTGCCCCGATGTTCCCCTCATCTTTCACGCCACCTCCATTCCCACACCGCCGTCTTCACCTGCACCACCGGAAGCAGCATCATTACCGTTTCCTTGGATGAAGCTGCGGCCTAATGGGCGCCACCAAAGAGGTTGTACACTAATCGCCACATTTTCTTCTTGATTCAATCTCACGGTGCTGACGGCGCTCGGTCCGAGCCGACACGGCGCGGCTACATCCACGGCGGCATCGCCGGCCACTTCCTCCACAGCGCCGCTCCCTGCCTGGTCCGCTCTTGCTATTTCTCTTGCTCTTGCTCTTGGTCGCGCTGCTGCTCTCACTCTTGCTCTTGCTTGCGATGCTGCTCCCATTTAGCTACACTTCAGTCGACTGAATCGACTTTTGGGTCAGTCGATTTTC
>NC_041393.1:401655467-401694791 GCF_002162155.2 Triticum dicoccoides | reverse complement strand
GGCGGCGGCAGACCAGCGGTGGGGGGTGTTTTCGGGGTGGGCGGGGCGGCGCACCGCCGGCCGCGGGCGGCGGAGGATGACTGTCTGGCCGGTGGTGGCTAGGGGCTCAGGGGGGGTGGAGGTTGAAGATGAACTGCAGGCCCTTCATTTCGTATCCAACGGCTGCAAAATCGACTGACCAGAGACGAAAAAGCCAGTCGACTAATGTGTCGCCTCACCTCTAGTGCGTTCAGTTTCGACAGTAAAATTCAGTTTCGACAGCAAAATTCAGTTTCGACAGTTAAGTTCAGTTTCGACAGTTAAATTCAGTTTTGACAGCTAAGTTCAGAGATGAGGGGCTGATGTATTTTACATCTAGCACTTTGTGGTTATGTATTTCATGTCATCTATTGGAGATGCTATTAGAATTCCACTCAGGTTAACATTGTCTCTCTTGTCCTGCTTCAGCCTCGGTGTCGTACAACTCACCGGAGCTGCTCCAACGATGAAACCCTCCATCACAGCGGAGCAGTACCTCGGGCTCCATCTCCAAACGCCTAAGATCTTCTTCCCCTCCTCCTACAGCCAAATCAGCCGGAACATCCTCACCGACCAACCCAATCACGCTGAGATCGACATGGCTTTGCCAAAGAGGTTGTACACTTGTTGCATCTATTTTTTACTCTACATGTTATATATATTGTCCACTGAGAACACGGAGTAACGTAAAATACAATTATTTTATCCTACTATATGACAAGCAGTGAGGTACCAGGCAACTTAGCTATTCGTGATGGACTCTCTTGAATGCCATCATTATTTATCTCTGCGCGTTTGAGCTGTGCATTTGTCGATGGCCCTCGGAGTTGAGCTAGTAGGGCAGTAGCCTAGGTCCAAAGTAATAGAAGTAGCACAAAAACATTTTTTAGTGTAGGCTTTTCCTTGCTCAAGCCTGCCAACTAGAATCACCAGTGCTTGAAAGGTAAGTAAATGAAAAACATAGGAATTGGAAAGTTTCTATGGTACTACTTTTCATGAATTTGGTGCAAATGAATGGAGCAAAGGAAAACTGTAGGATTTGTTCCTCTAGTGTCTCCTTGAAATAAAAACCGTCGGAATTTTAATTTCCACTTGTCCTCCTTTTCAAATTCCTATTCATGAAGCACAAGACTAAGAGTAGTAGCATAATAGCATTATAACCGTACATTTTCTTGTGGTTTGACTTAATCTCACCATGCTTCTTTGCATCCTGTGATCTTCCAATTCTTGTGAATAAAACACCCAGATTGGTAGAAATCTTGTGTTTTTAAATTCTCTCTTTTGCACATGCATTCCTATCCTATTACTGTCTATTTCCTATCCCTGCATTGTTAGAATCCTCAAATTCAAACAAGCCCTTACACAATTACTTTTGTTACAGATATGTGTGACAGAAAACCTTGTGTGGTTTGTCCTGCTCCTGCGGTGCTGTGTTCCACCCCAGCTCAGCTGCTCCAACGATGGAAGGGTTCACCACAGCATGGATCCGCTCACCAGACTGTCTTTTGCCGCCTCAGATCTTCTTCCCCGCAACAACCGCATTACCATCATCAACTGAGCAGATGACCTTGAGGACTACAAGGGTCCGCAAGTGAGGTCGCACTCTTCCCTGTCTGCTTACGTTATGCATCGCTTAATATGATGACATGCTACTTTATCGTCGTGTTCACCTATTAGACTCCGAGTCAGGTCCAAACTAATGCTGAAACTTGAGTTTTTAAATGGTTGTGGGGTACATATTGGGGCAGCAATCAGTACTATTTGTCTACTATCTGGTTAATCTCGGGTGTCTATTGTGAGTTTCATGTTGGGTGCAAACAAACATTAAAGGAGCCATTATCTGTATTTTTTAACTAACACTATTATCTGCCTGCTATAATTAGTTTTGGGTCTATCCACAGTTTGCTACCATCACTCTGGATTTGTGCATGCACTCCTTACATAATCTCACTATGTTTTATTCCTATGCATGTCAGTTATTGTACACAATGGAACTGAACATGTGGAGCAAAAGAGACGAGCCTTGCGTGGCAATAAAATTTCATGCAGATGTCGCTCCATGGTGGGTGCAAAGGCAGCCCCCCTCCACCCATTTCGGATCGTAATCAAGAGGAAGATAACTGTTCTGAGGGGGATTCAGAAGGAGAAGAGCACTCCTGTTTACCCCATGAGGTCTTCGCTCTAATTGGCATGCTGATGTTAGTAATATCATGCATATGGTGCCTTGCATTGCTTACTGTATACATCAAAGATGTCATCTGCTTAGTTTAGACATGCTTTGTGTCAATGCCATCTGTTTAGTTTCTTTATCGTATATGTGAATCATGCAATGCCATCATTTAGCCAGGCATCATATATGTAAATTTTGCAATGCCACCCTGGTTAGCCAGTCATCTTATATGTGAATTATATCATGCCATCATTTTTCTATTACGTGTTAAATTTGTCAACAATTTTAGTGCATTCAATTACTCTTCCTGTGCATCAGCCATTCGGCGCGGTCATGGAAAAAATCTGGAGTGGAAACAAGGTCTTCAGAGCAGACAATGCTATCCGACAACGCGCATGTCTTGCTGGTTACAGATAGCTCCTCAGAGGAGGATTCAGAGACAGATGACCAGTCCTATCCCCCCCCCCCGAGGTGCATGTTCTAACTTGGCAGGGTTATGTTGCTCATATCGTGCGTATGGTATCTTGCATTGCTATGTCATTTGCTTAGTTTATACATGCTTTGTGTGAATGCCACCTGTTTAGTGTCTAATTACCATATATGTGAATTATGCAATGCCATCTTGTTGCAAGACATTATATATGTGAATTATGTAATGCTATCTTGTTGCAAGGCATTATATATGTGAATTATGCAATGCCATGCTGTTTAGCCAAGCGTCATATATGTGAATTATATCATGCCGTCCTTTTTTGTATATCTCATTGCTTTTGTCGACAATGTTTGTATATTCAACTGCTCTTCCTGTGCATCAGCCATTTGGATTGGTGATGGAGAAATCTGGAGTGAAAACATGGTCTTCAGAGCAAACAATGCTACCTGCTGAAGCAGATATCTTGTTGGTTACAGATAGCTCTTCAGAGGAGGAATCAGAGGCAGGTGACCAGTCCTATTACCCCCCTGAGGTGTATGCTCAAACTTGACAGGGTTATATTACTCATATCATGCATATGTTATATTGCAATGCTTAGTTTTTACATCATATACACAATATTGAATGCCATCTCCTTAGTTGACACATCATATATGCGATTGCCCTCTGCTCACTTCCTTAGTATATAAATCATATATTTGAATTATATCATGCCATGATGTTTACATAGACAACATGTATCTGAATTATGGCATGCCAACCCATTTTCTAAAGACATAATATAGTTATATAATCTCATCTTGTTTACATAGTCATCATATTTTGAATTATGTCATTCTATCTGTGAATTATATCATGCCATCATGTTTCCATCGACATCATGTTTGTGATTTATGGCATGCCAACCACTTTAATAGACACATCATATAGTTATATCATGTCATCCTATTTACATAGTCATCATATTTTGAAGTCATTCTATCCTATTTAGTTAGCCATCATACATGTGAAATTGTGTCATGCTATCCTGTTTAATTAGCCATCATATATGTGAAATTATATCCTGCTATTCTGTTTGGTTAGACAACATAAATGAGAATTATTCCATGCCATGTTTTCTTCCCTACTATCCATTGCACCTGTCTATCTTACAATGTCTGTACATTCAATTACTTTTCTTGTTTATCAGCCATTTCAATTGGAGGGGGTGATGGCAGTATCTGTGGGAGTAAAAACATGGTCTTCAGAAAAGATCGTGCTACCTGTCGATGCAGATAGAACCACGGTTGTACTTGCCCAAGAACCAGCCCCACCACACATAACCCGGACTCACACAGATTGTACCCCTACCCAGTTGGACAGAGAACCAGTTACACCCCTTCTAACCCCAACCCCAGCAGATAGTAACCCAGTTCCCGTTGACACATCACCGTCTCCACCACAGGGCACCCAAACACGGGCAGTTACTAAGGCAACTACAGTGCCCAAAGCACGAGGACCACCACTCCGAACCCCAAGTCAACGCTTAAAGCAGAAGAAGAATTGTTCTCAGGTCAGGTTCTGTAGCTATGGTTCATACTACTTTGCTCTTGCATCACTGTATTTACTCATACCAACTAATTTCAAATTTGAAGGATGCAATTGAAACTTCAATGGTGCAACAGGTATGTTTTAAACCTGTTTCTTTAACATGTTTGCTGTTGTAACTTGCTCTATGTTGATTTCAGTTTCAATTGAATAAACAATTATGTTCTCATGCCATGCACATTACAAGTGTTGTTATTGTTGTGTAGTTTCCCACACTTATATTCTGTCTATGCTGCTTTGTCTTAAATAGATATGATTTGAACTGTATCTATCTTGATTTGGAAACATAAACTAGAATGATATAGACCATACAGTGACCATACTACATAGATATATGTTTGTTTCATGCTGTTGTCCTGTCCACCTTACTACTGAACTGGTTTACCAAAATGAGTTTCATATACTACATTGTAAACCTGTGATGTGTTTGTTTGTTTCTCTTTTAGAACACGGATAAAATATTGGAGAAGATTACCCCGTTATGCAATGGTAAAGGAAGTAATGAAGATAAGGTTCAAGATAGTGAGACATCCCTGTTGGTCTCCAAGAAAGCTGATAAAAACTATACTGAAGACACTGAGACAACCCCAAAGTCCTATCTTGATGTAGTGTTCGAGTTACTTGCTACTACTGCTGGCACCAGCTCTTCGAACTCGCTGCCTGAATCAATTCGGCTTCTTGAGTCTCAACTTCAAGTTGAAAGACATCGATCAGATGTTATGCGACAGGAAGCCAAAGGACCGAGGAAGTCCCTGCAGAATTCAGATGCATCCTTTCTGGTGCAACAACAAGTGCTGGAGGATTTAAGCGCCAAACAAGAGAAACTTAATAAGCTTGCTAAGCATCTTGCCAGCATTATGGATACCCAGGATATTGTTTCTTGAGCTCTTCTAAAGAGGTTTCAGTTCTGGACTTGTTTTGCTGCGGCGTTTATATGTTGCTTTGTTCCCTATATTTGCACTGGTGGCGAACTTTGTTGCCCAGTGGATGTAATATGTGTAATAGCCGTGATAGCCTAGCGTAAGTTGCTTGCTTATTTATTTCCTTATTGTCTTGTTTATTTATTTGTTTGTAGTCAGTGTAGTTCTTTTTCCGCGGTTTGCTAGTGGCCGCAATAACCTATTTTTTTAAAACTAGGCCACAATAACCATGGGCTACACATTTACTGTAGTTAACATGGGCCTCCTACGGGCCATAGAAACAATGGGCCTTCTAAGGGCCGTAGAAACAATGGGCCTTCTACGGGGCGTAGAAACAATGGGCCTTATACGGGCCGTAGACACAATGGGCCTTCTATGGGCCGCATCATCAATGGGCCTTCTACGGGCCGTATGATCGGTTGGCCAAACATGGGCCAATAACAGACTGCATTATGGCCGTAAGTGGGCTAGAGTTGGAATCGTCCGTTCATGGGCCGACCATAACTGGCCGCCGTTAATCGGCCGTATTTGATGACACTATGAAAACGGCCCAACGTATTAATGGGCCACAAATGGGCCGACTATAACCATGGGCTGAATTTGGCCCACAAGCAGAAAATGACAGTAACATGCTGTAAGTAAACGAATGCTAGAAATGAGCCCAAGAATAAATGGGCCCTGAGAAGGCCGAAAGATAACATGGGCTGGAAACGGCCCAACGGAATAATGGGTTGTTAATGGGTATAAAGTGATACACTGTTCATTACGGGCCAGTTTCACCACGTGCCGTTAATGGGTATAAAGTGATACACTATTCATTACGGGCCAGTTTCACCACGGGCCATTAATGGGCCGAGAGTTACAAAGGGCCTTATATGGGCCGAAAGACGTCATGGGCCATACATGGGTCGGAAGTTAAAATGGGCTGGAATTATATTAGACGGCCCAGATGACGCTACTGGGCCTAATCCGGATAGGCCATAAACAGGCCCTGGGTTAGCGGGCTGTAAATGGGATATATGCGAACATGCCGTTAACAGGCTTGCCGTGGGCCGGCCCGCCACCTTTTGACCAAGTCAAACGGGCCGGCCTTTTCACAGGAATTGGCCTCTGTTGGGCCGTGCCACGTGTCGACATATCATAGGTGCCTTGGGTCCAATGAGCGGATGACATCTGTCCAAACGGTGAGCCGACACATGTTTCCTCCAGCCAATGATGATTTTGCACGTGGGAAATCCCCATTGGTCGAGGCTGTTAATGGGTTATCATATCCAAAACTGGACCCGATAGCTTAACGATGTTCCGTTACGGTGGATGCCACAAGTCGGTCACCCTTGACGAAAGCACTTCTGTGACACGCTATTTATCGTCATGGAAGTGGACACTTCCGTGATGATAATTTTGGTAATGTCATGGAACACTTCTATGACATCACAGGCATGACTATCTTGATTCTGTCATAAAATTGTCATGGATGTACATGCATGACAGAAAACATGACCTACTGTGACAAACACGTATCATCATGGAAGTATATGTTTTTTGTAGTGGGATCTCAAGCATCCAACGGTCCAACTTTGAAGTGGTCCTTGATGAGGCCGATGAATTTGTGATGCTTGAAGATGAGGATACGCGTGATCTCTACGGTGGGTGACAACTCTTGCTGTTTCTCTCCAAGACCATGGAAGCAAGGATACAGACGACACTTGGATCAAGCGCAAGTTCCTCAAGGCCATCATGCCATTCAACAAGGCCATGTGTTTTGTGATTCGTCAAAGACCGGACTTTCACACATTAACCTCAGGACCGCCGACAATGCTCTTGCTCGTGTCCAGACAAAGAAAAGCACTCCAACCCTTGCATTGAAGGCCAAGGCCATTCCAGAAGAAGAAGAGGAAGAAGAATAGGAGTGTGGCCCCAAGGACACCAAATATGCTTACCATGAGCACATGGCTCTTGCGTCAAGGCAATTTTGGGGCAACAAGAGGAACTCTAGGCCCAACTTCACCAAGAACAACTCAAGTGGGTCAAAGAACAAGTAACGTGTAAGAACATGTTACAATTGTGGCAATGTGAGTCACTTTGTAGTGGATTGCCCTTACGAGAAGAGGGAAGACAATGGTGGCAAACTCATTCGCAAAGATAAAGCCAAGTCTTTCCCGAGCAAGATCAACTTCACCAAGAAGTCTCCACCAAAGAGCTTGGTGGCACATGAAGAGTACCCCTCTGATGATGATGATGAAGATACAAGTGGCGAAGAAATGGCAACGACAACCATTGCCATTGCTACATCTTCCCCCTCCAAGTTGTCTCTCTTTGGTGCCCCCAACGAAAACACCATTGCCAAGTGTCTCATGGCCATAGGTATCGACAAGGTAACTCCTAACATCAAGACCACCACTACTACTCCTTCATTGTTAGATTGTGTTGATAATGGTGAGGTGGAGAAAGTTGATGAGAATGAGGTCACCAAGTTTGTGAGCAAACTCAAGGGTGAGTCCAAGAAGCACTTTGTTGCTCTCTTGGAACAACTTGGCGAGGCCAATGATATCATTGAGTCACATGAGGATACGATCTCCAAGATGGAGGGGCATAGTCATGACTATGCCGATGAGATTGTGGATCTTTCCATAGCTCTATAGGAAGAGAGAGATCTTTGTTTGACTCTTGAGGAGTCACGCGATGTTGATCAAGCTAAATTACAAAAAGATCTTGATCATGCTATTGTTCTTACTCGTGTGCTTAAATACGAGAAAGTTGCACTTGGGGTTGGCCATGGTAGACTCAAGGAAGAGTTTGATACACTTGACAAGGCGCACAAGGTCTTGAAGGGTGCTCATGCTTCTCTCAAGGAGTCTCATGATCAACTCCAAGTGAAACTAACCAAGAAGATTTCCACTTGCCCTCCTTTCGTTCTAATTGATAATGCCCATACTACTAACCCTTATTGTGAGCATGTGCATCTTGTGGAGGAAAATGCTAAGTTGAAAGAGCAACTTGAGAAGGGCCTTGTGACTTGCATACAAGGCAAGAAGAACCTTAACGACCTTTTAAACAATCAAAAGGAAGTTGTAGGAAAGGAAGGACTTGGGTTTACACCCAAGTCAAAGAAGAAGAAGAAGAACAAAGCAACCTCTACCTTTGTCAAGGCGGGTGAGGATACTCATGAGAAGAAGAAGAACAAGGAAGTGGGTGGTAATGCCAAGAAGGGCAAAACTGCCCCTAACCACAAAGCCGGCGACTTTAACCCTTCTAATGTTTTATGTCATGCTAGTGATGGGCATGTTTATGCCAAGTTCGTTGGTTCTTACTATGAGTACACTATGGTCTATTTGGGTTCCTAAGACCCTTGTCACTAACCTCAAAGGACCCATTCAAGAATGGGTACCTAAATCCGAGCATTGATCTCTTGTAGGAGTTTGCTTCCGGTCGGGTGTCATGGTTGCTCGATAGTGAAGCAACAAATCATATGACCGGGAGCAAGGACTTGGTGGTGGATGTGCATCCAATTCCATCTATGCCCACCCATGTCCAATACGGTGATGCCTCAACCTCTAAGGTATTGGGACTTGGCAAGGTGGTCATCTCTCAAGATTTATCTATTGAGAAGGTCATGCTTGTTGAGTTCCTTGCATACAATTTGCTTTCCGTTCGTCAACTTGCACTCATGGGCTTTTCAACATTCTTTGATCTTGATACAGTGGCCCTTTTTTGGAGCAAGACTCTTAAAGTAGCCTTTGTTGGGCATGTCGAGAATGGTCTCTATGTGGTGAACTTTTTGGAGTGACCCACTAAGGCCGCGACCTTCCTAATGGCTAAAGTTGATGTGGGTTGGCTTTGGCATCGCCGACTAGCCCATGTCAATATGAGATATTTGCAAAGTATCCTCAAAGGGGATCACGTCCGTGGACTAAAAAATGTGAGTTTTGCCAAAGATCGTGCTTTCAGTGCTTGTATCAAAGGAAAGCTTCATGAAAAGACTCACCGACCCACGACTATCACTACAGCAGGATCCTGCTAACGCGACACTACGATCAGAGACCCTTCGACGAAACTGTGTGCAATGCAATAATCGCAAATGGTGGTGTGAAAAAACCGTCAAAAAGGTGCAAAACATTTGCGATGGCGTAGACATCAAACACGGTTTAGATTTTAGTTGCGTGTGCGATGCTGGGCATACAGTTGATCCAGCAGAACTGTTTGTGATGAGGAAGAACAACAGAAACGGGCAGCCATATCAACGTGTGTGCGATATACGGCATACAGTTCCCTTTGATGAACTGTGTGCTATTAGGGAATGCAATAGAAACGGTCAGCCAGATCAAGGTGTGTGTGATATACGGCATATGGTTCACTCGGACAAACTATTTTCGATTAGGAAAGAGAACAGAAAAGGTTCTTCTTAACAAGATGTGTGTGATATGCGGCATTTGCGATCAGCCAAAAGAACACAAACGATTCGTGTAAACTAGATGTGGGTGATATGCAGCAAACAACCTACTCGAATGAACTATTTGCGATGAGAAATTATAACACAGACGGTTACTGCAGTAAGTTTGTGTGCGATTCTGTTCGTACAAAAAACTTTGAAAAATGCAAACTAGTTGCTTGCGGTGGCTAGGAGTATCGCACACGACACGTCTGCGAGTGCTCATGTGCCACGATTAGTAAGCTACACATAATGAACGGCTGCAAGGGTGATATGTTGATCCTGGAGTCCGAGAAGACTGTCGTCGGAAGGCCGCCGGCTCAACTTTTTAGCCTATATTTTATTATAATTGTATGCATAAGTAGGTCATGAGTGTTTTGTGCATTGCCGCATGTGGCATTTTAAATTATCTTGAATATGTAAGACAATTATTAACCGTAGCCATTGTAAATTTGTCTCAATGGCGAGCAGAGCACGTGCGGGGATGCCACAAACCCGCAAAAAAAGCAGGGATGCCATGGCGAGCAACCACATGGTCAACCTTATGGCACCCCGTTGGAGATGCGACGGCGCATCCATAGGACACGATGGTGATATCATGACCGTGAGTGATAGTGGGCAGACACGTACACGTACATCCGAGAACAAGGGCCCACGTTTCGGGCTTCCGATGCGTGGCATATGGTTGATCCAAAAGAACTGATTGCGATGAGGCAGAACAACAGAAACGGGGCTTTGTAGGCCCAGAACCATCAATAAATTTTGGATTTGTTTCTCGTCACATTGCAGATTACAACGCAATAAGTAGTTGCAAATCTGTTCACACCGATCAAACTAATATGTGTTGACACTTAGCACCGGGCTATAAAAACTACCCACTTGAAAATTACTTCACAGTTCCTCTCCTCATCACCCACAAAACTGGTCTTTCCTGTCAATTCATTCCGACATGACCGGTAGGAGGAGTTTCGGGTGGGCATATAACCAGGCAGCAAAGACCAAGGACATGGAAGCACTAGAGAGGTCCCGCCGTGAAGCGGCAGCCGCAACAGAGATGTCCCGGCGTGTCGCAGAGACCTCGAACGAGCTCTCACGGGCACGCAAGGGCTCTCATAAGCGCACTCGCCACGTTGGTGATCGCAATGAGCTGGCGTTGTTGAAGTCCTTGGCCGACGATGATGACATTCTCGCTGGCCTCATTAAGCAGTAGGAGCTGGTCGACGGCTTGATGAAGCTGCTCGAGATCAGCGATGCCTCGGTTGACAAGGCGACCGGCCTCGTCGAGCAACTCATGGGTGACAATGCGAAGCTCCTCAAGGCACTCGCCAAGAAGGAGGAGGAGGCCGCCGGCTGGAAGATGTTGCATGAGCAGAGCAGTGCCTCGAGGATGATGCTGACAGCGGTTGTCGAGGAACTGATGGGTGACTTGAGGAAGCTCCGGATCGAGCGTGAACAGGAGGAGGAGGAATCCGTGGCTGCTTTCAAACAAAGTCGTGAGGAATTGAGGAAGGAGCTGGAGGATGTCATCGCCCGACGATCCATTGAAGAGTAGATACAGTAGCGATCTAGATCGTTGTCTGCGATTTTCTTCTTCTGTTGCCTTCGTGTCTTCCGGGCTTTGCCGCATGTGGCACTTAAAATTATTCAGAATATGTAAGACAATTATTATCTGTGCCATTTTAAATTTGTCGTCGTACTATCCGTTGCCATTTTATTTGTCATCGTATTATTCGTTGCCCTATGTGGGAATTTAAATTAGGCTAAAATACGAGTTGAAAACACGAACAAAGAAAATGCTGTCATGGGATCACAACCAAACACTTTCCGTCCACCCCTAGAAAAAACCCTCCATCAGGTGCTTTAATTAACCCATTAATGGAGAAGTTGTGAGCGAGGCGGGCGGCGGCTGGTGCATGGAGGTCAAAGAGCTCGCTTCTGGTGAGCATGGACGGCCTTGCTGCTCGCACGTGTCCCGTCGAGCCTGCGCGGTAGACTGCTCGCACATGTCCCGTCGAGCCTGCATAGCGGACTTCTCGCGCTCGTCCCATCTAATCAAACAGTTGCACGCACGCCACTGAATATGGTTAAATATTGACACGGTTCATATAATACAACCATTTGTGATATTAACGTGTCAGCTTTTTGTTTCAAAAAGGACTTCGTTGGCTACTAATGTGTGCGCCTCTTCTCAAACTGGACGATTTTTTTACCACGGATATGTGCCATGTCATGAAACCATGCCAAGTTTCATGTTTTTTGGGTGAGTTTTTTATTTACTAGGATTTAAAAACCGAGATTCTTAATGTTTCAGGACGACGACAAGTGTGTAATTTATTCCCATTCTTTAAGTCAGACCTAAACATGCACCCAATGACACATGTACGATTTCCCACCCATTTTGCTTCACTGGAGCATGTGCTTGTAGTTCAAATTTGAATTATGGACTACATTAAATAAGTATAAAATTTAATTAGTAATATATACAATGGCCAAACGAACCCTAAACAATTTCAAATTTCAGCACGACACCCCTGTTATTCTATCTTGACTGTAGAAAATAAAGTTCAAGGCTTGAAGAGGCAACGATTCTCGTTTAGCCCACCGAAACCATGAGGGTTGCGAGAAGCTTCGGTTTGTAAGAGGCTTGTAATATAGCTTCGCCCAAATTGGACAATTATATGTACTTTGTAGTGACACCCTTCCAAGTTTCATGATTTCCTGGTGAGTTTTGGATTTACAGAGATTTATAAACCGAGATTCACGATGTTTGTGGCCAAGGCAGGACGGTGAGGCGGTTGAATTCATTCCCATTCGTTCCATGGGACCTAAACATGCACCCCAAGGACACACATGTACGTTTTTTCTAGCCATTTTGGTGCAGTGGAGCATGTATTTGTACTTCGGATTTAAATTATGGACATGAAATGCCTAAAAAACTCAATTAATGAATAAAAAGGGTCAAATGAACCCTGAATAATTTCAAAGTTCAGCGCGAATCTCCCATTGTTCCGTGCTGCGTGTAGAAGAAAATATGAGGCTAGAAGAGGGAGAGATTATCGTTTGACCCACAAGGGGAACACATTTCCCTATCGGAACCACGAGGCTTCTTTGAGAGAAGCTCCGGTTTGTAAGAGGTTTGTAATAAAGCTTGGCCCAACTTGGACAATGTTTTTACCACGACATATATGTGGCATGACGTGACACCATGCCTACTTTCATGACTTTCTGGTGAGTTTTGGATTTACGGGGATTTAAAAACCGAGATTCCAAATGTTTAAGGACGAGCCAGGACACCGGCACGGTTGTAATTCATTCCCATTCCTGGCATGGGACCTAAATGTGCACCCAAGGACACATGCATGTATAATTTTTCTAGCCATTTTGGTGAACTGGAGCATGTATTTGAGGTTCAGATTTGAATTATGGACATTAAATGCCTAGGAAACTCAAATAGTGTACAGAAAGGCCAAACGAACCCTGAATAAGTTTAAATTTCAGCATGGATATCTTGTCGTTCCATGTTGCCTAGAAGAAAATACAAGGCGAAAAGAGGCAGTGATTATGTTTCGCCACAAGGGGAACACATTTCCCTATCGGAGCCACGAGGCTTCTTTGAGAGAAGCTCCGGTTTGTAAGAGGTTTGTAATAAAGCTTGGCCCAAATTGGACAATGTTTTTACCACGACATATATGCGCCATGACGTGACACCATACCAACTTTCATGACTTTCTAGTGAGTTTAGGATTTACGGGATTTAAAAACCAAGATTCTAAATGTTTGAGGACGAGCCAGGATGCCGGTACGGTTGTAATTTGTTCCCATTCCTGGCATGGGACCTAAACATGCACCCAAGGACACATGTATAGTTTTTCTAGCCATTTTGGTGAACTGGAGGATGTATTTGAAGTTTAGATTTGAATTATGGACATTAAATGCCTAGGAAACTCAATTAGTGTATAAAAAGGCCAAACGAACACTGAATAAATTTAAATTTCAGCACGGATATCCCGTCGTTCAATGTTGCCCGTAGAACAAAATACAAGGTGAAAAGAGGCAGTGATTATGTTTCGACAACAAGGGGAACATGTTTCCCTATCAGAACCACGAGGCTTCTTTGAGAGAAGGTCCGGTTTGTAAGAGGTTTGTAATAAAACTGGGCCCAAATTGAACAATGTTTTTACCACGACATATATGTGCCATGACGTGAGACCATGCCTACTTTCATGACTTTCTGGTGAGTTTAGGATTTACGGGGATTTAAAAACCGAGATTCCAAATGTTTGAGGACGAGCCAGGACATCGGTACGGTTATAATTCGTTCCCATTCCTGGGATGAGACCTAAACATGCACCCAAGGACACATGCATGTATAATTTTTCTAGCCATTTTTGTGAACTGGAGCATGTATTTGAGGTTCATATTTGAATTATGGACAATAAATGGCTAGGAAACTCAATTAGTGTATAAAAAGGCCAAATGAACCCTGAATAAGTTTAAATTTTAGGACGGATATGTTGTCGTTCCATGTTGCCGGTAAAAGGAAATACAAGGCGAAAAGAGGCAGTGATTATCATTTCCCCCACAAGGGGGACACATTTCCCTATCGGAACCACTAGGCTTTCTTTGAGAGAAGCTCCGGTTTGTAAGAGGCTTGTAATAAAACTTATGCCAAAATGGACGAAAAAATTCCTCGACATATATGTGCCATGTCGTGACACCATGCCAAGTTTCCCGATTTTCAGGTGAGTTTTGGATTTACTGGGATTTTAAAACCGAGATTCTTCTCACCAAATGTTTTCAAATAGCACACGGTTCACTCATGAAAGCCGTGTGCCTACCAAACCATGGCCGATGCCCCATCCCCCTGCTGCGCGCGCGATCCGAGTCATGCATTCTGATTGGCCAAAACCCAAACCCCACGGATCTGACATCTGCACCGTTGGATGCTCCCAAATCAAACGACAACCCTCAGCCCTTTCGACAACACATGTAGTACATGGGTAAGCACTGTGCGCATGCGTCGTGATAGCTCACACTTCCTTCTCTTCTACGTTTTCTAAACAGGCTACCGTTTCCCGTCACTCCTCTCACCGGTTTTCCGCCTCTTCTCCCATCGGTTTCCCGCTACCAGTGTTAGTGCTCATTCAAGGCTAGGCGGCGACACACCAACCATGTAAATCGCACACAGTTTCTAAAAGAACAGATGTGCATGATAGGAGGGAGTAGGTCCCATAGGTGACCAGCGTGAAACACCTTAAAGGCAAGGAGGCAATTCCTATCAGCAAGGTGCCGCTTCCCATCCGCTAGCCTAGTTGAATAGAACGCAGAAGTTAAGCGTGCCCAGGCTGGTGTAGTCCAAGGATGGGTGACCCGGAGGGATGTTGCATATCTCAAGATTCATTTAATTGATAGGTTATTTTTTTGCTGTAAAATCACCACGACTGCGCAAGCGCGAGCAAATGGTGCATGTACTGGCTTAACCATGTGCGATGCAAGTGCGTTGTAAAATCACAACGACTGCACAAGCACGCGCAAATGGTGCAGGCACTGGCTTAACCGTGTGCGATGCAAGTGCGATGTAAAATCACCACGACGACGCAAGCTAAAGGCGGGTAAGTTTATTTAGAAATTAGGACGAACGTGTGCGATAGACCAGCTAGCTAGAAATATAAAAACAAACTACCTACCTTGAGCATTTCAAAAATCGGCGGTTCCACCACTTTTCCTTATTATCATACACACATATTCTTATTGGATCGTGCGCGATCTTGGGCACTCCCGCCCCGCATCAATTCCTTTCCCCAAATTTTAGTAGCCGCCATACTTCAACCATCGCCCATACTCCTCCAGCACCGACCTTATAGTAAAATTGCGGTAGCCGAGGCATTTGAACCGCTGCCCTCCCTCGTCCACCACCATCTCCACCCACCATTACTAAAAAATTTAGTAGCCGCGGCGTATCCTCAAACACGTCATCTCTTTCCCATAGTGATTTTGTTTTCGATCCGAGGTTGGATCTTTCCCAAGGGGGAGGGGATGATGCGGAGCATCCTACAAACATCACCATGTGTAAGTTGCTACGTCTTGAGCTTGCGTTGGTTTTCCTCGAAGAGGAGAGGGTGATGCAGCAAAGTGTAGCGTAAGTATTTCCCTCAGTTTTGAGAACCAAGGTGTCAATCCAGTAGGAGGCTCCTCAAAAGTCCCACGCACCTACACAAACAAACTGAGAACTCGCAACCAACGCAATAAAGGGGTTGTCAATCCCTTCACGACCACTTGCAAAAGTGAGATCTAATAAAGATAGTATGATAAGATAAATATATTTTGGTATTTTTGATATAGATGCAAAAAGTAAAGATGCAAAATGAAAGTAGATTGAAAGCAAATATGATAAGAGATAGACCCGAGGGCCATAGGTTTCACTAGAGGCTTCTCTCAAGATAGCATAAGTATTACAGTGGGTGAACAAATTACTGTCGAGCAATTGATAGAAAAGCGCATAGTTATGAGATTATCTAGGCATGATCATGTATATAGGCATCACGTCCATAACAAGTAGACCGACTCCTGCCTGCATCTACTACTATTACTCCACACATCGACCGACTCCTGCCTGCATCTAGAGTATTAAGTTCATAAGAACATAGCAACACATTAAGCAAGATGACATGATGTAGAGGGATAAACACATGCAATATGATATAAACCCCATCTTGTTATCCTCGATGGCAACAATACAATACATGTCTTGCAACCCTTTCTGTCAATGGGTAAGAACACCGCAAGATTGAACCGAAAGCTAAGCACTTCTCCCATGGCAAGAAAGATCAATCTAGTAGGCCAAACCAAACTGATAATTCGAAGAGACTTGCAAAGATAACTCAATCATACATAAAAGAATTCAGAGATAAACTTGATCATAAACCCACAATTCATCGGATCTCGACAAACACACCGCAAAAAGAGATTACATCGAATAGATCTCCACAAGAGAGGGGGAGAACATTGTATTGAGATCCAAAAAGAGAGAAGAAGCCATCTAGCTAATAACTATGGACCCGTAGGTCTGTGGTAAACTACTCACAACTCATCGGAGAGGCAAGGATGTTGATGTAGAGTCCCTCTGTGGTTGCTTCCCCCTCCGGCAGAGTGCCGGCAAGGGCTCCAAGATGGGATCTCGCGGATACAGAAGGTTACGTACGGTGGTGGAAATTGTGTTTCGTGGTGCTCTTGGATGTTTTCGGGGTACATAGGTATATTTAGGAGGAAGAAGGGCCCCACGAGATAGGGGGCGCGCCCTCCTATCTCGTGGGGCCCTCGTAGATTTCTTGACTTGCACTCCAGGCTCTCCGGATCAGATTTGGTCCAAAAATAACGCTCCCGAAGGTTTCATTCCGTTTGGACTCCGTTTGATATTCCTTTTCTTTGAAATACTGAAATAGGCAAAAAAACAGCAATATGGGCTGGGCCTCCGGTTAGTAGGTTAGTCCCAAAAATGATATAAATGTGTAAAATAAAGCCCATAAACATCCAAAAGGGGTAATATAATAGCATGGAACAATAAAAAATTATAGATACGTTGGAGACGTATCAAGCATCGCCAAGCTTAATTCCTGCTCGTCCTCGAGTAGGTAAATGATAAAAAGAGAATTTTTGATGTGGAATGCTACCTAGCATATTTCATAATGTAATTTTCTTTATTGTGGCATGAATGTTCAGATCCAAATGAATACAAAATAAAAGTTCATATTGACATAAAAAATAGTAACACTTCAAGCATACTAATCAAAGTAATCATGTCTTCTCAAAATAACATGGCAAAAGAAAGTTCATCCCTACAAAATCATATAGTGAGGCTATGCTTCATTTTCATCACACAAAGATGTTCTCAACTTCTATACCCCCGATGACAAGCCAAGCAATTGTTTCATACATAAATAATCTCAAACTTTTTCAACCTTCACGCAATACATGAGCGTGAGCCATGGATATAGCACTATGGGTGGAATAGAATATGATGATGGGGATTGTGTGGAGAAGACAAAAAAGGAGAAAGTCTCACATTGACGAGGATAATCAACGGGCTATGGAGATGCCCATCAATTGATGTCAACATGAGGAGTAGGGATTGCCATGCAACGGATGCACTGGAGCTATAAATGAATGCTCAACAAAAGAAAACTAGTGGGTGTGCATCCAACTTGCTTGCTCACGAAGACCTAGGGCATTTGAGGAAGCCCATCATAGGAATATACAAGCCAAGTTCTATAATGAAAAATTCCCACTAGTATGAAAAAGACAACTTATGAGACTCACTACATGAAGAACAAGTGCTACTTTGAAGCACAAAATATGAGATTCACTACATGAAGAACAAGGTGCTACTTTGAAGCACAAGTGTGGAAAAAGAGATAGTAACATTGCCCTTTTTATTTGTTTTCTTCTTATTTTTTGCTTTTTTCTTCTTTTTTCTTCTTTTTTCTTCTTTTTTTGGGCCTTTTTTGGCCTTTCTTTTTTTCTTTGGGCAATGCTCTAATAATGATGATCATCACACCTCTATTGATTACAACATAAGGATTACAACTCGAAACTAGAACAAGATATGACTCTATATGAATGCCTCCGGCAGTGTACCGGGATGGTGCAATGAATCAAGAGTGACATGTATGAAAATAATGCTTGGTGGCTTTGCCACAAATACGATGTCAACTACATGATCATGCAATGGCAATATGACAAAAGTAAAGTATGTCATGAAAATGATGAACGGAACGGTGGAAAGTTGCATGGCAATATATCTCGGAATGGCTATGGAAATGCCATAATAGGTAGGTATGGTGGCTGTTTTGAGGAAGATATAAGGAGGTTTATGTGTGATAGAGCGTATTGTATCACGGGGTTTGGATGCACCGGCGAAGTTTGCACCAACTCTCAAGGTGAGAAAGGGCAATGCACGGTACCGAAGAGGCTAGCAAAGGTGGAAAGGTAAAAGTGCGTATAATCCATGGACTCAACATTAGTCAAAAGAACTCATATACTTATTGAAAAAATTTAGAAGTCATAAAAAACTCAAGTACTACGCGCATGCTCCTAGGGGGATAGATTAGTAGGAAAAGACCATCGCTCGTCCCCAACCACCACTCATAAGGATGCACAAGCCAGGTACACTTCATGTTTCAAATTTGTTACACAACTTTAACCATACGTGCATGCTACGGGATTTGCTAACTTCAACACAAGCATTCTTTGAATTCATAATCACCCAACTAGCATGACTTTAATATCACTACCTCCATATCCCCAAACAATTATCAAGTATCAAGTTGATCATGGCATCCAATTCACTTTTCTATGATAGTTTTTATTATACCCAACTTGGATGCTCATCATTCTCGGACCAACTTTATGATCATAGCAAATACCATGCTGTTCTAAAGGACTCTCAAAATAATATAAGTGAAGCATGAGAGACTAGCAATTTCTACAAAATTAAGACACCACCGTGCTCTAAAAGATGTAAGTGAAGCACTAGAGCAAAAAGTATCAAGCTCAAAAGATATAAGTGAAGCATATAGAGTATTCTAGCAAATTCTAATCAAATAGGCTTCTCCCAAAAGATGTGTACAACAAGGATGATTGTGGTAAACTAAAACGCAAAGACTAATATAATACACGACGCTCCAAGCAAAACACATATCATGTGGCGAATAAAAATATAGCTCCAAGTAAAGTTACCAATGAACGAAGACGAAAGAGGGGATGCCTTCCCGGGGCATCCCCAAGCTTAGGCTTTTGGCTATTATTGAATATCTTGGGGTGCCATGGGCAACCCCAAGCTTAGGCTCTTTCCACTCCTTATTCCATAGTCCATAAAAGCTTTACCCAAAACTTGAAAACTTCACAACACAAAACTCAACATGAAATCTTATAAGCTCCGTTAGTGAAAGAAAACAAAACCACCACATAAGGTACTGCAATGAACTCATTCTTTATTTATATTGGTGTTAAACCTACTGTATTCCAACTTCTTTATGGTTTATAAACTAATTTACTAGCCATAGATGCATTGAAATAAGCAAACAACACACGAAAAAACAGAATCTGTCAAAAACAGAACAGTCTGTAGTAATCTGTAACTAACGCAAACTTCTGGAACTCTAAAAATCCTACCAAAATAGGAAGTCCTGGACAATTTGTCTATTGAACAGCATCCACAAGAATCAACACAAAATCACGTTCCTCTGATTTAACAGCGCGCAAAGTTTCTGTTTTTCAGCAGAATCATATCAACTATCATCGTAGGTTATCCTATAGGTTCTACTTGGCAAAAACTCTAATTAAAAGATAAAAACACATCTAAACAGAAGGTAGATGCAATATTTATTACTAAACAGGAGCAAAAACAAAAAACATAAAGAAAAATTGAGTTGCCTCCCAACTAGCGCTATTGTTTAACGCCCCTAGCTAGGCATAAAAACAAAGATAGATCTAACGAGTGCCATCTTTGGCACTCAATTCATAAGTAGCTCGCATGATAGATTCATAAGGTAATTTGGATTTCTTTCTTGGAAAGTGCTCCATGCCTTTCCTTAATGGAAATTGGAATCTAATATTCCCTTCCTTCATATCAATAATCGCACCAATCGTTCTAAGGAAAGGTCTACCAAGAATAATAGGGCAAGAAAGATTGCAATCTATATCAAGAACGATAAAATCTACGGGCACCAAATTTCTATTTGCAATGATAAGAACATCATTGATCCTTTCCATAGGCTTTTTAATGGTGGAATCTGCAAGGTGCAAATTTAAAGAGCAATCATCAAGATCATGGAAACCTAGAATATCACATAAAGTTTTCGGAATCGTGGAAACACTAGCACCCAAATCACACAAAGCAAAACACTCATAATCTTTAATTTTAATCTTTATAGTAGGTTCCCACTCATCATTAAGTTTTCTAGGTATAGAAACTGCCAAATTAAGTTTTTCATCGTAAGATTGCATCAATGCATCAACAATATGCTTGGTAAAAGCTTTGTTTTGACTATAAGCATGAGGAGAATTAACAACGGATTGCAACAAGGAAATACACCCTTTCAAAGAGCAATTATCATAATCAAATTCCTAGAAATCCGAGATGGTAAGTTCAATATTATTAGAAGTTGAGGATTCTCCCATCTCACTTTTACCAAATTTAACATCAAGATCTAAAGTCTCTGAATTTTTGGGACGCCTTCTAGGAAAATTTGATTCATCATCACTCCCATAATCATCAAAATTCATATTGCAAAACATAGATCTAATCGGGGACGTATCAATAACTTTAAGATCCTCATCATTATTTTCATGAAGACTAGAAGAACGCACTTTTATAAAGCTTTCTTTTTTAGCACGCAATCTAGCGGTTCTTTCCTTGCACTCGTCAATGGAAATTCTCATTACTTTGAGAGACTCATTGATATCATGCTTAGGAGAAGAAGATTCAAGTTTAAGAGAATTAACATCAAGCAAAAGTCTATCAACGTTCCTAGCCAAATCATCAACTTTGAGCAATTTTTCTTCAAGCACAACATTAAAATTCTTTTGAGAAATCATAAATTCTTTCACACTATTCTCAAAATCAGAGGGCATCGTATTAAAATTACCATAAGAATTATTGTAGGAATTTCCATAATTATTAGAGGGATTACTAGGGAACGGTCTAGCTTTAAAATTTCCTCTATAAGCATTGTTTCCAAAACTATTTCTACCAACAAAATTCACATCCATAGATTCATTATTATTCTCAATCAAGGAAGACAAAGTCATATCATTGGGATCAAGAGGAGTATTTTTAGTAGCAAACATCTTCATAAGTTCATCCATCTTTCCACTCAAAACATTGATTTCTTCTATAGCATGCACCTTTTACTAGAAGATCTTTCGGTGTGCCATTGAGAATAATTAGCCATAGTATTATCAAGCAATTTTGTAGCATCTCCTAACGTGATTTCCATAAAGGTGCCTCCCGCGGCCGAGTCTAAGAGATTTCTAGAAGCAAAGTTCAAACCGGCATAAATTTTTTGTATGATCATCCATAAATTCAAACCATGAGTTGGGCAATTGCGAAGCATCAATTTCATCCTTTCCCAAGATTGGGCAACATGCTCATGATCAAGTTGTTTAAAATTCATAATATCATTCCTAAGAGTGATGATCTTAGTGGGAGGAAAATACTTAGAGATAAAAGCATCTTTGCACTTGTTCCAAGAATCAATACTATTTTTAGGCAAAGACGAAAACCAAACTTTAACACGATCTCTAAGTGAAAACAGAAATAACTTAAATTTAACAATATTGTTATCCGTATCTTTCTTCTTTTGCATGTCACACAAATCAAAAAAATTGTTTAGATGAGTAGCGGCATCTTCACTAGGAAGGCCGGCGAATTGATCTTTCATAACAAGATTCAGCAAAGCGGTATTGATTTCACAAGACTCAACATCATTAAGAGAAGCAATCGGAGTACTAAGGAAATAATAATTATTGGTATTCGAGAAGTCACACAACTTGGCATTATCTTGTGCCATGGCAACAAGTAATCCAACACACAAGCAAACAGAAAAATGGCAAGCGAACAGAGAGGAGGAGATTGGGAAAGAGAGGGCGAATAAAACGGCAAGGGTGAAGTGGGGGAGAGGAAAACGAGAGGCGAATGGCAAATAATGTAAATGCGGGGGAGATGGGTTTGTGATGGGTACTTGGTATGTCTTGACTTGAGCGAAGACCTCCTCGGCAACGGCGCCAGAAATCGTTCTTGCTATGTCTTGAGCTTGCGTTGGTTTTCCTCGAAGAGGAGAGGGTGATGCAGCAAAGTGTAGCATAAGTATTTCCCTCAGTTTTGAGAACCAAGGTATCAATCCAGTAGGAGGCTCCTCAAAAGTCCCACGCACCTACACAAACAAACTGAGAACTCGCAACCAACGCAATAAAGGGGTTGTCAATCCCTTCATGGCCACTTGCAAAAGTGAGATCTAATAAAGATAGTATGATAAGATAAATATATTTTTGGTATTTTTGATATAGATGCAAAAAGTAAAGATGCAAAATAAAAGTAGATTGAAAGCAAATATGATAAGAGATAGACCCGACGGCCATAGGTTTCACTAGAGGCTTCTCTCAAGATAGCATAAGTATTACGATGGGTGAACAAATTACTGTCGAGCAATTGATAGAAAAGCGCATAGTTATGAGATTATCTAGGCATGATCATGTATATAGGCATCACGTCCATAACAAGTAGACTGACTCCTGCCTGCATCTACTACTATTACTCCACACATCGACCGACTCCTGCCTGCATCTAGAGTATTAAGTTCATAAGAACAGAGCAACGCATTAAGCAAGATGACATGATGTAGAGGGATAAACACATGCAATATGATATAAACCCCATCTTGTTATCCTCGATGGCAACAATACAATACATGTCTTGCAACCCTTTCTGTCACTGGGTAAGAACACTGCAAGATTGAACCGAAAGCTAAGCACTTCTCCCATGGCAATAAAGATCAATCTAGTAGGCCAAACCAAACTGATAATTCGAAGAGACTTGCAAAGATAACTCAATCATACATAAAAGAATTCAGAGAAGATTCAAATATTATTCATAGATAAACTTTATCATAAACCCACAATTCATCGGATCTCGACAAACACACCGCAAAAAGAGATTACATCGAATAGATCTCCACAAGAGAGGGGGAGAACATTGTATTGAGATCCAAAAAGAGAGAAGAAGCCATCTAGCTAATAACTATGGACCCGTAGGTCTGTGGTAAACTACTCACAACTCATCGGAGGGGCAAGGATGTTGATGTAGAGGCCCTCCGTGGTTGCTTCCCCCTCCGGCAGAGTGCCGGCAAGGGCTCCGAGATGGGATCTCATGGATACAGAAGGTTACGGCAGTGGAAATTGTGTTTCGTGGTGCTCCTGGATGTTTTCGGGGTACATAGGTATATATAGGAGGAAGAAATACGTCGGTGGACGCCCGGGGGCCCACGAGACAGGGGGCGCGCCCTAGGGGTGGGGGCGCGCTCCTGTCTCGTGGGGCCCTTGGAGCTTTCTTGACTTGCACTCCAGGCTCTCTAGATCAGATTTGTTCCAAAAATAACGCTCCTGAAGGTTTCATTCCGTTTGGACTCCATTTGATATTCCTTTTCTTCGAAATACTGAAATATGCCAAAAAACAACAGTATGGGCTGGGCCTCCGGTTAGTAGGTTAGTCCAAAAAATGATATAAATGTGTAAAATAAAGCCCATAAACATCCAAAAGGGGTAATATAATAGCATGGAACAATCAAAAATTATAGATACGTGGAGACGTATCATAAGTGCATCTAGTGCCACCCCTAGTTGGTTTTGGAGTATTGACGCCAAACTTGGTTGAGGGACTAATGTGTTTGTGAGAATTGCAGGATAACACAGGTAGTAGTCCCACATTGATTCGGTTTACCTACCAGAGATGACCCCTAAAAATGTGTGAAGACATTGAAGACAATGGTGGTCTGTGAAGACATTCACATTGAAGACTATGATAGGAGAAGACATCGCGTGAAGACTATGGAGTGCGAAGACATAGTTGTTTCGTAGTTTCCTTTCTTCTTTGTTGAGTCATAGGAACCACCGTACTATTAAGTGGGGTCCAAGTGAACAAAGTTAGAGTGATTGATGTGATCCTCAACCAAATCCTATGTCTTCGAGCGAAGACAATGAGAGCAAATCTTATCCAAAGCTGGATGAGTCAGCTTTACTTGTAGCCCAAGTCAAGCTGCCGCGTGTGTTCAAAATCTGACCGTTGGACACGTGTCAGTTCCTTAGTGACCCAGGGTCATTTTGGACAAATCAGGTTGGGTTGCCTCCTGGCTATAAATAGCCCACCCCCTACACCATAAATTGGGGCTGCTCAGAGTTAGTGCACGGCTTTTGTCGTTTGAGAGCAACCCACCTCCGAACCCTTTGAAAGAGAATCCTTACGAGGACAAAGCCCAAAACACCCAAAGCCAAAGAGTGTTAGGCATCACTAAAGTCTTTCTGTCCGCATGATCTGAAGACTTATTACACTTGAGGACTATGAATCCTCCAGCTGGTTAGGCATCGAATTCTGAGCATTGAAGAGTCATTGTGGATTGTTGGTGAACAAAGTCTGTGAAGGTTTGGAAGTCTCCCTTGAAGACTTACCAGAGTGATTGGGCGAGGACTAAGTGTTCTTAGCTCAAGGGGAATAAGGTGAAGATGCGGTCTTCTGAGTTAAATCGCAGCCTCCCTAACCAGACGTATAGTTGTCACAACAACTGGAACTGGTCCAACAATTCCCTTGTCCTCTCTGAGCAACTGGTTCTATCCTACCTCTCTTGCCTTACTTATAGTTTGTCTTCATGAAGTCTTTGCCTACTTGCCTTATCTGTTTGACTTCACTATGTGAAGACTGTTGTCAGTTTGGCTTCATACTATCTTCCATCTTGATCCAATCTATCTAGTTGCTTATAGTCTTCGTGCATTCACTTCATTGCTTTGTTGACTATGGCTTGTCTAGTGTAGTCTACCTTCCGCTGCATATCAATAGGTTCATTTCTATCATTTGTCTTTGAAACATTCATGTTTTGAAGACTTTCATAAAAATCGCCTATTCACCCCCCCCCTCTAGTCAAATACTAGCACTTTCAATTGGTATCAGAGCAAGGTGCTCCCTTGTTCTGTGTGATTCGGTTTAACCACCTGGTGTTTAGCTATGTCGACTGCAGGGATAATCAAAGTCTCCGCTGCGTGTCCTATCTTTTGATGGTCGAGATTATCCCAAATGGAAAGTAATGATGAAGAAGCGCCTTCTCGCCATGAACAGTGAACTGTGGACTGTCACAGAAATTCGTCTCACAGATTTATGCAAGATGGCGAATGCTGACGACATTCGAAAGTACACTCGTCTGGATATCACGGCTAAGGATATTATATGCTCATGTCTATCCATTTATGAGTTCAGGTGCGTCAAGCATCTTTGTAATGCGAACCTTATCTTCGACCGGATTTCTGATGTCTATGAGGGTCATCGAACCCGTCAAGACCCATGGTTCTGTGAGTTCAAAGAATCTCTTAAAACTATGTCTTTCGAACCCGAGCCATCAGATCAAAACTACTGCCTCATGGCACGTAGTGTTAAGGTAACGTCTGTTGATTCTAAACCTAGCTACAAAACACTTGCTAAAATTGCAACTGAACAACAGAATGCCATGGAACATATTCAAAAACTGTTAGACAAAAGCGATGACCTGTTGGACGCGGAAATGACCCGATCTTAGTCCTTAATTGAAGACATTAAAAATCTTCATGTTAAGTATGAGGAACTTGAAAGTAGTCATGAATCGCTCTCAACCTCTCATGAAAAGCTTTCCTATGATTATCTTCAAAGGAAGCAAGAACTTGAGAAATTGAGATCGGCTCAGGAAGATCTTCAAAAGGAAAACGAGTCACTCCACGCTCAACAGATCAGTTCCGCTGTCTCTGTTGCTGAATGTTCAACTGCTACTACTGTTGCAATATCTTCAACTATTGATGTGGTAACTAGCCCCTCATCTGAGGATACCACTACTATTGCTGATGAGAATGCCAGGTTGAAGTCACTAATTGTGACAGGAATGTACAAAAGTATCAAAGGGCATCAAACACTATGTGATGTCCTTAAAAAGCAGATTCTGAATCGAAACCCTAGGAAAGAGGGTGTTGGGTTCGAGAGGAAAATGAATGTTGATGGTTCTTACTGGATGCCTGAGCAGTATCCCAAAACCACATGGGTTGCTGCTAAGGAACCTTCAGTAGATCCATCTACCTTATCTGGCTTCACTAGTGCTAACCCAATTATCATTGATGAATCCTTTGATGCAAACTATAAACTGTTCAAGAATCAGAATGGTGAAGTGTTTGCCAGGTATATTGGTACTAACTGCAAGAATGGACCACCTCTTAAGAAGATCTGGGTACCCAAAAGGTTTCTTGAAAGTCTTCCCATGAATGTCGTTATGACACCACCTGGGAAGAAGACAAACCCCAGACCAAAGGCTTCGTATGGTCCAAAGACTTCATACAAACAGAGGACTCACCTGAGTCACCCTAGCGCCAATGTTTTGCAGGGAAATCATACTCAGATCTTTGAATATGAGCGCATTTCATCAAACCGCTATGTTCATAAATCTAAGAACTTTTCTGCTTATTCCTATGAGTATTATTCTCCTCCTGCAAGGCTATTTGCTAGGGCTTCAAAGCCGAAGTTCTCAGATGCTGCACTTAGACTCATTGCTTCTAAGCCACCCCTAAAAATGTGGTTGGTTAAGAAAACTTGACTCTCTTTTGCAGGGAAAGGTCTCCAGCCAAAAATCAAAGACGTCTGATGCTTATGCTGGGGACCTTAAACATCTTGTGGGGCGTAAGATAAAATGCCCAAATGGTCTTACTACATATTTCGTCCCGGGATTGCTTGACACTCATCCTATCTATCCTAACCAAGATCTGAACTTCTATGTTCCACTTGTTCGTCAAATGTTTATGCTTCACAACTCGCTTGGTGAAGCCTACCCCCAAACTGTACTGTAGGCTATGACACCTCATGCTTCAGAATGGATTATGGATAGTGGCTGCACCAACCACATGACTGGTGATCGAAGTCTTCTGATGGATTCAACTCTTCGGCCGTCTGATAAGAGTCATATCACATTTGGTGACACTGGTAAAAGTAAGGTATTGGGTCTTGGTAGAGTTGCAATCTCAAAGGATCAGCACATGGATAAAGTGATGCTTGTTAAATCCCTTGGTTTCAACTTAATGTCTGTATCAATGCTAGGTGATTTGAATATGATTGTGATATTTGGAAAATATTGTTGCCTTGTCCTCATGGAATCTGACAAATCTCTATTATTTGAAGGGTATCGAAAAGATGATCTGTATATAGTAGATTTCTCAGCAGGACCACAACTTGCCACATGTCTTCTAGTAAAAGCCTCAGAGTGCTGGCTTTGGCATCGGAGGCTAGGACATGCAGGCATGAGGAACTTGTACACTCTCTCTCGAAGAAGCATGTCATGGGCATCAAAGGCATCAAGTTCAAGAAAGACCATCTATGTGGTGCCTGTGAAGCTGGGAAAATGACAAGGGCCAAGCATCCCTTGAAGACAATCATGACAACATCTCAACCCTTCGAGCTGCTTCACATGGACTTATTTGGCCCCACTCATTACTCTACTCTTACTACCACTGCTTGTCTCTATGGTTTCGTTGTTGTTGATGATTACTCAAGATATACCTGGGTGCATATAATTCTCTATAAGAATGAAGTGCAGGATGTCTTCAGACGCTTCGCCAATCGTGCCATGACGAACTACGGTGTCAAGATCAAGCACATCAGAAGTGACAACGACACAGAATTCAAGAACACCGGCCTCAACACTTACCTTGATACACTTGGCATCACTCGTGAGTTTTCTACTCCCTACACACCTCAGCAGAATGGCATCGTGGAGCGCAAGAATAGAACCCTCATCGAGATGGCTCGGACAATGCTAGATGAGTACAAGACTCCAAGAAAGTTCTAGCCTGAAGCCATTGACACTGCATGCCACATCATCAACCGAGTTTATCTTCACAAGCTTCTGAAGAAAACATCATATGAGCTGCTAACTGGTAAGAAGCCAAACGTCAGTTACTTTAGAGTATTTGGTGCTAGGTGCTGGATCAAGGATCCGCATCACACTTCAAAATTTGCACCGAAAGAACATGAAGGTTTTATGCTTGGTTACGGAAAGGACTCGCACTCCTACAGAGTCTTCAACCTCTTTCACTATAAAGTGGTTGAAACTGTGGATGTGTGGTTCGATGATACTAACGGCTCGCAAAGAGAGCACCTGCCAAATATGCTAGATGAAGTTCCTCCTAGTGAATCTATCAAGCTCATGGGTACTGGAGAGATCATACCGACTGAACCTCAGGATGAACATGAACTCATTATTGCACCAAGTCAACCTGACGACAATGCTCAGCCTGAAGTCAATGCTGAAGCTGAAGACAGTGATCTACAAGGACAAAATCTTCGTCCAGTACATCCCCGTGTTGCAAATGAAGTACAGATTGAGAAGATCATTGACAACATCAATGCACCTGGTCCACCCACTCGTTCAAGAGCAACACAACTGGCAAATTTCTGTGGGCACTTTGCACTTGTCTCAATATCTGAACCCAAGAAATTTGATGAAGCCTTTATGGAACCTGAATGGATTCAAGCCATGCAAGAAGAGCTTCATCAGTTCGAGCTAAACAATGTCTGGGAACTAGTCAAGCGTCCTGATCCACGCAAGCATAATATCATTGGCACCAAATGGATCTATCGCAACAAACAAGACGAACATGGTCAAGTTTTCAGAAACAAGGCTCGTCTGGTTGCTCAAGGCTACACTCAAGTTGAAGGGATTCACTTCGATGAAACATTTGCTCCTATGGCAAGACTTGAAGCCATTCACATACTACTTGCATATGCCAACCATCACAATATCCTTCTGTACCAAATGGATGTGAAGAGTGCCTTTCTCAATGGCAATATTGAAGAAGAAGTGTATGTTGCACAACCACCTGACTTTGAAGATCCAAAACATCCTGATATGGTGTACAGGCTCAACAAGGCACTGTATGGCCTCAAAAAAGCTCCTCGCGCTTGGTATGACACACTCAAAGACTTCTTGAAGAGCAAAGGCTTCAAACCTATTTCACTAGATCCAACACTCTTCACGAAGTCATACGACGGTGAACTGTTTGTGTGCCAAATCTATGTGGAGGACATTATCTTTGGCTGCACTAACAAAAGATACATCGATGAGTTTGGGCACATGATGCAAGAGCCACTACAAAAAAAATACACTTCCCTGATGATACGTGTTTGTCACAATAGGTCGCGTTTTTTGTCATGCATGTACATCCATGACGATTTTATGACAGAATCAAGATAGTCATACCTGTGCTGTCGTAGAAGTGTTCCATGACATTACCAAAATTATCATCACGGAAGTGTCCACTTCCATGAAGATAAATCGCGCGTCACAGAAGTGCTTTCGTCAAGGGTGACCGACACGTGGCATCCACCGTAACGGAACACCGTTAAGCTATCGGGTCAGGTTTTGGATCCGATAACCCGTTAACAGCCCCGACCAATGGGGATTTTCCACGTGTAAAATCATCATTGGCTGGAGGAAACACGTGTTGGCTCATTGTTGGGACAGATGTCATCCACTCATTGGACGGAAGGCGCCTATGATACGTCAACATGTGGCATGACCCAACAGAGGCCCATTCCTATGAAAAGGTCGGCCCGTTTGACTTGGTCAAAAGGTGGCGGGCCGGCCCATGGAAAGCCTGTTAACGGCATGTTCGCATATAGCCCATTTACAGTCCGCTAACCCAAGGCCTGTTACTCCCTATCCGAATTAGGCCTAATAGCGTCATCTGGGACATCCAATATGATTCCAGCCCATTTTCACTTCTGGCGCATGTATGGCCCATGACGTCTTTCGGCCCATATGAGGCCCTGTGTAACTCTTGGCCTATTAACGACGAGTGGTGAAACTGGCCCGTAATGAACAGTGTATCACTTTACACCCATTAACGGCCCGTGGTGAAACTGGCCCGTGATGAACAGTGTATAACTTTATACCCATTAACGGCCTGTTATTCCGTTGGGCTGTTTCCAGCCCATGTTATCTTTCGGCCTTCTCAGAGCCCATTTATTCTTGGGCTCATTTCCAGCATTCGTTTACTTACGGTCCGTTACTGTCATTTTCTGCTTGTGGGCCAAATTCAGCCTGTGGTTACAGTCGGCCCGTTTGTGGTCCGTTAATACATTGGGACGTTTTCATAGCGTCATCAAATATGACCTATTAATGATGGCCCATTATGGTCGGCCCATGAACGGACGATTCCTACTCTAGCCCGTTTACGGCCATAATGCGGTCTATTTGGCCCATGTTTGGCCAATGGATCATACGGCTTGTATAAGGCCCATTGATGATACGGCCCGCAGAAGGCCCATTGTTTCTACGGCTCGTAGGAGGCCCATTGTTTCTACGGCCCGTAGAAGGCCCACTGTTTCTACGGCCAGTAGGAGGCCCAGTGTCACTACAGTAAATATTAGTCCATGGTTATTGTGGCCTAGTTTTAAAAAATAGGTTATTGCAGCCACTAGCAAAACGCAGAAAAAGAACTGCAATGACTACAAGCAAACAAATAAACAAGACAACAAGGAAATAAATAAGCAAGCAACTACGCTACGCTATCACGGCTATTACACATATTACATCCACTGGGCATCAAAGTTCGCCACCAGTGCAAATATAGGGAACAAAGCAGCATATCATATACACTGGTTGTCAAAGTTGGCAACCAGTACAAACAAACGCCGCAGCAAAACAAATCCAGAACTAAAACCACTTCAGAAGATCTCAAGAAACAATATCCTGGGTACCCATAATGCTGGCAAGATGCTTAGCAAGCTTATTAACTTTCTTTTGTTTGGCGCTTAAATCCTCCAGCGCTTGCTGTTGCACCAGAAAATATGCATCTGAATTCTGTAGGGACTTCCTCAGTCCTTCAGCTTCCTGTCGCGGCACATCTGATTGATGTCTTTCAACTTGAAGTTGAGACTCAAGAAGACGAACTGATTCAGGTAGCGAGTTCGAAGAGCTTGTGCCAGCAGTAGTGGCCAGTAACTCAAACACTACATAAAGACATGACTTTTGGGTTCCCTCACTATCGTCAAGATAGTTTTTATCAGCTTTCTTGGAGACCAACAGGGATGTCTCACTATCTTGAACCTTATCTGCATTACTTCCTTTACCATTGGATAATGCGGTACTATTCTCCAATATTTTGTCCGCATTCTAAAAGAGAAACAAGCAGACACATCACATGTTTACCATGTTGTATATGAAACTCATTTTGGTAAATGAGTTCAGTAGTAAAGTGGATAGGATAACAGCATGAAACAAACATATATCTATGTACCATGGTCACTTTATGGTCTATATCATTCTACTTTTTCTTGCCAAATCAAGGTAGAGACACAGTTCAAATAATATTTGTTCAAGACAAAGCAGAATAGACAGAATATAAGTGTGGGTAACTATAGAGAAATAACAACACTTGTAATGTGCATGACATGAGAACATAACTGTTTATTCAATTGAAACTGAAATCAATATAGAGCAGGCTACAACAGCAAACCAGTTAAAAAACAGGTTTAAAACATACCTGTTGCGCCATTGGAGTTTCAGTTCCATCCTTCAAATTTGAAAATAGTTGGTATGAGTAAATACAGTAATGCAAGAGCAAAGGAGTATGAACCATAGCTACAGAACCTGACCTGAGAACAAATCTTCTTCTCCTTTAAGCATTGAGTTCGGATTCGGAGTGGTGGTCCTCGTGCTTTGGGCACTGCAGTTCCCTTACTAACTGCTCATGTTTGGGTGCTCTGTGGTGGAGACGGTGCTGTGTCAACTGGAACTGGGTTACTATCTGCCGGGGTTGGGGTTAGAAGGGGTGTAGCTGGTTGTCGGTCCAACTGGGTAGGGGTACAATCTGCGAGAGTCTGGGTTATGTGTGGTGGATCTGGTCCTTGGGCAAGTACATCCGTGGTTCTATCTGCATCAACTGGTGCACTATCTTTTCTGAAGACCGTGTTGTTACTCCCTTAGATACTGCCATCACGCTCTCCAATTCAAATGGCTGATAAACAAGAAAAGTAATTGAAAGTATAGACATTGTATGATAGACAGGTGCAATGGATAGTGGGGAATAAAAGAGGGCATGAAATAATTCATATTTATGTTGTCTAACCAAACAGGATAGCATGACACAATTTCACATATATGATGGCTAACTAAACAGGATAGCATGACACAATTTCACATTATGATGGCTAACTAAAAAGATGGAAAGACATAGTTCAAAACATGAGACTATGTAAACAAGATGACATGACATAACTATATAATGTGTTTATTAAATAGGTTGGCATGCCATAATTCACATACATTCACGGATAGAATGCCATAATTCAAAATATGATGACTGTAAACACTAAACAGGATGAGATGATATAATTATATGATGTCTTTATTAAATGGGTTGCCATGCCATAATTCAGATAGATGATGTGTATGTACTATGTAAACATGATGACATGATATAATTCAAATATATGATTTATATAGTAAGCAAGTAAGCAGATGGCAATCCATATATGATGTAAAAACTAAGGAACGCAAGACAACATGCATGACATGGGTAATATAACCCTGCCAAGTTTGAGCATAGACCTCAGGGGGGAAATAGGACTGGTCATCAGTCTCTGAATCCTCCTCTGAGGAGCTCTCTGTAACCAGCAAGATGTCTGCTTCAGCAGGTAGCATTGTCTGCTCTGAATACCTTGTTTTCACTCCAGATACTTCCATCACCACTTCAAATGGCTGATGCACAGGAAGAGTAGTTGAATATACAAAAGTTGTCGACAAATGGAACACGTAATACAAAAAAATGATAGCATGATATAATTCACATACATGATGATTGGCTAAACAGCATGGCATTGCATAATTCACATATATAATGCCTTTGCAACAAGATAGCATTGTATAATTCACATATATAATGTCTTGCAACAAGATGGCAATGCACAATTCACATATATGGTAATTAGACACTGAACATGTGGCATACACACAAAGCATGTCTAAACTAATCAAATGACATAGCAATGCGAGACACCATATGCACGATATGGCTGCCATCTCCTTGTGGTCCGTCGTTCGCCCGTCCCGGAGAGCGCTGGAGCGCGAGGAAGCCATGGTGGGCAGTAGTGGTGTGGACAGGAGAAAGGGAACGGATGCGGATGACTGCGGCTATGGCCGGCGCAGCAGTTTATATAGCAATGGTGGGCGGGCGGAGGGACGGACGTGTGGCGCCCGAGTAGGGCAGATGGACGGACGGACGACACTTGTGTCGTTTGAAGGCGGCACAATCGCCTGCAACGGGAAACGGGGCGGCCGGCGCTGAATGTTTTGGGCAGAAAGCGCGCGCGGGCGAGGAGATGACTTTACTTGGAGAGGATGACAATGGGGACCGACCAGGTCCATAGCCTCACGTACGCAAGTGCCTCCTTAATATATATATATATATATATATATATATATATATATATATATATATATATATATATATATAACTATAATTTATTTTTCTTCCTCCTGGTTTTCGGACATCACGGTCCCACACCATTGTCAACCTATGTACTCCCTCCTTTCCTGTTTATAGGGCTTATCTCAAAATTTTAGTTTTTCCATTTTATAAGGCTCAATTCGGTTGTCTTCCATCACATGTTCAGATTCCAAGGTGCATTAAATCATTGCATGCAAGTATTAAGAGAAAATTGACCAATGCATGTACTTTATGCATGCATGCATTGCAATTAATGCATTGATAAACATAATTTTTTGAGGATAACAAGAGCATTAATTAGGTGCTTTTGCAAAACTACAAAAAGTATTCCACCACTCGCCATCTACCTTGATTGGTGAGATTTTTGAATTGAGCATTATAAACCGGAAAGGAGGGAATAGTCAATAAACGAGAGAATTGCACAAGAAGCGGCCGACAGCTGGGACCGAGCAGCTCGAGCAGTATTTGTGTTTTTGAGGTGTGAGCACTGTAGAGTTTTTCGATGTTTACCCCAGATATTAATTTTTCTCCTCTGAACAACAAAGAAAACATCGCTGCAGGTATTAACTGGGTGGGATATGGCCCGTCTAGCCCAGGCCAGATATCTAGCCCAGATATTAATTTTTTTTCAAGCTAAAAATGGCTAACCTAGCTATACTATTTTTTAGGAATACCCAGGCAAGGTCAAGTTGTTATTCTCCGCCTCGCTGGGCTGCAAATCTTTCCTAGGAGGGATGCATTAGGGTTAACAAGAAAATGGGCTTTATGAAATAATAAATGGGATGTAATTATAAAAATTGGGTAGTAACTATAAAAAATGCACCAAACAGTGATTACTTTATAAAATATTATTTTTGGATATTGAAAATTTTAATTTCATTAATTGTTGCGAGTGCAAAGTTTCGTTGGATTTTTATGTAATATAAATTTATATTAAAATTATATTTAATCTGACTAGAAATTTTGGGATAAAAATATTCGGATTCCATCAAAATGTGGGAAATTTTATTGAATCCTGTTTTCAACGGTTGGTTGAAATGGGTTGTACTTTTAACAAACTATAAATGGGTTGTAGTAAATTCCATTAAAATTCAAAAATGGGCTACACATTCTTACAAATCTCAAATGGGCTATAAGTTCTCTGCCACACACTTCTAGCCTTACTAAGTTGACGCGTCCCCTAAAAAAACAGAGTTGACGCGTATGCAAGGCTTTGTCAACTTATAGTCAACACACGGTTCTAGCAGCAGTGGCCGTTGGATGTCCATCCAACGGATGTCGTGCTTCTTCTTCAATCTCGGATATTCTAGATTCACCCGCCACAAAAAATGATTCCTCCCCCTGACATCTGGGGCGCACCATTTCAGAAGCTGGCCTGTGGGCCTACTAAGTTGACGTACCAAGGGCTTTGTCAACTTAGTCAATATAAACGATTCTAGCTGCAGTGACCGTACGATGTCCATCCAACGGCCGTCGTGCTTCTTCAACCTCTGGTCTTCTTGCTCCAGCCGCCCAAAGCAGCGCCGGTCGTGCCGCCTACTCCTGCCTCCCGTTGCCGGCTGTGCTGCCGTGAAGGTCTCACCGCCCCTACTACTCCCACCGCTGACCAGGCCATCCCTCCACTCACCCACACCCCTGTTATTCTGCGGCGACGGCAGCGCAGCCGAACCAGTGAACCCTCGTACTCCACTCCGCGTGTGCATCCACTGCCGCGTCTTCCCCGGCTCCGCGTCGTCCCCTTCCTAGGCCTCCGTCGTCCACCGCCGTGGTGCTCTCGGTGCGGCGTGGTCAATATGGTCAAGGAATGACTTCCATCGGACGTGGACTGTACGTGGAGAGACTGACAGCTGGGTCCATGGCAGCTGCAAGGAAGTGCCTCCTTATTACGCGCAAAATAATTATTCCTCCACCTGACAGCGGGGACCCACCGGACAGGCCACCGTATTTCATGAAAAAAATGATTCGCCCCCTGACTGCTGGGACCCATGAGCTACATCTTCGCACGCAAGGAAGTGCGTCCGAGAAAAAAACGATTTGCCCCCCTAACTCCTGGGACCCACCAGCTACATCTTTGCACGCAAGGAAGTGCGTCCGAAAAAAACGATTCACCCCCGACTGCTGGGACCCACCAGCTACACCTTCGCACGCAACGAAGTGCGTCCGGGCAAAAAAAAAGATTTTGCTGGGACCCAGCAGCTACACCTTCGCACGCAAGGAAGTGTGTCCGGGCAAAAACAAAACAAAACGATTCGCCCCCCTGACTGCTGGAACCCACCAGCTACATCTTCGCAGGCAAGGAAGTGCCTGACAGTCGGGACCCACCTGGTCGAAGCGTGCGTAGCATTGTCATCCTGGTCGCAAACGTGTACGTACATACTGGTCGATGTAGAGGCGCGCACGTGTCGTAGTAGAGGCGCGCACGTAGCATGTACACGTACGTACAGCGGCCAGGGTGCAAGAAAGAAAATACGGCCACGTATGTGTACATACGGGCGGGGTGTCGAAGGCCTACTCGCGCATACGTACGGCGAGGGCTCGTGTACATGGCTGGGTCGGAACGGAGAAACAGCGTCGTCGTCGTGTTCATGGGGAGGCAACAGAATGCGTCATGTTCATGGGGAGGCAACGGAATGCGTCGTGTTCATCGGGAGGCAACAGAACGCATGGGAGCCAACCGGCTGGGTCGGCATGGAATGCGTGGTCGTGTTCATTGGGAGGGATTGGAAGGAACAGGCAATGGAAACGAGGCCTGGTGTACCGCACAATGGAGGAAATGGACCTCCTATGTTCGGAACGGGGTCCTGTTGATCGGGAGGGGTGTGGCATACCGCAAAACGGAGGAAACGGACCTCCTACGATCAAATCGGGGGTCCTGTTGATCGGGAGGGGTGTGGCATACTGCAAAACGGACGAAACGGACCTCCTACGGTCGAAACGGGGGTCCTGTTGATCGGGAGGGGTGTGGCGTACCGCAAAACGGATGAAACGGACTTGTGTTGGAGCGCTACGGTCGAAACGGGGGTCCTGTTTATCGGGAGGGGTGTGCCGTACCGCAAAACGGGACTCCACGAGATACTGTTCATCTCCACCGTCGACCTCCTCCAGCCTCCACGGGCTACCGTCGACCTCCTCCAGCCTCCACAGGCTCCTGTTCATCCAGCCTCCACAGCGTGCTACTCCACCGGCTACTGTTCAACCTCCCCTCCACCGTCTACTGTTCATCCAGCCCTCCACACCACGGGGTCCTGTTCAACCACCCCTCCACGGCCACCCGTCCACCATCTACTGTTCATCCAGCCCTCCACACCACGGGGTCCTGTTCATCCAGAGGCAACGCCACCGCTCACTGTTCATCCACCCCCCCCGCAACACTCACTATTCATCCAATCGATCGACTTCAGTTAGCAGCAGTAGCGAAGGAATCGCTCGATCGGGTTTAGTTAACAGCCATCGATCGATCGCTCGGGTTCAGTAACGCGTAGCCTGTAGTGCAATCGCTCGGGTTCAGTTAGATCCCAACGCCTCGCTCGGGTTCAGTTAGAGCCAACGCCTCACACACACGTGCGTACCTATACGAGAGAAACGCGCATCGCTCGGCCCCCGACCTCCCACCGTAACCGGCAACTCCCCGAAATTTTTCTCCCCTCGCTTCTACCACGGTTTTTTCCGTCATGGACGGCCCAAAGAATGTCATGCAGCTACGTCTCCGGCCCGCCCAGGACGAAAAGCCCATTTCCTGTATGATTTTTTGTCATAGAAGTAGGAGCCCACCACATCTGTGATGATACCGGGTTTTGTCACAATTATCGTCATAGAAGTGTCATATGTATGACAGAAAAAAATTCCGGTCGGCCCAAAATGTCACGAATGTGTCTTTTTTTTGTAGTGAGCAATATCAGATGTCCATGATTGGTGAGCTGAAGTTCTTCCTTGGTCTTCAAATCCGTCAGCAGAGAAACGATATCTTGATATCTCAATAGAAATACCTCAAAGAATGCCTGAAGAAGTTTGGAATGCAAGACTGCAAAGGATACACGACGCCAATGCCAACCAAAAGTCATCTGCGTCTTGACGAAAATGGTAAGAGTTTGATCAAAAGGTATACCGCTCCATGATTGGTTCCTTACTTTACTTATGTGCATCTAGGCCAGATATAATGCTTAGCATTTGCATGTGTGCCCGATTCCAAGCGGCACCAAAGGAGTCGCATCACCTAGCGGTGAAGCGAATTCTTCGATATTTGGCTTACACCCCAACGATAGGATTATGGTATCCAAAGGGCTCAACATTTGATCTGATTGGGTATTCTGATGCTGATTATGCTGGTGACAAGGTTGATCGCAAGTCCACCTCAGGAACATGTCACTTTCTCGGTCGATCACTTGTCTGTTGGTCTTCAAAGAAGCAGAACTGTGTGTCACTCTTCACTGCTGAATCTGAATACATTGCTGCTGGATCATGCTGTGCTCAGCTTCTATGGATGAAGTAAACTCTCAAGGACTATGGCATCAACACGAAGAATGTGCCACTCTTCTGTGACAATGAAAGCGCCATCAAGCTTTCCAAGAATCCAGTTCAGCACTCGAAGACAAAGCACATTCAGATCCGTCATCATTTTCTCAGAAATCATGTCAACAAGGAACACATTGATATCATTCACGTCAACACGGAAGAGCAATTAGCTGATATCTTCACTAAGCCCTTGGATGAGAAAAGGTTTTGGAAGTTGTGGTGTGAGCTAAATATCTTAGAATCCTCGAATGTCCTGTGAATGGACACACATCCTAACACTTATGCATGTTGATGACGTAGATGTGAACCACACAAAGTAACGTATATCTTCAATTAATGAAGACTTACCTTCTGAGTGTGAATACATTAATGTGGAATTTGACTTCGGAGCGCCAAGATAATTGTGCACCGTGTCTGGGTCTAATACTTCCAATACGGTGGGTAATGCCACCACCAAATTCTTATTGAAGTGTTTCTCTTGGCGTTACAATTGCAAAGTCTTCATTTGGATTGTCTTCAACCTTATTTTATCTTCATGATTTATCTTCACAATGTTGATTTGGTTCATATACATATACATACACACACACACACACACACACACACACACACATATATATATATATATAGGGCTGGACTATTCTATTACCCATAACAGAATATTATTCTGTTACCCCTCGCCATATATAGACGCGCATCCGTTTTTTTAAATCAGCTAATTAACCCGCCGGGTACTGGACAAAAAAACCACCCCAACCATACCACTCACCCCCGGTCTCACCTTCTCTAGGCTCCCGACGTGGCTCGCCCCCACCCGCTCCCCGCTCCCCGCCTTCTCCCAGGCTCCCAGCGTCGCCCGCCCTCACCTCCTCTCCGTCTCTCGGCACCGCCCCGCCCCCACCTCCTCCGGGATCCTGCCGTCGCCCCGCCCCCACCTCCTCCCGAATCCCGGTGGTGCCCCACCCCCACCTCCTCC
>NC_041393.1:401613638-401655187 GCF_002162155.2 Triticum dicoccoides | reverse complement strand
CTCCTCCCTCGCTCCCGGCTCCCCCCTGCTTCCACGCGCCACCACCAGCCACCTGCTTCCACGCGCCACCGCCGCCCCCCTGCTTCCACACGCCGCTGTCGGCCCCGCTGCTTCTAGCGGCCACTGTCGGGAGCCACCATAGCGCCACCAATCGCCACGACCAGCCGTCCCTACCTCTGCCTTGGCGACCTAACCCCACCCCCGCAGCGGGCAGTTGCTTCGTGTCGCCGCATCCGGTGGCCACAGCGCGCCGTCTAACTCGTCAGTCCAACTGCTTGCTCCACGGTCGGTCGCTCAAGTAGATGCATGCAGGCAAACATCTCCACGGGCGACAAGTCCTTCTTTCACAACTTGTTGCTACCGCTGCACCTTCTCCTTCGACTAGGCTAAGTAAATTGTTCAGGTACCTTGTGTGTATATTATGCACCTTAGTGTTCAGTAGAAATTTCATCATGTTAGTGAGCTCATATACTACTATTCAATCAGTTCGAAAATGTAAACTTAGGGAAGTTTGAAAAAACAAAACATTCAAGGGGGGTTTGTTGGGAATAACAAGTCGAAGTTCAGGTGTCAAATGTGAAAAAAGAATTTCTTCTAATCTAGCATGCTCCCGCCAAAATATTTTCATTTCTACTGTAGCTTGCTATAAAGATGAAACTATATAAGTACACTATGCAAAAACTCAGTGGTTCAAATGTGAAAAAAGAATTCTTCTAATCTAGTTCCCACCGTGCATTTTGTGTGTGTAGAATTTCATCTAATCTAGTTTGAATTTCATCTAACCTCCGGCGACGCACGACGCCCTCGCCTCCCACCTCCGCGACGGACCATGGATCTGCCTCCGCAGGGGCGGCCACCGGTGGGAAGAAGGAGCGTCAGCAACAACCACCTCCGCCCCTTCCTGCTCCTCCCCGCCATGCGACGACCACATCTGTCGCCCCGGGATCCCAGCTGCATGCATTCAGGAGCAAGAGAAAAGAGAGGTTAATTATCCGTCCACACTGTCGCTCCTCCCAAGTCCACACTAGTTTTATCACAAAAAGCAAAGGATGTCTATTTTATTTCCTGAAACACAAACTAGGTGTTCTCAGTTCAGTACATGAGCTATCGCAAGTTCTTGGAAAACATATAAAACAGTACGGTGTTTGTGCAAAAAATTCAGATTGTTTTCTAGTTATACAACAGTTTACTATATGGTAGAATTGTAGTTGTTCAGTAAAAAGGTTCACTACCCCAACTGGGGGATTTCTATTCATTTTGTCTTTCTTTTCCAACTGAAAGTTGTAGCAAATGTGAACTGAAGCTGTTGTGGAGCAAATTAAGAATAATTGCCTACCTTTTTGCCACTGCTACCTTGCCACCTACATTAATGCTACTACTACTACTTATCGTGTTGCTAAAAGTTGTGTTCTCGACAATTTGTGGGAAAATGTGGAGGCACAAATTGCTCCGCGGCTGAGGAAGGCGCACCCCGGTGCTTGCCATGGCTGAAGACGGCCTCCAACCCTCCAACCCTGCCCCGACTGCTTCTCCCCGCGCGGTCGGGAACTAGCCCCCGTGCACTGCTTCAGCGTTGTCCCCGTCCAGGTATGGTGCTTACCAAAGTCCAGCTCTACCTCCCTTGCCCGTCCGAGCTCAACAATTCTGACTACCGAGGCTACAAATTCGAGTCTAGTGCGCCACTAAGGCTACAAGTTCGAGTCTAGTCCTCCACCGAGGCTATAAGTTCGAGTCAAATTACCGCAACAATTCAGAGAAGGGAACCATAGAAGTTCAAAAGAAAAACTCACATCAGAAGTATAATCTAGTTTACCTCGTTGGTGCTATTCCTATGTAATGTAGTTTGTTCGGGATTGGGATACTAGTATGTAATTGTTGAACTAAGAATTTGGGAAAACTAATTGGATTACATATGTCATCTCTTGCTGAATTGTTGGTGCTAGGCCTAGGTCGAGTGCGGAGTGCCGCTCCAGTTCGTACTTTGGCGCTGCGGCATGTGGTAGGGATACAGAAGGAACACCTCGGCTTTGGAGGGCAAGCACACCATGAGGTAATGGAAAGCTCCAATGCACACCTACAATGTATTTTGTGCTGAACGTGTTGTTCTAATCTGCTGTCATCGCAAGCTGCTATGATGTGTTGTCACCATTTATAATCTGTTAATGACTGGTATGTTCTTGTTAGTTTATGTGTGTCCTTGTTGTCAGGTCGTGTTCATCTTTTATAATCAGTTCGTGTACATGTGTGTTCTTTTCAGTGCATTATACTTGGTTCTGTTCAATTTCTAATTCTAGTTCAGTCTAATTTCTAAATTTAGCTCAGTCCATAACTTATTCTAGATTCATTTCAGGTCAATTCTTACTTTATTCTATATATCTTGTGCGTCCATACAATCTGTATCAAGTTTTGCTTGTGTCATACATCATTTTTAAAATAGAAAACATTTGCTATTGCTAGATAACAAAAAAGAGTATTATTTACTTATTATTTCTTCTTCAGTCAGTTTAATTACTTGATGTACCTATGTTGTCCAATTTCTACTTTCAATGTCCCTGCCACCGCGTACAAGCAGTTCCCTACCGCAAGCCCTGTCCGTTCAATGTTGCCGCCATGGACGTGTCCCGTTCCAAGGCCATGGCTTATGCTTCAGTGGCAAAAAAGTGGAGCCTGCTGGAGGAGTCGCGGGGTCGAGGACCTCCAGCTCAACAGTCCAACTGCTTCCTCTATGGCCGGTCGCTCAAGGAGCTGAGTGCAAGCCGTTCCTTGCTGCAAGCTGCTGCTGCACCTAGGACTACCCACATAGCCGCATCCTTTTCTGCTGCTACTGATGCATGCCCACTACTACGCAGCTACCAATTTCTGCTATTGTTACCTCTGTTTTCTATCTGAATTTTTGTTCGAGTGCGGTTACCAGTGAAGGTACAGAGGTACTGAATGTTGATTCGAGCATAACCATTACTCACACCTTTAATGTTGCTAGTGGTGGTGTTTATGTTGTTACTTCAATCGAGAAGGAAGTAGGAATGAGAAGGAGAAGGAGCACACCAGCAACCTTGACATGGAGGAGAACGAGGAGGCCAAGCGTGCCGCCCAAGGTGCCCCTCAACGAACAGCTCGAGCTCGACAAAGGTAGCTACCGCAGCGCAATCAGTAATCAAATTGATTCATTTTGTTTGTTTCCATCCATTCAATCTGGGGAACAATCAATTGTTCTTTAATCTTAACTTGTTTTGTTTGATCTCAACTTCGAATCCATCTTCCAATTAATTGTTCTTTCCTCATACCTCTGCTCCCGACCCTCGATCCTATTGCATTACAGGAAGTGAGCGAGTTTGAGAGAGATTTGAGAGATGAATATGTACGTGGGGTTGCTGCTGCTATGTATTCTGGTTTTGCATTTACAGGAAGTGAGAAGAAATTCAGAAAGATGAATGTGCATGCTGCTGCACTATTGTGTTTGTTGTTTTTACAAAAGATGATTGCTATCAAAATTTTGTTGCTTAAAATGCTGCTATTTGCTGATCGATGCATATTTACATAAAAACTCTAAAAAAGTTTGGACATAACCCCCTAGATCATTCGAACGCCAGACCCTGTTGAGTTCCCCTTGACAAAATCTTATCTTGTTCCTATTTTTTCAGGTTGCAGCAAAAACAAGTTGCCAAAGTCAAAGTGCCCAAAAAGCCTCTTCTTTCAATGTTTCAGTACTCACTCAGGTTGTAGCAAAAGAAATAAAAAAATGCAGCTATTTATTTTAGATGTTAGATTGTCTAGTGATGTTTTTTCACACAAATTGCAAAAAAGGGTCGCACTTTCTTTCGCACTTAGTTCATGTGATCAATTGTTAGAAGTTCGGAGAAGTTTATAATACCTCCAAAGGACTATGAGAATATGTTTTTGCATCAAGTGACACTACATCTGTTTTGATAGGATGTCCACAAGGAAATGATCTTCCATGACCACCAACTTGAGTGAACTCCTCCACTAAACTACAGTTCGGCCAGTTAATATTTCAGTAACATGCCCATTTCCATTTTCTCATTTTAGTTCAGTATGATTTATTATTTTAGTTCAGTTCAAAAAACTTATTTTAACCATGTAATATACATTGTTGGCAAAGATGACTATAGTTGTTATAGCAAAAACAGTACAAACTTTTTAGAAGTTTCTTTTTGAACTTCTCCCAATTAATATACATGAACTTGATTTTCTTTTTAATATTCTTACAGCAGCTCGTTGGATTTTGTGCGTGTGCTTCTAACACAATCAGTTCATATCTCGGGAGACCATAAGTTCAAGTTCACTAGCATTTACAAATGCGGGTAGCAGTGCTAGCATTTAAAAACTTGTGACCTAAGAATTAAGCTTGCATCATTTAAAAATGCAGCTCAGGGAGGTGCTAGCTTTTCCCCACCTCTCCCTGGACGTTCATCTCCTTATCTTGTGTATAGAGAATTTTTGTACTAGACATAGTATTAGTTCGGTGTGTAATCTATCATCAGTCCATGAAAAATTACAGAATAGTTGGTGTGTGTGCAGAAATATCGCTAGTGCAAGATTCAAAACTCTGTAAGTTTAGATATATCACCTAAATAAGTGATGATTTGCAGCAAGTTTCTTCAAAATTATGTAAAGTTTAGATATATCACCTAAAGTATCAGCAGTGCAAGTTTGAAAATTCTGTAAGTTTAGATATATCGTAAAGAAAAATTGATGAGTCACCATTAACTTAGTTGTTATAGCAAAAACAGTACAAAATTCTTTTTATTTTTTATTTTTGAACTTATGATATTACTCTACATTAACTTGGTTGTCCTTTTTACAAGAACTTGTACATTGCTTTGTCAGGTTGTGTGTCTACTACTCAAAACTCCGCAATAGTTCAACGAAAAATGTCTACATCAGTTTCAACTAAAAAGACCATAAGTTCAGAGGAAGAAAAAGATCACAGGCGCGTTTTGGTCCATGCAGGCCACCAGAGGAATAAAAAAATGTTTCTTCATTCAGTTCAGGTTGCTCTAGGATTTGTCCATGTTCTAGAGGGAAGTAATTAACTTGTGGTTTGCAGTGGCGCCTACTGTATAACAAATATGTGTCAGCAAATATGTGTTGAACATTGTTGATTGGAGGGATGTGTACTGACGTACCTTTCCTGCTGGATCCTTCTTTTATATAATAAACATTTGTTGTTTTTACAGGAATAATTATTTGGTATATGTGATGCGATTTGCAAACTATGTATCCAGATTTGATTCTTTTATTTTTCTAAAATAGTACAAAACATTGAATGATCCATTATATGTAGATTCTTTTGAAACCTTGATTTGATTTTTAAAAACGCAGAATTTTTTAATATGTACTTGTACATATGCTTATCAGGTTTGTGCGTGTGCTATACAAAAATATTTGAAGCAATTCGACAAAGATTATATTTGCATCAGTTCATACTCAAATATACAACAAGTTTAGAGGAAAACGAAAATAAAGTTCGAAGTTTAGAAACATGGGATGTTTGCTCATATGTATAAAAATAAGTTCTTGGAAAAGAAGAACACAATAGTTCGGTCGAAAACAATGATCAGTTTCATAGCGCTCTTTCCTGCCTATTTTGGTTGATGTCGACAGATGGACAAAAACTGTATGGGAAATGTTCTATTATTACTAGCATATAAGTACAGGAAAGAGTTGAACACGACATCCTAGATAAGTTTGGAAAAAAGCTCAAACAAATAAACCATGGAAATTCAAGATAGGAAAAGTACAAGTGGTAAAATGAAAGAAGTCCAGAATATCGTTGCAAAAAATGTTGAGTTCAAAAGAAAACACAAAACATTTCCGTTTTATTAAAAATATCAGTCAGTTCAATAGTATAAACTATGCAAGTTCTGGCATGATGATGTCATTGAGAAGTGACGAGGAAAATCATACCAAAAATACAGAGTAAAGTCTAGTACGTAACGACACGCTCAGTACAAAACCATACAGACATCCGTTCAAGTACACTCTTTTCCCGGTACAATTCAAAATTGCTTTGTGAGAAATGCATCAGTACAAACACACACATACATCAGTACAAGTACTCTGTTTTTCCTGACGGGAAAACAACATGACGGGTCTCACCATATTCAAAATTACTCTTCAATGGTTATAAATTTGAGAAAACGTTCAACATGACTAAGTTCCGCATTTTTGATAGGTATCCAACGGTATATTATTTGCCCCATTTCGACAAATTTTTAAAAAAATCACGTTCAAAATCAAATTTGACTATATTCGAATTCGTTTTTAAACCATAAGGAATTAGAAAAACATTTCAATATGAAAACGTAGCGCATTTTCCGTAGCTTTTCAACACCGTATCATTTGCGTCAATCCGACAAACCGTTTGCAAAAAATCGTGAAAATACTTTTCGCCCAGAATTTCACCATTTTTCAAATTACTTTTAAATCATATAGAATTAGAAAAAACAATACATATATGGAAGATGCGGATTTTCACCAGCTTTCCAACGCCATCTTATTTGCTCAATTCCGACAAACCATTTCAAAATTGAGTCCACAATACAATTCACGTTTTCGCTTTTGAAAAAAAACGGTTTTTCCAAAACTGCTCTTAAACCATAATGATTTTGCAAAAACGTTCAATATACTTGAAATATGGTTGTCAAGAGGTTTCCAACGATATATTACACGCCCCGTTCCAACAAAAAAATTACAAAAAGTTTTTGAACTAAAGAAGACGATCTGTTAAACACGACTGAAAGCATCAGTTCAACCGCTTCGAAAATATCGGTACAACCACCTGAAACCGTCAGTTCAAAAAGGGTAACAGAATAATATTCTGTTACGCATAACAGAATAGCCCAGATGTATATACACACACACACACACACATATACATATACATATACATACACACACACAACTCTATTTGTGTTCTGTCCTCTACATCATTCACTTATAGCTATGTCTCCACTCTTGAATCTTTTGATCTAAGTGAATGTGATTGGACCCTAACCTGTTCTATGCTTCTACCTCAACTCTATCTGTCCAAATCGTATGCATTCTCTTGAAACCTGTCGATTCTCTTCACTGAATCCTTGTCAGCTGATGTCAATCTGACAAACATGTAATCTGTTTTTAATGTTGCATCCTTATTGCCTGAAAACCGGAGAAGCCGGAACGACCACCCGACAATCCAGGCGTGCGTGGGAACATGGAACAACTTCCAATGTGTTGCATGTTTGCCACGTGTTCATCAGATGTGAACCGCCAAGGGCACCTGAGTAATTGTGCTATGTTGTGCCTTTCCTTATAAATACACATCACATCGCGGTCAAAATCCTTCTTCCACCTCCGCACCTCGCTCAAAACCCTAGCGCCACCGCTAGCTCTTGACGACGCCGGCGACGAAGCGCTTAGCTGCCGCGACCTCACCGACGCCGTCCTCATGCCGGCCGCGGACCTCGTCTTCTTCTTCGCCACCGTAGGTGTGTTCCGTCGCCAAGTTAGGACACGGGAGATTGAACTGCTCGGCCTCCAACTCTGTTCTGTCTAGCAGTTCTTCATGTGGTAATTACAACTCCTTTTTACTGCCTTTTTGATCTGATAGATTCATCCTTCTCTACCAAAAGTGGTTTCTCTGCTTACAAAGTTGAATCTATCCTGTTCCGCATCTCATATTATGCCTAGTATATTCACTTATGCTTCACTACAAGTTAGATTTCTCACTTGTACCTATTCTTGGATTCGTACAAATCTGGAACCAACTCACAACAAATAAGTGAATGTCTTCGCATTATGAGGTCAATGTCTTCAAACTGATTTATCTTCAAAATCTTCTGAGAATGCATATGACCTCTTCCCCTTCCATCGCACCTCTAATGCTGTCACAGGTACATGTCCGTGGGAGAATCCCTTGGTTCTCATAGTCTGCATTCATTTGCAGAATTCTTACAAAGTCATATCAATTCTCCTGAAGCCAGTTCCTGTCTGACCAGCCATCGGAATCCCTTGGTTCTGAAGCCTTTCAGTTTAACCTTCATGCCAACTGAAAGGTCAGCTAGAAAGGGCGGCAGACAGCGCTGTGGGAATACATCCAAAGATTTGCCACCAGATCTGCATGAAATGTACAAGACAGACCCTGAAGAAACCTGTGGTGAACGCAAAACTCGAATCCAGTGGATTGGAAGATATTGGGCTGAGGAATGGTTTAAGTACAGATTTGTCACTGTTGAGTATGCTGAGAAGAATGCCATCAAACAACCCTGGGGAGATATATTATACAAAAATCTTCAACCCTAGTCCCTGTCTGAAGCTATTGATCAAGGCTTCTACCCGTGCATGGTTCGCGGACCACAGCCAGAGAATGCTGACCCATCTGCTCCTCGGGATGATGGCACCATGCACCCGTGATGGCACCCGGCACCCGTGCTATGGTGTCGTGAAGACGACCTATTCAAGTGCAACTTCAAGTTTGCCAAGGATTCTGCTGTGAAGAACAAGAAGGCATTTGGACTCGACTTCAACCCCGGTCCATCTGCTCCTCGGGATGATGGCACCCGACACCCGTGATGGCACCCGGGATGATGGCACCAATCAAGAAACTGTTCTCGAGGAGAACGTGTCTGTGCCCGACCCTCCAGCTCCTCAAGTGGAGATTGAAAATACTGAGGCGGCCACCAACAACACTGCTGAAGCCAATGACATTGCCATGGCTGAAGCTAATGTGGCGCCTACAGTGAATATGGTGTCTGAAGCCAATGATGCACCTATAACCAATGTGCAGTCTGAAGCTCTTGTCAATGCCACTGCTCCTGTACTGCCTCCAAGACCTCACACCATTGAGAAAGCATTTTATCAAGGCGAGCTTGTCACTGTTCGATGGCCTATTCTGGTTCCTCTGCCTGCTCCCGTACCTCAATTTGAATATCATCTGGAGCATAGTCCTCAAGTCCAGAAGCCAAAACCAAGGCTGCCAAGGTTTCCAGGTACTGCATCTGCACCAGGATCGTTCAATGCAAATAGCTTCATTGAACACAACACCTTCTTTAATAGTGCCAAGAACCCATATTCAAGGCCAAGAATTTCATCTGATCGGTTTTGGAGCTATCAGCAACGCAGTTATTATTCTTGTGTCTTATACAATCAAGGCCGCATTTTTCCTCATATGCGTCTAGACTGCGAAGCCATTGCTGGGCTGCCCTGCTTGGAAGAAGCCCTAGACTGCTTTAGAGATGCTGGCCTTCTGCAGTTTGTGACCGACAAGGAAAATTGGAATGAAGAGCTTCTGTTATAATTCTATGCTACACTTCACATCCGCGGCTACAATAGGGATATCAAAACTTGGATCCTTGAGTGGATGACATGCAATGTCCATCATGAAGCCAAAGCTCTTGATATCATTGAGCTTGCTGGCCTGCCCACTCCAGGTGAACTTTATTAACCTAGTTGTTAGCTTCACCGCAATGCTTTAGAGAGCATATTCCAGAAGCCTGAACTCAATATGAGCCAAATGCTGAGTATGATGAAGCCACTGCCACAAGATGCTGAATATCATAAGGAATTCTTTGTTGAAGACCTAGAGTATCTGCCCCGCACCATCTATCACATTATCAGCCGAACCCTATGGCCCATCAAAGGACATTCTTCTGCAGCAAGGCTTGAAGGATCAATGAAGACATTGATCTTCTACATTCTCAATGGCATCAGCTTCAATGCTTAGGATTTCTTCATTCGCCAACTTGCTGCATCTGGCTCAGATATATTTGGTCTAAATTCTATGTTCCACGGGTAATGCGTCTTATCAAGCTTCACTCTGCTGTCAACTATCAGCCCTCTGTGCGCAACCATCTCATATTCCTGCCAGAGGTTGATATGTCTGTTGAAGCCATATACCCAGAGCCTGCCAAGGAGCCAATTTATCTTCACAATTCGATCTTCAAAGTTTCTCTCAACATGTTGAAGGAGTTCATGCTGCCACTCGTGTTTATCCCTTGGCTGGAAATACACGTGCACCTCATCGTGCCCATACTGAAGCCACTGAAAGCACAATTGCTCCAAGGCCTCGGAATAGATCTCGTGTGCTCAATGACCGAGAGCTTCTCGTGGCCTTGCATCAGAAACATGATAAGCATCATTACTGGCTCAAGCGTCAAATGCAAAGTCTCTTGATGGATGTTAATCGCATACGCAATCTTGCCACCAATAATGCATTTGTCACTCATGAAACCTGTCGGCGGTCATGGAAGAGTCTGACACTACTCAGTTCTGAAGATGATCTTCAGCAAGATGGCTTCATAGAGAGATTCAAATTTGATTCCACTCCTCCCAGGAATGTTGTCTTGCATCGGACTCCTTCACTCGAAGACTCTGAGTACTCCTCTTCGGCAGCAACTGTAAATGCCAGAGTCATCGATGATGAAGATGATGCTACATCACCAACAACCACTTCGGCACATATCGACACTTCACCAGGCCCTCTGCACCACCAAAATCCAACGTCGACCCTGCTCCTTCTGGGAATGAGTAGACGCTCTATGTCTTTGCTACGTCTTGAGCTTAAGTTGGTTTTCCTTGAAGAGGAAAGGGTGATGCAGCAAAGTAGCATAAGTATTTCCCTCAGTTTTTGAGAACCAAGGTATCAATCCAGTAGGAGGCTCCTTACAAGTCCCAAGCACCTACATAAACAAACAAGAACTCGCAACCAACGCAATAAAGGGGTTGTCAATCCCTTCATGGCCACTTGCGAAAGTGAGATCTGATTGAGATAATATGATAAGATAAATATATTTTCGGTATTTTTATGATATAGATTGGAAAAGTAAAGATGCAAATAAAATTTGATTGAAAGCTTATATGATAAAATATAGACCCGGGGGCCATAGGTTTCACTAGTGGCTTCTCTCAAGATAGCATAAGTATTACGGTGGGTGAACAAATTATTGCTGAGCAATTGATAGAAAAGCGAATAATTATGAGATTATCTAGGCATGATCATGTATATAGGCATCACGTCCGCGACAAGTAGACCGACTCCTACCTGCATCCACTACTATTACTCTACACATCGACCCCTATCCAGCATGCATCTAGAGTATTAAGTTCATAAAGAACAGAGTAACACATTAAGAAAGATCACATGATGTAGAGGGATAAACTCATGCAATATGATATAAACCCCATCTTTTTATCCTTGATGGCAACAATACAATATGTGCCTTGCTGCCCCTGCTGTCACTGGGAAAGTACACCGCAAGATTGAACCTAAAGCTAAGCACTTCTCCCCATTGCAAGAAAGATCAATCTAGTAGGCCAAACCAAACTGATAATTCAAAGAGACTTGCAAAGATAACTTAAGCACACATAAAAGAATTCAGAGGAGATTCAAATATTTCTCATAGGTAAACTTGATCATAAACCCACAATTCATCGGATCTCGATAAACACACCACAAAAAGAGTTACATCGAATAGATCTCCAAGAAGATCGAGGAGAACTTTGTATTGAGATTTAAAGAGAGAGAAGAAGCCATCTAGCTAATAACTATGGACCCAAAGGTCTGTGGTAAACTACTCACAACTCATCGGAAGGGCCTTGGAGATGATGTAGAGGCCCTCCGTGGTCGATTCTCCCTCCAGCGGAGCGCCGACGAAGGCTCCAAGATGGGATCTCGCGGATACAAAAGGTTACGGCGGTGGAAATAGTTTTTCTTGGTGCTCCCCGATGGTTTCAGGGTACGTGGGTATATATAGGAGGAAGAAGTAGGTCGGCGGACGCTCGAGGGGCCCATGAGGGTGGGGGTGCACCCACCTATAGGGGGCACGCCAGGCACCCTCGTGGCCGCCTCCTCTGCCGCTTGACGTCCACTCCAAATCCCCAGGATCACGTTTGTTCCAAAAAGATCTCTCCCAAAGGTTTCATTCCATTTGGACTCCGTTTGATATTCCTTTTCTTCGAAACACTGAAATAGGCAAAAAAAGACAGCAATTCGGGTTGGGCCTCCAGTTAGTAGGTTAGTCCCAAAAATGATATAGAAGTGTAAAGTAAAGCCCATAAACATCCAAAACGGGTAATATAATAGCATGGAACAATCAAAAATTATAGATACGTTGGAGACGTATCAAGCATCCCCAAGCTTAATTCCTGCTCGTGCTCGAGTAGGTAAATGATAAAAACAGAATTTTTCATGTGGAATGCTACCTAGCATAATTCTCAATGTATTTTTCTTTATTGTGGCATGAATGTTCATATCCAAATGATTCAAAATAAAAGCTTATAAAACATAAAAATAGTAATACTTGAAGCATACTAGCAAGTAATCATGTCTTATCAAAATAGCATAGCCAAAGAAAGCTTATCCCTACAAAATCATATAGTTAGGCCATGCTTCATTTTCATTACACAAAATACTCCCATCATGCACAACCCCGGTTTCAGCCAAGCAATTGGTTCATACTTTTTAACGCGCTTCAGCTTTTTCAATTCTTACGCAATACATGAGCGCAAGCCATGGACATAGCACTATATGTGGTATATGGTGGTGGTTGTGAAGACAAAAAAAGGAGAAGAGAATCTCACATCAACTAGGCGTATCAATGGGCTATAGATATGCCCATCAATAGATATCAATGTGAGTGAGTAGGGATTGCCATGCAATGGATGCACTAGAGCTATAAATGTATGAAAGCTCAACAAAAGAAACTAAGTGGGTGTGCATCCAACTTGCTTGCTCACCAAGACCTAGGGCATTTTGAGGAAGACCATCATCGGAATATGCAAGCCAAGTTCTATAATGAAAAATTCCCACTAGTATATGAAAGTGACAACATAGGAGACTCTCTATCATGAAGATCATGGTGCTATTTTGAAGCACAAGTGTGGAAAAGAGATAGTAGCATTGTCCCTTCTCTCTTTTCTATCATTTTTTTATTTGGTGGGCTTCTTTGGCCTCTTTTTTTATGGGCTTCTTTGGCCTCTTTTATTTTTATAAAGTCCGAAGTCTCATCCCGACTTGTGGGGGAATCATCGTCTTCATCATCCTTTCCTCACTTGGGACAATGCTCTAATAATGAAGATCATCACACTTTTATTGATTTACAACTCATGAATTACAACTCAATACTTAGAACAAAATATGACTCTATATGAATGCCTCCGGCGGTGTACTGGGATATGCAATGAATCAAGAGTGACATGTATGAAAAATTATGAAGGTGGCCTTGCCATAAATACGATGTCAACTACATGATCATGCAAAGAGCAATATGACAATGATGGAGCGTGTCATAATAAACGGAACGGTGGAAAGTTGCATGGCAATATATCTCGGAATGGCTATGGAAATGCCATAATAGGTAGGTATGGTGGTTGTTTTGAGGATGGTAAATAATGGGTGCATGATACCGGGAAAAGTTGCACGGCACAAGAGAGGCTAGCAAAGTGGAAGGGTGAGTGTGCGTATATCCATGGACTCACATTAGTCATAAAGAACTCATATACTTATTGCAAAAGTCTACTTGCCCTCGAAGCAAAGTACTACTATGCATGCTCCTAGGGGAAGGGTTGGTAGGATTTAACCATCGCGCGATCCCGACCTCCACTCATAAGGAAGACGATTAAAAGAGCACCCCATGCAACAAATTTGTCACACAACTTTTACCATATGTGCATGCTACGAGACTTGCCAACTTCAACACAAGTATTTCTCAATTTCATAATTACCCAACTAGCATGACTCTAACATTACCACCTTTATATCTCAAAACAATTATCAAGCATCAAATTGATCATAATGTTTAACGCACTTTCTATGATAGTTTTTATCATACCCAACTAGGATGCTCATCATTCTAGGACCAATTCATAACCATAGCAAATACCATGCTGTTCTAAGAGATTCTCAAAATAATATAAGTGAAGCATGAGATATTAACAATTTCTACAAAATCAAGCCACCGCCGTGCTCTAAAAGATATAAGTGAAGTACTAGAGCAAAAACAATCTAGCTCAAAAGATATAAGTGAAGCACATAGGGTGTTCTAATAAATTCTAATCAAGTGGGCTTCTCCCAAAAGGTGTGTACAGCAAGGATGATTGTGGTAATCTAAAAAGCAAAGACTCATATCATACATGACGCTCCAAGCAAAACACATATCATGTGGCGAATAAAAATATAGCTCCAAGTAAAGTTACCGATAGACGAAGACGAAAGAGGGGATGCCTTCCGGGGCATCCCCAAGCTTAGGCTTTTGGTTATCCTTGAATATCTTGGGGCGCCATGGGAATCCCCAATCTTAGGCTCTTGCCACTCCTTATTCCATAATCCATCAAATCTTTAACCAAAACTAGAAAACTTCACAACACAAAAGTCAACAGGAAATCTCATAAGCTCCGTTAGTGTAAGAAAGAAAAACCACCACATAAGGTACTGTAATGAACTCATTCTTTATTTATATTGGTGTTAAACCTACTGTATTCCAACTTCTCTATGGTTCATACCCTACATACTAGCCATAGATGCATCAAAATAAGCAAACAACACATGAAAAATAGAATCTGTCAAGAACAGAACAGTCTGTAGCAATCTGTAGCTCTCGAATACTTATGGAAGTCTAAAAATCCTACCAAAATAGGAAGTCCTGGGAAATTTTTCTATTGATCTACAGAAAAACGAATCAACACAAAATCACGTTTCTGTGAATTACTAAAATTATTTTCGTGCGCGCAAAGTTTCTGTTTTTCAGCAGAATCAAATTAACTATCACCATAGGTTATCCTATAGGTTCATCTTGGCACAAACACTAATTAAAACATGAAAACACATCTAAACAGAAGCTAGATGAAAAATTTATTGCTAAACAGAAGCAAAAACAAAAAACAAAAATAAAATTGGGTTGCCTCCCAACTAGTGCTATTGTTTAACGCCCCTAGCTAGGCATTGAGATTTCAATGATGCTCACATGAAAGACAAGAATTGAAGCATAAAGAGAGCATCATAAAACATGTGAGAAACACACTTAAGTCTAACATACTTCCTATGCATAGGTTTTTTATAAGCAAACAAATTATCAAGGCAAGCAAAAACTAGCATATGCAAGGGAGAAGACGATAGCAATCTCAACATAACGAGAGGCAATTTAGCAACATGAAAATTTCTACAACCATATTTTCCTCTTTCATAATAATTACATGTAGGATCATAAGCAAATTCAACAAAATAGCTATCACATAACATATTCTCAACACGATCCACATGCATGCAAAGTTGACACTCTTCCAAGATAGTGGGATTAACATTAACTAAAGTCATGACCTCTCCAAACCCACTTTTATCAAAAATATCATAAGATTGAACATACTCCAAATATGTGGGATCTAAAGTTGACACTCTTCCAAACTCACTTTCAATAATATCGCAAACACTGTTTTCAATCTCATATTCATCATGGGGCTTAAATAAATTTTCAAGATCAAAAGAAGAATCACCCCAATCATGATCATTGCAACAAGTAGTAGTCGTGGCAAAACTAGCATCCCCAAGCTTAGGGTTTTGCATATTATTAGCACAATTGACATCAAGAGAATTTATATAACATCATTGCAATCATGCTTTTTATTCAAAGATCTATCGTGAATCACTTCATAAAACACTTCATCACAATTTTCAGATTCACGGATTTCAAGCAAAACATCATAAAGATAACCTAGTGCACTCAAATCACTAGGATTTGGTTCATCATAATTGGATCTCTTAAAATGATTGGCAAACGGATGAGGACCCATAGACTTTTAGCAAGCAAAGATGCAAGAAAAAAGCGGGCACATGGTAACACAAGATCGAACGGAAGGAGGGCGAATAAAATGGCAAGGGTGAAGTGGGGGAGAGGAAAACGAGAGGCCAATGGCAAATAATGTAATGCGAGGGAGATGAGTTTGTGATGGGTACTTGCTATGTCTTGACTTGAGCGAAGACCTCCCCGGCAATAGCGCCAGAAATCCTTCTTGCTACGTCTTGAGCTTGCGTTGGTTTTCCTTGAAGAGGAAAGGGTGATGCAGTAGGAGGCTCCTCAGAAGTCCCACGCACCTACACAAACAAACAAGAACTCGCAACCAACGCAATAAAGGGGTTGTCAATCCCTTCATGGCCACTTGCGAAAGTGAGATCTGATAGAGATAATATAATAAGATAAATATATTTTTGGTATTTTTATGATATAGATTGGAAAAGTAAAGATGCAAATAAAACTAGATTGAAAGCTTATATGATAAAAGATAGACCCGGCGGCCATAGGTTTCACTAGTGGCTTCTCTCAAGATAGCATAAGTATTATGGTGGGTGAACAAATTGCTGTCGAGCAATTGATAGAAAAGCGAATAATTATGAGATTATCTAGGCATGATCATGTATATAGGCATCACGTCCGCGAAAAGTAGACCGACTCCTACCTGCATCTACTACTATTACTCCACACATCGACCGCTATCCAGCATGCATCTAGAGTATTAAGTTCACAAAGAACAGAGTAACGCATTAAGAAAGATGACATGATGTAGAGGGATAAACTCATGCAATATGATATAAACCCCATCTTTTTATCCTCGATGGCAACAATACAATACGTGCCTTGCTGCCCCTGCTGTCACTGGGAAAGTACACCGCAAGATTGAACCTAAAGCTAAGCACTTCTCCCCATTGCAAGAAAGATCAATCTAGTAGGCCAAACCAAACTGATAATTCAAAGAGACTTGCAAAGATAACTTAAGCACACATAAAAGAATTCAGAGGAGATTCAAATATTTCTCATAGGTAAACTTGATCATAAACCCACAATTCATCGGATCTCGATAAACACACCACAAAAAGAGTTACATCGAATAGATCTCCAAGAAGATCGAGGAGAACTTTGTATTGAGATTTAAAGAGAGAGAAGAAGCCATCTAGCTAATAACTATGGACCCAAAGGTCTGTGGTAAACTACTCACAACTCATCGGAAGGGCCTTGGAGATGATGTAGAGGCCCTCCATGGTCGATTCTCCCTCCAGCGGAGCGCCGACGAAGGCTCCAAGATGGGATCTCGCGGATACAAAAGGTTACGGCGGTGGAAATAGTTTTTCTTGGTGCTCCCCGATGGTTTCAGGGTATGTGGGTATATATAGGAGGAAGAAGTAGGTCGGCGGACGCTCGAGGGGCCCATGAGGGTGGGGGCGCACCCACCTATAGGGGGCACGCCAGGCACCCTCGTGGCCGCCTCCTCTGCCGCTTGACGTCCACTCTTAATCCCCAGGATCACGTTTGTTCCAAAAAGATCGCTCCCGAAGGTTTCATTCCATTTGGACTCCGTTTGATATTCCTTTTCTTCGAAACACTGAAATAGGCAAAAAAAGACAGCAATTCGGGTTGGGCCTCCAGTTAGTAGGTTAGTCCCAAAAATGATATAGAAGTGTAAAGTAAAGCCCATAAACATCCAAAACGGGTAATATAATAGCATGGAACAATCAAAAATTATAGATACGTTGGAGACGTATCAGTCTTCAAACCTTTTTGGTCATTACTGACAAAAGGGGGAGAAGGATATGAGTTGATAGTCTTCAAGCGGGTCCTTATGGGTGGTTGCATTATTTTTGCCAAGTCTTATAACTCTCGTATTTTGATACATTTGGTTCTCTGAGTTGTAAGACTTAAAACTTGATGGTCGTCTGCTACTTTATTTGCTAGTCTGTGATGCGATGATAAATCCCGCATAAAGTCATTCTGCAGACGTCCATTTTCATTATGCATATCATTATCTTTGTTACTTCTTATATGCATAATTCATTGTCTTCACACATTGATGATGGCCTCCACAAAGCAAAACCTGCCATGTGCATTTGCATTCAAACGCAAATCATTTATATGCACATCTTCAGGGGGAGCCTCATCTTATGTATGAAGACAATACTCTCAGCACTAAACTTTCACATACTTTTATCCCCGTTGAAAACTTCAACCAGTTTGTTATCAGTCACCAAAAAGGGGGACATTGTAAGTGCATCTAGTGCCACCCCTAGTTGGTTTTGGAGTATTGACGACAAACTTGGTTGAGGGACTAATGTGTTTGTGAGAATTGCAGGATAACACAGGTAGTAGTCCCACATTGATTCGGTTTACCTACCAGAGATGACCCCTAAAAATGTGTGAAGACATTGAAGACAATGGTGGTCTGTGAAGACATTCACATTGAAGACTATGATAGGAGAAGACATTGCGTGAAGACTATGGAGTGTGAAGACATAGTTGTTTCATAGTTTCCTTTTCTTCTTTGTTGAGTCAGAGGAACTACCGTACTGTTAAGTGGGGTCCAAGTGAACAAAGTCAGATTGACTGATGTGATGCTCAACCGAGTCCTATGTATTCGAGCGAAGACAGTGAGAGCAAATCTTATCCAGAGCTGGATGAGTCAGCTTTACTTGTAGCCCAAGTCAAGCTGCCGCATGTGTTCGAAATCTGACTGTTGGACACATGTCAGTTCCTTAGTGACCTAGGGTCATTTTGGAGAAATCAGGTCGGGTTGCCTCCTGGCTATAAATAGCCCACCCCCTACATTATAAATTGGGGTTGCTCAGAGTTAGTGCACGACTTTTGTCGTTTGAGAGCAACCCACCTCCGAACCCTTTGAGAGAGAATCCTTGCGAGGACAAAGCCCAAAACACCCAGAGCCAAAGAGTGTTAGGCATCACTGAAGTCTTTCTATCCGCGTGATCTGAAGACTTATTACACTTGAGGACTGTGAATCCTCTAGCCGGTTAGGCGTCGCATTCTGAGCATCCAAGAGTCATTGTGGATTGCCGGTGAATGAAGTCTGTGATGGTTTGGAAGTCTCCCTTGATGACTTACCAGAGTGATTGGGCGAGGACTAAGTGTTCTTAGCTCAAGGGGAATAAGGTGAAGACGCGGTCTTCTGAGTTAAATCTCAGCCTCCCTAACCAGACATACAGTTGTCACAGCAGCTGGAACTGGTCCAACAATTCCCTCGTCCTCTCCGAGCAACTGGTTCTATCCTACCTCTCTTGCCTTACTTACAGTTTGTCTTCATGAAGTCTTTGCCTACTTGCCTTATCTGTTTGACTTCACTGTGTGAAGACTGTTGTCTATGTGGCTTCATACTATCTTCCATCCTGATCCAATCTACCTAGCTGCTTATAGTCTTCGTGCATTCACTTCATTGCTTTGTTGACTATGGCTTGTCTAGTGTAGTCTACCTTCCGCTGCATATCAATAGGTTCATTTCTATCGTTTGTCTTCAAAACATTCATGTTTTGAAGAATTCCATAAAAATCGCCTATTCACCCCCCCCTCTAGTCGAATACCAGCACTTTCACCATGTCAAGAGCCCGTTTGGCGAGTGACACGTGCGACATCTACTTCACATACACAAAGGTGAATCATCTCCTTTACACGTGTTCACTTGACCCCATCGAGGATGGTATACTACTTGACTCTCCTCTCGTGTCCTTGCATAGCTATCATCGGAGCACCACGGATGACAAGAGGGAGTGCAAGCGCAAGTGTACGCCTGCACCGTTCGCGAGGGAAGCTTGGAAGTGATGACAGAAGAAGACGGTGCAAAATTTGCACTACCGGACTGTCCGATCCATCCAGAGAGAAGTTTTGGTTTGTACAGAAATTGCACTTCCAGACAGTCCGGTCCCCCAAGAGGACAGTTTGGTAGTACAATTTTTGGACGCCCAAAATTTTTTGTTTCCACCGAACTGTCCAGTAGTGCATCTGCGGGCCAGATTTGGGCAAGGCCCATGTAACTTTACCCTTTCACCATCACTTACCCCTTCCTTGCGTTGGACCTATATATATCCCTCCTTATCCTCCATTTTACGGTTAGCTAAGGTTAGAACTAGACATTAGATCTTAGCTCATGTATCTCTCCTTGTAGGTTTCCTCTTGAGGGAGAAGACTTCATTGGAGTTCAAGGCCTCCATTTGAGAAGATCATTAGCAATTCAAGACCCCCTTGAGGGAAGAATCTATCTAGATCATCAAGACCTCATCTCCTTTTGATTTGAGATGAACTTTACCATGTATCTTGTTTGCCTTTGATTGTTCTTGTACCTTGTGAATCTCATGTGTTTGTTAGTCTAGTGGATGTGTGATTGAACTTATTCTTGAGTGTTCCTCTTGTGATTTACCCTCTTGTTCTTCGTGTTCTTCGTGGATCCCCCTACAATTCATGAAAGATCTCCCCCTTAGGGTTCAACCCTACAACATCTTGGTATCATGAGCCACGTCGATCACAAATTTGGAATTTCTCCCATCGTTTTCTAGCCTTGTTTTGCTTGATTTTGTCCTAAAAAAATCCGAAAATCCCCACAAAAAATAGCCCCATTTTTTCGTGATTTGTTGGTTTGATGATGTTTTGTTGATTTTGATCCATGGATTCATTGAGTTTCGAGTGGATCTAGCATCCCCCACAAGTTTCTCCACCTTCCATGCACGAAATCTCATCAATTTTGAGCTTGAAATCATCCATTTCCGCCCACAAAATTCAAGTTCGTGCCTTCCCAGCCCGCATCAGACTGTCCGGAACCCCATATCGGGCTGTCCGCTCGCATCAAGAGCAAATAGCTCAAAGACCGGACTGTCCGCTCCCCAATACCGTACAGTCTTCTCGAATGAGAAGGTTTTCAGATGAAGACCGGATTGTCCGCTACCCAGGACCAGACTGTCCGTTAGTTCAAAAACTGCTTCGGCTGATTTCTTGTTTTGGCCATATCTTCCACATTCGGAGTCCGATTTTGAAGTTCTTTAGCTCGCTAAGTAGCTATTGACATCCCCCATCCATCTAGATATGTTCCAACATCATTGACTCCATCAAAATTTTGACATTTTGACATCTTTGCCTAGTCCCTCCATCATATCATCCACAAAATCACCATAGCTTTCCGCAACCTAACCCATTTTTGATCCATATAGCATTTGTGGTTGCTTGATTGGTGGATTGAGTCTCCTAAGGTGTTTCAGATACTTAGGGAAGGTTGCTTATTCATCAACCACTACCTCCTCTTCCGCATAACTCCGACACCACCACCGCATTCCACTACCACCATTTGACATTTGACATTTGAGATTTTGAGTTCGCGGTTTTTCTGTTTCCTAAGGTGTTTCGGCTAATTAGGAACGGTTCTACAATGAGAACACCGCCACTCATCATCGCCATGAGGTCGTCATCGACATTGACCACTTCACCATTTTGACAACCTAACCGTAAGCAAGAACAGTAACCTATATATCATCTTGGTATCGTGGTATCCCATCATTGTACATTCATTCTTTCCATTGCTTTGTTAACCCCTAGTCATTTTGCGTCACTTGCCTATCGAGACTAGCCATTTGAGTATTGCCGGCAATGTTACTTGTGCACATTAGTGATCCGCACGTCCCATTGCATACATACCATATCATCTTGGTATCCTCATCTTGGTATCATCATATCATCTCTTGTGTCAGAAGATTGTTCCCGCATATACACAATTACTATCTTGGTTTGTACATTTCGCATAATGGCCGTAACAAAAAAAGAAGAAGAATAAGCTTTTAAGCAAAGAGAAAACAAAGTTCTTGTAAGCAATAGCAATAGCATCGCCACATTGCGTATTATACTACCATATTGGTCATCTTGGATCATCACATGTGAAACACCCGGAACCATACATAATAGCATACTTGGGATAGAAGATTTATCCATTTTGCATCTTGTAGGTTATGCACAAGTGTCATATCCATCTATTGAGCAATCGTGCTAGCGTCTCTCTTGAGTTGTGCAACACGAGCATTTTCCGTGGATTCCATATTTTGTGCCCACTCCTTGGTTGCACGACCCCATTTATCTATTTGTGTGTGTGTGTTTCCATGTGCCATTCATTGCTATTGGTCTACTTGTTTCACTTGTGAATTTGTGAATCTCTTTCAACATTATTGACTCTTGCTGACATTTTGCATCAAATTTTTGTGCCACTTGTCCAAACCAAGCCACTCGATAAGCTTTACTTTGTAGGTGTGAGTGAGCAAGTCTGGTACCCATTCCACTATTCTTTCATTTCACATTGAGTGAAACAGGATACATCCTCAACTTTGGGATAAGGTAGCTTGGTATTGTTTATCTCATTTCCTAATCAATTTTGCTCGAGTCTTCTGATAGATAGCCAAAGCACACCTCCTTTGGTCTACAACAACAAGATGAGTTCGATGCCACACAAGACTTCATTGACGCCAAGATGCCAGCTCAAATGGAGGATCTTAAAGCCCTCATCAAGTCCTATGATGACCCACAAGTGTAGGGGACCTATCGTAGTACTTTAGATAAGTAATAGTGTCAAACCCAACGAGGAGCAGAAGGAAATGACAAGCGGTTTTTAGTAAGGTATTCTCTGCAAGCACTGAAAGTATCGGTAACAGATAGTTTTGTGATAAGGTAATTCGTAACGGGTAACAAGTAACAAAAATAAATAAGGTGCATTAAGGTGGTCCAATCCTTTTTTGTAGCAAAGGACAAGCCTGGACAAATTCTTATATGAAGGAAAACGCTCCCGAGGACACATGGGAATTATCGTCAAGCTAGTTTTCATGACGCTCATATGGTTCGCGTTCGTTACTTTGATAATTTGATATGTGGGTGGACCGGTGCTTGGGTACTTTCCTTTCTTGGACAAGCAACCCACTTATGATTAACCCCTATTGCAAGCATCCGCAACTACAAAAGAAGTATTAAGGTAAACCTAACCATAGCATGAAACATATGGATCCAAATCAGCCCCTTACGAAGCAACGCATAAACTAGGGTTTAAGCTTCTGTCACTCTAGCAACCCATCATCTACTTATTACTTCCCAATGCCTTCCTCTAGGCCCAAATAATGGTGAAGTGTCATGTAGTCGACGTTCACATAACACCACTAGAGGAAAGACAACATACATCTCATCAAAATATCGAACGAACACCAAATTCACATGACTACTTATAGCAAACTTCTCCCATGTCCTCAGGAACAAACGTAACTACTCAGAAATCATATTCATGTTCATAGTCAGAGGGGTATTAATATGCATTAAGGATCTGAACATATGATCTTCCACCGAATAAACCAACTAGCATCAACTACAAGGAGTAATCAACACTACTAGCAACCCACAGGTACCAATCTGAGGTTTTGGGACAAAGATTGGATACAAGAGATAAACTAGGGTTTGAGAGGAGATGGTGCTGGTGAAGATGTTGATGGAGATTGACCCCCTCCTGATGAGAGGATCGTCGGTGATGACGATGGTGATGATTTCCCCCTCCCGGAGGGATGTTTCTCCGGCAGAACAGCTCCGCCGGAGCCCTAGATTGGTTCCGCCAAGGTTTCGCCTCGTGGCAGCGGTGTTTCATCCCGAAAGCTTGCTTATGATTTTTTTTCCAGGGTAATAGACTTCATATAGCAGAAGATGGTCACCGGAGGCCTGCCAAGGGGCCCACGAGGCAGGAGGCGCGCCCCCCACCCACGTGGCCAGGGTGTGGTCCCCCTCTAGTACTTTCTTCGCCCATTATTTTTTATTAATTCCAAAAATAACTTTCATGGAGTTTCAGGACTTTTGGAGTTGTGCAGAATAGGTCTCTAATATTTGCTCCTTTTCTAGCCCAAAATTCCAGCTGCCGGCATTCTCCCTCTTCATGTATACCTTGTAAAATAAGAGAGAATAGGCTAAGTATTGTGACATAACGTGTAAAAACAGCCCATAATGCAATAAATATCAATATAAAAGCATGATGCAAAATGGACGTATCATCCTACAAGAGGTCTTCCTCATCTTCGAGAAGACGCTCAAGTGCACATGCTTCCGAGCTACCATCTCCGGCAAGGTCACATTGGCATGCATCGACACCATCAACGACAAATACGTGAAGGTCAAGAGCTCAACAACAACAACCGCTCAACGACTTCACCATCTACCTTGGCATCTTTGCCAAACGACTTCAAGGGATCTTCGCCTTTGGACATGAGGCATCTTCACCAACAAGCACTTCAAGACTACGCTCACGAAAAGCTCCCCAAGCTCAAGTCCGTGACTTCCATTAGCTACTATGACATCGACACCGCCACGAGCTTCCTTTGTATGGGACTCAAGACCCCGAGGAGTATCTCAAGTGGGAGCACAAGATGGAAAACTACCTCAAGCTACATCAAGTCCCTTCCGAAGATCAAGTGAAGTGCGCCACAAGTAACTTCCATGACCACGGATCGACATGGTGGCTTCACACATCTTTGAATAACTTCGACATGAGTTGGACCAAGACGAAGAAAGCTATGCGGAGAGAGTTTTTGCCTTCCACCTACACGGAACAACTTCAACGCCAATTGGAGAACACCATCCAAGGATCCAAGTCCCTCGACAATTACTTCAAGGAGATCAAGAAAGCCTTGCGACGAGCCGGCGTGGACGACCCCATTTGGATGAAGTTCCACCTCATGATGGGATTGAACAACGACATCTCCAAGACTATCTTCCTCGAGAACTACAAGTCCCTCGACGACAACTACATTGGTGTTCTCAAGGCACAACAAGAACTCATTAAGGCCAAGGCTTCTCCACCCCAAGAACACTTCGTGACGACCAAGCTCCATGACAACGAGCATGAGGATAGTACCACCAAGATGTCCAAGCGCGATGAGCTCCAAGACGACACTCCCAAGTTCGACTTCACCGCCATCCCTCTTTGAGCATTGATGATGCCGAGTCTCCCACGACTCTTTTTGAAGATGGTGAGGCGACGACTACGACTACGGAGAATCTCAAGGAACAAGCTTTGGAGGCGATGGACATGGTGACGAGCAAGGATGATGCTTCCATCTTTGGAGGCGATGGCGATGATGTGCCATCTTCGGCCTTCATCCACGATGATGGTGATGAGATGATTGAGCATGGGATTTTTCCTTTGGTCACGGAGGATAGCGATGATGTGCCATCTTCGGCCTTCATCCACAGCGACGGTGACGAGATGGTTGAGCAAGGGATTTTCCATTCGACCATGACGGTGTTTTGTGATGACTTTAGTGACTTGTGCCACGATATTGAGAGTGAGAGAGAGTTCACCACTAGCCCCATATATTATGAGTTGCCCCAATTCCCATGTGAGGAGAGACACAACCAGGCATCATGTCGTCCCCCTCCTCCAACAATGTGGACAACGATGCTTGGTTGATGCAGATGGAACTTAGGAGGGAGGATGTCGAGGGAGTCACGATGGAGGAGGATGAAGGTGATTCGCTTGAGGTTCAGCCTCTGGCTTCGGAAAGAGGCACTCTGGTGGGCATCTCCCTATTCCAAATCCCCATCAAGCAATAGGGACTAGAAGCAACCATGAAGGCCAAGAGGTTCGAGAAGGGCTTCCCCCTAGGAGGCCCTTACACTGGTTACATCGGAAAAACTTTCATAATTTGGTTCATAATTACTAAGTGGAGAACACCCCTCGTGCACATATACCCTCCAATTGGGACACATCTCATCCAAGTGAGAGCAATGCAGGAAAAAGTTCTTGGTGGCCTGAAAATAAGCATCTTTTGGAGGAAATCCAAAAGAATGCAAATATGCTCCAACGTGTGCTCCAAGAATTGCAAGTCCTGAGAGGCGCCTTAATAAAGCTGGCGGATACGACTACAACACCATCATCACCACCTTCGAAGAAAGAGATCTAAATACATGGGTATGGGCACTCCCCTTGGAAATAGACAAGCTTGGGGAGGTGCCCCGGTATCGTATCACCATCACAACTTTACCTTTATCATTTTTCTTAGTTCGATCCTTTTGGTTATATCTCTTTCTAGTAGATTAAAGTTTTAGTATGATCTAGTCTTTGAGCTTTGCTTTGTGTTCTATCTATGTAATCGAGTCCGTGAGTTATATAATAAAGAGTAGTTTTGAGTTGAGGGCCTTGCTTTCTTGCCATGATCTTGAGAAAAAGAAAAGAATAAAAGAAACAAAAAGATTTTATAATGATAGTATGGAGAGTGATGACTTCAAATATAAAGAGTATGATGAATAAAATTTGTTGAGAGTTGGCAAACATAGTTTTGGTCATTGCTGCAATTAATAGGAAGTAATAAAGAAAGAGAGGTTTCACATATAAATATACTATCTTGGTCAACTTTTGTGATTGTGATCACTCATTTAAATATTACATGCTAAAAAGTTGATGTTGGACAAGGAAGACAACATAAGGGTTATGTTTTCTTATATCTGAATAGAAGTTGTATTGTCATTGATCCTCCAACATGTTGAGCTTGCTTCTCACCCCTTTCTAGCCAAATATTTTGCACCAAGTATAGATACTACTTATGCATCCAACCATCCCTTCAACCAGTTTTGCCATGAGAGTCCACTATACCTACCTATGAATTAAGTATTCAAGTAAGTTGTCATCGGTGCAAGCAATAAAAATTGCTCTCTAAATATGTATGATCTTTTAGTATGGAGAAAATAAACTTTATACGAACTTGTGATATGGAAGAGATAAAAGCGAAAGACTGCATAATAAAGTTCTTTTTCACAAGCGGCAATATAAAGTGATGTTCTTTTGCATTAAGATTGTGTGCATCCAACCATAAAAGCGCATGACAACCTATGCTTCCCTCTGCGAAGGGCCTATCCTTTACCTTCCACCCTTTTACAAGAGTAATGGTGAACTTCACCTTTCCTTTTTACACTTTTTATTTTTGGCAAGCACTATGTGTTGGAGAAAGATCCAGATATATATAACCACTCAGATGTGGGTTATCATAAAGTATTATTGTTGACATTACCCTTGAGGTAAAAGGTTGGGAGGCGAAACTATAAGCCCCTATCTTTCTCTGTGTCTGACTGAGGCTTTGAACCCATAAGTATCGCGTGAGTGTTAGCAATTATAAAATACTAAAAGATGGTTGAGTATGTGGACTTGCTATACAAAAGCTCTCACATTGACTCTTTATGATATGATGATAAATTGCAATTGCTTCAATGATTGAGATCATAGTTTGTTAGTTTTCAATAAAGTTTATGATTCATACTTCACCTTGTGAACGAAATGTTACTTTAGCATAAGAAATTATATGACAATATATGTTGTTGTTCTAAAGATGATTATGATGCCTTCATGTCCGTACTTTATTTTATCGACACCTGTATCTCTAAACATGTGGACATGATTATCGATTTTGGTTTTCGCTTGAGGACAAGCAAGGTCTAAGCTTGGGGAGTTGATATGTCCATTATGCATCATGCTTTTATATTGATATTTATTGCATTATGGGCTCTTATTACATATTATGGGTACAATACTTATGTCTATTCTCCCTTATTTTACAAGGTTTACATGAAGAGGGAGAATGCCGACAGGTGGAATTCTGGATCAGAAAGGAGCAAATCTGAGAGACCTATTCTACACAACTCCAAAAGTCCTAAAAATATACGGAGAATTATTTTGGAATATATAAAAAATATTGGGCGAAGAAAATACCAGAGGGGACCCACCAGGAGGCCACAAGCCTGGGGCCGCGCCCTACCCCCTAGGCGCGCCCTAGGGCTTGTGGGCCCACTATCAGGTCTCCGGTGCCCATCCTTTGCTATATGGAGGTTTTGACCTCAAAAAAATCATAAGAAGGTTTTCGGAATGAAGCACCACCATCTCGAGGCGAAACCTAGGTAGAAGCAATCTAGGGCTTCGCTGGAGCTGTTCTGCCGGGGGAAACGTACCTCCAGGAGGGGGAAATCAAAGCCATCATCATCACCAACAATCCTCTCATCGAGAGGGGGTCAATCTCCATCAACAACTTCACCATCACCATCTCCTCTCCAACCCTAGTTCATCTCTTGTATCCGATCTTTGTCTCAAAACCTCAGATTGGTACCTATGGGTTGCTAGTAGTGTTGATTACTCCTTGTAGTTGATGCTAGTTTGTTTATTCGGTGGAAGATCATATGTTCAGATCCTTACTGCTATTTAATACCCCTCTGATTATGAACATGAATATGATTTGTGAGTAGTTACGTTAGTTCCTGAGGGCATGGGTGATGTCTTGTTATAAGTAATCATGTGAATTTGGTATTCGTTTGATATTTTGATGAGATATATGTTGTCTTTCCTCTAGTGGTGTTATGTGAATGTCGATTACATTATACTTCACCATGATTTGGGCCTAGGGGAAGGCATTGGGAAGTAATAAGTAGATGATGGGTTGCTAGAGTGACAGAAGGTTAAACCCTAGTTTATGCATTGCTTTGCAAGGGGTTGATTTTGGATCCACATGTTTCATGCTATGGTTAGATTTATCTTAATTATTCTTTCGTAGTTGCAGATGCTTGTGAGAGGGGTTAATCATAAGTGGGAGGCTTGTCCAAGTAAGGACAACACCCAAGCACCAGTCCACCCACATATCAAATTATCAAAGTAACGAATGAGAATCATATGAGCGTGATGAAAACTAACTTGATAGTAATTCCCATGCGTCCTCGGGAGCGCTTTGCTTTATATAAGAGTTTGTCCAGGCTTGTCCTTTGCTACAAAAAGGATTGGGCCACCATGCTGCACCTTAGTTACACTTGTTACCTATTACTAATTATCTTATCACACAACTATCTGTTACCGACAATTTCAGTGCTTGCAGAGAATGCCTTGGTGAAAACCGCTTTTCATTTCCTCCTGATCCTTGTTGGTTTCGACACTTTTATCGAAAGGACTACGATAGGTCCCCTATACTTGTGGGTCATTAGTTGTCTAAGAAATTTGGAGAAATCAAACTCTTGAGACACATCACCAAAATTAACACTACCAGTTTCCTTAGTGCAATCAATCTTAGCATTAACCGTATTTAGGAAAGGGTCTACCAAATATAATGGGACAAAAATCATCTTGTGGGGAACCAAGAACTAGAAAATAAGTAGAGTATTTTATTTTCCCACACAAGACTTCAACATTTCTAACAATCCCAAGTGGTGTAATAATATCTCTATTAGCAAGCTTAATAGTAACATCAATATCTTCTATCCTAGCAGGTGCAATATCATTCACAATTTCTTGATATAAGGTAAACGGGATAGCACTCACACTAGCACCCAAATCACATAAGACATTATAAGAATGATCTCCTATTTTAACAGAGACAACATGCATGCCAACCACAGGCTTATTCTTCTCTTTATCATCGGGTATAGCAATTCTAGCAGCTTCACCACAAAAATAAATAACATGCCCATCAATGTTATCGACCAAGAGATCTTTAACCATAGCAACATTAGGTTAAACTTTAATATGTTCAGAGGGTGTAGGTGCTCTTATATAACTTTTGTTGACCATAGTTGAAACCTTAGCATGTTCTTTTATCCTTACAGGAAAAGGGGGTTTCTCAATGTAAGCAGTAGGAATAACTGGACGAACACTATAAGTAATAATTTCTTCTTTAGCTTTACTGGGTTCCTATACTTTTACTTCAATAGGGGGATAATACTTAAACCACTTCTCCTTGGTGATATCAACATGAGTAGCAAATGATTCACAGAAGGAGGCTACTATCTCAGAGTCAAGTCCATACTTAGTGCTAAATTTATGGAAGGCATCGGTTGATATGTCTCCAATGTATCTATAATTTTTATTGTTCCATGTTGTTATATTATCATTCTTGGATGTTTTATATTCATTTTATAACAACTTTATATCATTTTTTGGGACTAACCTATTGACATAGTGCCCAGTGCCAGTTGTTGTTTTATGCTTGTTTTTTACTTCGCAGAATATCCATATCAAACAGATCCCAAATGTAGCAAAACTTTTTGGAGATTTTTTCTGCCCAGAGGAGACCCAAGAAGCCCAAGAGGTGCACCAGAGGAGGCCCGTGGGGCCCACAAGACACGAGGGCATGCCAGAGGCCCCTGGCGCGCCCAGATGCCTTGTGGGCCGACGGGAACCTTCTCCACCACCTCTCAGCTCTATAAATACCCAGATATTCCAGAAACCCTAGGGGATTCGGCGAAACACAATTTTAGCCGCCGCAAGTTCTAGAACCACAAGATCCAATCTAGAGCCCTTTTTCGGCACCTTGCCAGAGGGGGAAACAATCATAGAGGGGTTCATGATCCTCATTATTGCTCCTTCGATGACGCGCGAGTAGTTTACCCCAGATCTACGGGTCTGTAGGCAGTAGCTAGATGGCTTCTTCTCTCTTTTCGATTCTCAATACAATGTTCTCCTCGATGTTGTTGGAGATCTATTTGATGTAATGCCTTTTTGCGGTGTGTTTGTTGGGATCCGATGAATTACGAGTTTATGACCAGATCTATCTATGGATATTATTTGAGTCTTCTTTGAACTCTTATTTGTTGGGATTCGATACTTTGGTTTGGTTTGGCCAACTAGATTGATTTTTCTTGCAATGGGAAGAGGTGCTTTATGATGGGTTCGATCTTGCGGTGCTTATTCTCAGTGACAGAAGGAGACATGACACGCAAGTATCATTTCCATTAAGGATAAAAAGATGGGGTATATTCTTACATGAATAGATCTTGTCTACATCATGTCATCTTTCTTATTGCATTACTCCGTTTCTCCATGAAATTAATACACTAGATGCATGCTGGATAGCGGTCGATGTGTGGAGTAATAGTAGTAGATGCAGGCAGGAGTCAGTCTACTAATCTTGGATGTGATGCCTATATACATGATCATTGCCTTGGATATCATCATAATTATTTGCTCTTCTATCAATTGCCCAACAATAATTTGTTTACTCACCGTATGCTATTTTCTTGAGAGAAGCCACTAGTGAAATCTATGGCCCCCGGGTCTATTTCCAATCATATTGTTTTCAGATCTATTATCCTGAAAACCCAAAAATACCTTGATGCATTTTTTCTTTATTTTATTTTATTTCGTGTTTTTTCTAGATCTATTTATCCAATCTCATACAATTTAATTTATCTCAATACCGAGGAGGGATTAACAACCCCTTTTACGCGTTGGGTTGCAAGTATTTGTTTTTTGTGTGCAGGTAATGTGTACATAGTGTTTCTTGGTTCTCCTACTGGATTGATAACCTTAGTTTCATAACTGAGGGAAATACTTACCATTGTTGTGTTGCATCATCCTCTCCTCTTTGGGGAAATATCAACGCAGATACAAGAAATCATCGGTATCCATAAAAGATTTAACACAATCAAACTTGAGCTTTATAACCGACTCTTTACCTGTGTAGACTTCACAATCTTCAGAGTTGTGTTTAAATATTTGCAAAAGATCCCATATGAATTCAGTAGTCTTGTTCATAAAAGAACCAGTACAAGAAGTAACGAGCATGGATTGATCATTACGAGACAGCCGAGCATAATAATTCTGTATAATAATTCATCTTGAGAGCTCATGATTGGGGCATGAATACATCATTGACTTAAGCCCCCCCCCCCAAGCTTGAGCGATACTTTCTCCTTCACGAGGCCAAAAATTATATATATTATTCCAATCACGCTGAACTAGATGCATAGGATAAAACTTCTAATGAAATTCCAATTTCTATTGGTTCCAATCCCATGTTCCAATATCATTACATAGCCTATACCATGTCAATGCTTCACCCCAAAGATAAAGGGAAAACCTTCTTCTTGACTAAATCTTCAGAGAAACCTGCAAGCTCAAATAATTCACAAATTTCATCCACATATATTAGGTGCATATCAGGATGCGCCGTTCCATATCCTACATAAGGATTAGCTAGCAGTTTCTCTATCATACCCTTAGGAATCTCATAATAAATATACTCAATAGGTACAGTAGGTTGAGGAGCAACTCTTATTGCTTCTGGATGAGGTGAAGATACCCCGAATAGGCCCCTCAAAGAATTATTTTCCATAGTGACAAGTGATAGTAAATTTCAACATGTAATATAAATGTTTCCTTACAAAATTTGACTCACCAAAGGCGCTTCACTCCATGGCAATGGCGTCAGAAAAGAGTCTTGATGACCCACAAGTATAGGGGATCAATCATAGTCCTTTTGATAAGTAAGAGTGTCGAACCCAACGAGGAGCAGAAGGAAATGACAAGCGGTTTTCAGCAAGGTATTCTCTGCAAGCACTGAAATTATTGGTAGCAAGGTAATTTGTAACGCGTAACAAGTAACAAGTGTAACAAAGGTGCAGCAAGGTGGCACAATCCTTTTTATAGCAAAGGGCAATCTTGGATGAACTCTTATATAAAGCAAAGTACTCCCGAGGACACATGGGAATTATCGTCAAGTTAGTTTTCATCATGCTCATATGATTCGCGTTCGCTACTTTGATAATTTGATATGTGGATGGACCGGTGCTTGGGTGTTGTCCTTACTTGGACAAGCCTCCCACTTATGATTAACACTATCGCAAGCATCCACAACTATGAAAGTAGAATTAAGATAAATCTAACCATAGCATTAAACATGTGGATCTGAATCATCCCCTTATGAAGCAACGCATAAACTAGGGTTTAAGCTTCTGACACTCTAGAAACTCATCATCTACTTGATAATTCCCAATGCCTTCCCCTAGGCCCAAATCATGGTGAAGTGTCATGTACTCGACGTTCACATAACACTGCTAGAGGAAAGACAACATTCATCTCATCAAAATATCGAACGAATACCAAATTTACATGATTACTTATAACAAGACTTCTCCCATGTCCTCGGGAACAAAATTAACTACTCACAAAGCATGCTCATGTTCATGATCAGAGCAGTATTAAATATCATTAAGGATCTGAACATATGATCTTCCAACAAATAAACCAACTAGCATCAACTACAAGGAGTAATCAACACTACTAGCAACCAACAGGTACCAATCTGAGGTTTTAAGACAAAGATCGAATACAAGAGATGAACTAGGGTTTGAGATGAGATGGTGCTGGTGAAGATACTGATGAAGATTGGTCCTCCCAGGATGAGAGGATCGTTTGTGATGACGATGGCTTTGATTTCCCCCTCCCAGAGGGAAGTTTCCCCGACGGAATCATTCCCCCGGAGCCCTAGATTGCTTCTGCCTAGGTTCCACCTCAAGACGGTGGCGCTTCATCCCGAAAGCCTTCTTTCTATTTTTTCTAGGTCAAAACACTTCATATAGCAGAAGATGGGCACCGGAGGCTGGCCAAGGGGGGCACAAGCTCGGGAGGCGTCCCCTGGGGGGTAGGGCACACCCCAGGCTTGTGGCCACCTCGTGGGTCCCCTCTTGGTATTTCTTCGCCCAATATTTTTTTTATTCCAAAATAATTCTCCATAAAGTTTCAGGACATTTGGAGTTGTGCAGAATAGCGATCTCAGATTTTTCTCCTTTTCGGTCTAGAATTCCAACTGCCGGCACTCTCCCTCTTCCTGTGAATCTTGCAAAATAAGAGAGAAATGGTATGAGAATTGCATCATAAAGTGTAATAATAGTTCATAATGCAATAAATATCACCATAAAAACATGATGCAAAATAGAAGTATCAATGCTCTGATGTATATCAATTATGAAATCATGGGTGCCGTTATACGAATATGAAATATATTGTGTGCTTGATATGAGATGTCAATTTGATTACTAAATGGAATTAAATTAATAGGATAATTAGCCTACTTATTGGGTTTTTCTATTGCAGGTGGTTACTCATACAACTTCGTGGGCGATGACCTCACGCAACCCACACAATTTCTATAAAGTATGAGTGTGAGATCAATGAACAATCACACACAATGTTCGCCCGGCAACCATTTTCGTTAGGCCACATTGCACAAACATTTTCACATTAAGAGTGTGTGAGATGGACAACCCTATGTCATATAGTTTCTTCTAGGCACCGTGTGAGATGTAGTTGAATAACGCGAATGATACAATTAGGAAAACCATCTCCGATGGCCAACCCTGTCATAGACGAGTTTGTGCAGAAAATTGTGTGCGATGTTCCATAGGAACGAATCATCCGCTTGGAATTCATTTTGCAGGATGTTAAGCACATCGCACACAATTTGACCCACATAATTGTTTGTGATGGCTCACCCTGATCGCACACAAGCTCATTTTGCACTGTGTGTGATCGGAGGAGCTATCGCCGACAATTTATCTGGGTCATGTGAGATGGACCCCCTATCACCCACTGTAGGAACAAAGTATGTCTACCAAGGGGGGTGAATGGGAGTTTTTATTTTTCTTCGGAAAAATTAAATCTCTCAGAACCCAACAACGGAATGAATGAGAAACAAACTATAGTGAATTAGAATAGAGTATCGAAGGAGAACTAAGGCTGGCATCGATGTAAGTTATACGAATGAAAATGCGTCGAAAGTAAACATGAGTGCCAGGCGTAACCGATGATGCTCGATGGCGACAAGGAATTTGTTCGACCAGATCAGCCTTCTGCACAAGGACTACATCTGGTTGGAGGGGCTGTGACTTAACACGGAAGATAAACTCTCTTCAGCCTATTCTCGTTGACAATCGACTCGTTAATCGATGTCGATCACTCGTGGTAGATACTTAAAGGCGATCTCCAAACTTTTACAAACTTCTTCTTTGAGAACCACAATCACTCTTGGTCTCTGAAGAAATTGACACCTAACCTAGAGAGTTTGCAGCTCTCAAGAGTAATAGGCGGAGCGTACTGAACTTAGATTCCAGTGATGTTGAACCACTATCTAATTCTTTGGCTCTAGGTTTTTTCTCTTAGTGGATTTTAAAATCTAATTGCTCGGACAGTGGGTTGCTCAACAATCTTCTCAGAATCAAGCGGAGCAGACACCGGACAAAGTGGGGGTGGGGAGCCTATTTATAGCGGCAACCTTCCTAGATGGGAAATGACCATTTTGGACACAAGATCCAGCCTGGCCAACCGACACGTTCACAACGGTCGGATCTGGGAGCAATGGTAACATTACTTGAAGAACAAGTAATGCTAACTCCTCGGTCCGAGTCAAATCTCTTGCAGCGAAGAAGATCACAGTCTCTTGCTGGCAAGTATTTGCTTGGAGATTTCTCTCACAACTTTCATAGGTTTTGGGTTTAGCATCAGAGAATCAAAGCTTCAAACACTACACCCCTCTTAATAGTACGGTGGTCCTATGACTCAATGAAAGAAGAAGAATAACGAAACAAATGCTACATCTTCACTTTGTCTTCATTCTTCCTCAAACACAGTCAAATTCTTTGAACAAACACCACACCAATTGCTTGAACTTTAGCAAACTTTAGTGTTCACTCTTGTTAGCTTTATCTTTGGTGATAACCTTCACTGCCATGCATGGAGATTATCTTCGTCGTTTTCATCAAACTCCTCAATACTTCTGGGACATGTTACTCTATGTGCACTACCAATCACATAAGTCCCATACTGTTTAGGTCAATGATCTCCAAAACATAAGGGACCTATCATTGCACCAACAATCTTGGCCTTTCTAGACGGTTGTTGACAAAACAGATAATCATTGAAGTTAAGATAGATAAGTGAAATGTAAATCAAACAAGAGTGAACTTGCGTTACTTGACTCGATGATGAAATAAACTCCCCCTAGATGTATGCAGGGTCAATTGATATACAACGAAATTCCTTGCAATTCATTTACGTAAAAGGAGGATTTTTTTAGTCAAGCGAGGTAATGATTCACACTGATAGTAGATAATCCAACGAGAATATAGTGCAACCATTCATGTCTTCTGACAATAATTCCACCTGCAAAACAAATGCTTCGGGAGAATATAGTTCAGCAGGAAGGGTTATTAATATTACAGAGCATATCAGAAGTTTTACATCAGCGCACATCAAGAGGCATAGGGTCTTAGAAATATATAGTGCGAGAGCCTAAAAACAGAGCGAATAAACAAGGAGACCAAATCCGACAGAGCAAATCTATTGAAACTCTCGATGTAATCCTCCCCCTTTTTGTCAACTCGTGTCAAATAGGTGATGAAAAACAAGAGTGCAAAAGAAGGTGAATTTGATTCACTCTGAGGCTTTCCCCGCAGAACTTCCCGAAGAGGTTTCTGATTCGGAGGTGGCTGGAAGATCTTCAACGTGGGTGGGCGTTTAAGGCACATTGGGATCAGCCTACCACTACTAGGAAAACCCTTATTAGCAGCATTGGTTATTTGGCTATTAGTAGCGTGGGTGGGCGCGCTACTGTTACGGCGCTACAGCTATTTTTTAGCAGTAGCGCTTGTTTGAACCAGCGCTACTGCTATCTGTATCTAGCAGTAGCGCGCCTCTGCCCATCGCTACTGCTAATGCTAGTAGCGTGGCCCAACAAACAAATGCTACTGGTAAGCAGTGCTACTACTACTCCAATACCCCACGCTACTGCTAGTATTTTTTTATGTTGCTGTATTCGTATTTTTACTTGTTTTATACAATTACAACATACACATACACTGGAACTATATGAAAAAGGAATGTCTCATCATCATCATCGAAGTGGTAGAACATAGTCTCATCATATCAACATAGTCTCAACACAAATGATGTCGATCTCATCATCATCTCGAAATAGCGATACACATGACATGTATCTTACATTGTCACCGTAGACACATGTTTCATCATCTACCTAAACTAAGACATACACGATAAGAGCGATCACGGTGATCAAAAGCGGTATTATGTAGTAGTTTTTGTAGCGGCGCTGGTTCTGAATCCCCTGTTTTGCTATGAATCTCAAGTAACTAGCTTCGACTTCTGCTCTGCTATCAAACCCTTTCTGGCTTCTGCCAGAGAAGCCAGAGACTTGGGCCTGACACTCTAGCCACTCATCATACACACCCGGAACATGCCCTACATACACGGCATACCACTTCCTCGCCATCGTTGATCTATATACCTATTAGAGATGCACATATATATACCATGAAGCGAATTCAACAAAACAGTTACGAAATAGAAGCAACATATATAGTAAACATAGTTAACAAATTTTATCGTACCGAAAGTAATTAACTAGAGCGCGGCACCATACATCTAATAGTTTCGTCGTACTGAGAGATTCGAAGTTTCATCGTACAGAAAGTAACAAGTAACTAAACAGACACATTGTTTTTAAGCAGTGCACTCTTCCCATCTGTCCATATCCGGGAGGACACACCCAAGCTTAGTGAAAGGCGTCATGTCCTGACGCTGTAGGGCAATGCGGGTTTGGACGTCAGCTCGCGATATTGGGCCGACGTAGAACATCCCATTCTCTTCGAGGACATCTTTGATGATGATGGACGCAATTTCCTGTTGGATCCAGTAGAAATCATTTTGAAGTCGATTATCTGGCACGGCTCGAAAGGCTTCGGCCCATCTCTGGATATGGGTATCGGATGAAGATTTCATGCAAAGTGATTGCACATCCCTTATGTACTCCATCATTAGATGGATGACGTAGAATCCATCATTCTCACTTCTTGCCGGTTGCTGGATGCAACAGAAGTCAGTCTTGTGGGTGAAACAAAGCCCGGCCTTATTTGTTTTTTTTGTGTTCGATGTAGCCACCCCGCATGTTGAAGCCCAGCATAGCTCTGTCCAGAACATACTTTACGTGTGTGTAATCTTTCTTCTGTATGTTCTTCGATGGGTCCAAATATAGAGCGTGGGAGTAACGCGGGTAAAGAACAATGAGAACGGCACGACACCCCCCGCTGTGCAAAATACACGATCAAGTTTAGCCTCCATGCGTGCAAAGTAACTATTGAAATGCACGAAAGGATGTATGTGTTATAGTGCTATCCGCGGATGACTTACCTGGGATGATAAGGTAGGAGAATCGTTTCTTTGTCATTATTGCTGACCAAGAATTCTTCGATGTACTGACTCGCATATTGATGGTTGGCGTCGTTGACTGACAAGAAGCTCTCATGCATGTAGTATGGGTCCGCGACCGCAAGACCGATGACTTGCTCTCTCCTGACGATGTTGTTCATGTGTAGCGCATACAGGCGGACGAATGTAAAATCGAGTGTCCTCATTTGAAACATCTGGAAGATGTAATCAAACCTCAGGAAGAAGAGGTCCGCGGGGCATGTGTGGACATACATCTTGCAACTGCTCGGCACATGAACCGTATAAAGTGGGTATCCTGGATCATCCGAGGCAAGGAGGCTTCTCTCTGTCGAAAGCACATGGTCATGGAGTCTCCTGAGATCCCCTTCTATGGCAGCTAGTGCATTTGCCAGTACCATTGGCTCTCCCGCGACATGGATTAATGGCGCATGTTTCATCGGTACATGGTCAACCTTGGTCGAAGGCTGCTGGCTGCTAGAACCAACATTGCCAGCTTTATTGGATTTCCTTGCCGCCGGTCTCTTCCTCTGCTTCTTCTTGGTGGGCTGAGGTGTTGGTGGGTCTGTCAGACCCTCCCTGAGCACCACCCCTAGTGTTGTCGGGCTCAGCATTGGACGACTCTGGCTAAGTAGTTGAGCTTGGGTGGAGCCGGCATCTGGAGGCGTGTCCTGCAAGGATTGCATGAACAAAGACTTCTTGCACTCCCGAGGACGTTCCGGCTCTGGTACATGCATCTCATATTCATATGGTTGACTCATTATTACTTCGTTGTCAAAGGCAGTATTGAAATACTGGTTAGGGTCATCGTCGGCATCCTCCATGTCATGATCCCTATCCTCTTCCATGGGGCAGATGGCATCATCTGCCGGTGGAACGGTTGGCCCTCCTTCCTCATGTCTCTCAATCTCAGTAAGCAGCACAGACGATGGTTGTACTTGTGTAGGTGGTGTTGTGGTCATACCTTCATGAGGTCCCGTTGTGTGTGCTCCCGGCCACCTCGACGCAAAGAAGATTTTTCGGCCATAGGATCGGACAATTTTTGCATTGGCCAAGCTGCGTGGGGGTCTCGTCATCCTCTCCATCGGTTTGTATCAAACGAGGGAGACCCTTGTAGCCCGCTTTCACACTCGCCATGGAGACCCTTAATGCGTTATCAGGCATCTACCGGCGGTGAAACATCGATCCTTAGGCTTCACTATAGTACCCATCCCCACATCCACTAACCCGCCCTTCATGTTGTAAAGGAGGGTACACGGAGTGGAGTCGGCCTACAAAGACATATACGTGCGGCGTCAGAGATCCAAAAAGAACGGCAACTGAAGATTAATTAATTAGTTGAGTTGATGAAGGTGCGACGACGCGTATTTACCGTGAGTGCGTCGAGCTCAGCCAATGTCGACGGCCCGACATTAAAGCCAGAGACGGAGCTAGGGCTGCTGTGAGAGCTGGGCGCAGGAGCAGGTGCTGGAGGAGGTGCGGGTGCGGTTGCCATACTAGGTACGGGTATGGGTGCGATGTTCATTGAGTTGCTCCCGGTGAAGCTGGGCATGGGAAATTCACTTGGTGGCGCATTTGGATTTTGTTGCACCCATGTGACCATTGTTGGAATCAAGGTTGTAAAGGAATCCACGAAATCAAATCTACAGGCAGCGATTATCTCAGCTTTGGTCTCGGCCTTTGCTTTCTCCATCGCCCGCGCCACCTTCTCGTCGATAGTCACTTGACTGAACTTCTTTCTCTGTCTTTTGGCCTCGGGGTCCTCGCTATAATAGTACTTCCAAGTGGTCCCATCCCCGGCGCCATGCACACGTCCATATTGCGGCCGCTGGCCGGGCGGGTGTCCCATCATTATGTTCATGGCCCGGTTGAAAGGACTGTCCCACTTGTACTTCGTCGATGACTGAGTCGACTGAGTCGACGAGTCACTCTCGGCCGCCGCAAGCTTGTGTTGCTCTCTCTGCAAAATGGACCGTGAATCATTTACGAATGCGACTAGGATGTAGTAGACTTCGTTGATCAGAACCTAATATGTAAGGTGGTAAAAGGATAATTACCAGTGTTCTCATGAATTTCCTAGTCGGCTCGTCGATGAAAAAAATCTTTTTTCTTGGGGTCCCATGAGAATCGGACCCTGATGAAGTCGTGCTCCTGCTGGTCGGTGAACTCAGCCAATGGGTCTGGGATCCCCTGACGTTCACATTCTGCGTCCTCCTTAGCCCACACGAGCCTCTTTCCCGTGTAACCACGACTTCCAAGGCGGTGGTTCCCCATGTTCTTTGCCTGCAGCTACTTGCCTCTCTCCGATATGGCCTTGGCAGCTTCTTCATTGCAAGTCTTCTTGAACTTTTCAAAGTCCTCTATCGTAATTTTCGGATTGTCTGCAACAATCTCGGCATAGGTTTCATGGGCTACTTGAATCGCCTTTTTCACCCTAGTTTTCCAAGCGCTCAATGCGTTGCTGAACTTCCCTAGGGCTTTGTTGTTGATTTTTTTTCATGGCATGATCATCCCATGGGTCGACTTCGTCATTACGACCGGGGAACAGGAATCTTGCGTGCAACCTAGTTGGTTGCCGTAACACGCTGCCACATCTCGCGGCTCTATTGGCTCGAACTCGCCAGGGTGCACCACCGTGACCACCAGTCTTCCGGTGCCGAGCTCATTTCGGCGTCGTGTCCTCTTTTCCTTCTTTCCCTCACTGGCTTGGGAGGTCCCACCTTCCGTGCTATAGTTAGGAACATCATCAGTGCCAGTCTCAGTGCCGGTGACGTTGGTGGCATCAGTGTCGGCGCCAGCACCACCACCGTCGTCATGCGTCGGACACCCAGCTTCCTGTCTCTCCTGATCCGCCAAAAAGTCGAGGTAGGCGTATGCTCGACCCAATTGGGAGTGAGAACCTCCAACCTCATCGGTGTCGGTCATGTTTCCTAGGGTTCAATGTCGTAGTCGTAATTATCGAGCTTCATATAATAAAGTGAATAATGACAAAAAAGTGACGACCTTTGTTTTGCCAGAAATGTCGTTCATTCCCATCGCGACAAATCTCAAGCACTCGATATGTCCAACTTTCTAGCACAAGTCATGCCGAAATTCACGAAAAAATTCGGCATGACCTTTGCTAGAAAGTGCACATATAGAGCACCTGAAATTTGCCGGAATGGAAATGAATCGACATTTCCGGCAAAACATAGGTCACTTAGGTCAATATTTTGCCAAATCATCAATATAAGCTGCAAAACTAATCTCACTACATAGAAGATCTCAATAGCAGCCAAATCATCACACACACACTGAATTAACTGAATCATGCATGATTCAGTTAACTGAATTTACTGTCAATAGCAGCAGCACACATGCATCAATAGCAGCAGCACACATGCATCAATATTAACACTAACTGAATTTCAAAAATTAACTAAGCAGCAGCACACAAAATATTTAACTGAGCAGTGTGCTCTAACTGAATTACAAAACAGCAGCAGCACACATGCATCAATATTAACACTAACTATCACTGGGCTAACACTAACACTAACAGCAATTAACTAACAAGCACTAACAGCAAATTAAGCTAACTAACACTAACTAACACTAACATCAATTAAATTAAGGCACCTGTCTAGTGCTAGCTGGCATTGTTGGGTGTCGCCGGCTGCTTCACGGAGGGAGGCGCTGAAGGGGTCGGGGTCGGTGGCCGGCGTCGGGGTCGCCGGGGTGAGAGAGAGAGAGAGAGAGCCGGGGCT
>NC_041393.1:401603285-401613402 GCF_002162155.2 Triticum dicoccoides | reverse complement strand
GGGGCGGGGCTGGCGTCGGCGGCGGGGCGGGGCTGGCGTCAGCGGCGGCGTGGGCGGGGCGGCGTCGGTGGTGGAGTCAAGAGGTGATCGAGCGGAGCAAGTGAGAGAGAGTCAGAGGGGATCGAGCGGACCGATGCTATAGCTAACTTAGCTATAGCGCGTGTTGGCAAAACACGCTATTGCTAACTTAGCTATAGCGTTGGTCCAGCAAAAACGCGCTACTGCTACTTCTTTTCTTTATTTATTTTTTATTTTCCTTTTTCTTAGCTATAGCGCTTCCCTGGATAAAACGCGCTACTGCTAACTCTCTTTTTTCTTTTTCTTTTTCTTTTTTATTTTTCTTGCATTTCATTTTCCACAACTTATTAGTTTCTTTTTAATTTTTTTTATTTCATTTTGCAAAACTTCCTTTCTTTTTCTTTTTCTTTTTCTTTTTCTTTCATTTGCACTTTTCTTTTTCTTTTTCTTTCATTTTGCAATATACCATTGTTACCCTCCGGATAATAATTAGTATAATATATATCTTACATCATTTGACCGCTATCGGCAGTATACAAAATAGCTAGACACACACAAACTTTGGGATTAGTTTGTCAGCTTGGGCGACGACGACGCTTTAGACTGATCTTCTTCCCTCTTTTGTTCGTTGTCGAATAATTGAGCCCATGGCCATGACTTTCCTTCTCCGGGGATTATGATCTTTCGTAGGTAATGTAGTCTTCATTCTTCTTTTGGCATATGTTTCGTCGTCATCAGCATCATCTTCCTTCGTCGGATCACCGTACTGGTTATAGTCTTCCTCGTTGGCGACTCCATCCATTCCGGCGATGCTTCTTTTGCTTCTCCTCACGACAACACGGCTGGGATTGATCGGATCAGTTATGAAGAAACATTGTGTCACGTGTCTAGCGTGTACCCATGGCTCATTTTTGGCGATGGCATTGATGGTACAGCTATCATCGGAGTCGGGTATACACATGGTAGTGAAATGTCGGTTTTCTCTATGTACATTTTTAGCCCATCTGACACGGAACATCGTCGCGTGATGCAATCCAGAGTAGTTAAGCTCCCATATCTCTTTGACCCTTCTGTAATATCTTTCAATTACATTCCCGGTCATGACTTCCATCGTCAACCCTGAGTTTTGGTCATCACTGTTTTTATCTTTCTCCTCCGTGTAGAACGTGTATCCATTAATATTGTATGCTTGATAAGTCACGAGGTTGGTCGAGGGGCCATGTGCTAAGGCGTATATGAGTGTTCCGTTTGGACAACCCTCGTCCGGGGGATTAGCCAGAACTCGCTCTTTGAACCAACACAAGAAAGTGGAGTTGTGCTCTCTAATAACTTCAGTGTCCGTCCTGTGCACCCCACGGTCACGGTACTTCTTTGCGATGTTCTCTTTGTGCAGTGTCACGAAATCTTCTAGCACATCTAGGTGTTGTAGCACTACTAAGTTTGCCCTGGTCAAGGTCGTTTTGTCGGCCCGAGCGTGACACATTCACATCCCTATGACCGTTGGTGTGACCTTCGCCTTCGAGCCTTCCATAGTGTTTGTTAACGGGCAAACCAACAACAGGGTCTTTGGTCAGATAACTCTCAAAGAAAGAGATGCACTCTTTGGTCAGATATCCCTCGGCTATGCTTCCATCTAGACGGGACATGTTACGAACGAATCCTTTGATTACCCCATTCATCCTCTCGAACGGCATCATGCTATGCAGGAATGTCGGCCCTAGGTCGATGATGTCGTCCACGATGTGGACACATAGATGCACCATGACATCAAAGAACGCGGCCGGGAAGTACATCTCTAGCTCATTCAGTATGACAACGATCTCTTCCTGTAGCCTATGGAGTTGCTTCACACTGATCGACTTTCGAGAGATAGCATCAAAAAAGTGGCATAGGTCAGTAAGCGTCTCACGCACATGTTGAAGGAAATATGCCCTAGAGGCAATAATAAATTTATTATTTATTTCCTCATATCATGATAAATGTTTATTATTCATGCTAGAATTGTATTACCCGGAAACATGATACATGTGTGAATACATAGACAAACATAATGTCACTAGTATGCCTCTACTTGACTAGCTCATTAATCAAAGATGGTTATGTTTCCTAAGCATAGACATGTGTTGTCATTTGATTAATGGGATCACATCATTAGGAGAATGATGTGATTGACTTGACCCATTCTGTTAGCCTAGCACTTGATCGTTTAGTATGTTGCTATTGCTTTCTTCATGACTTATACAAAGTTCTTACAACTATGAGATTATGCAACTCCCGTTTACCGGAGGAACACTTTGTGTGCTACCAAACGTCACAACGTAACTGGGTGATTATAAAGGAGCTCTACAGGTGTCTCCAAAGGTACATGTTGAGTTGGCGTATTTCGAGATTAGGTTTTGTCACTCCGATTGTCGGAGAGGTATCTCTGGGACCTCTCGGTAATGCACATCACTATAAGCCTTGCAAGTAATGTAGCTAATGAGTTTGTTACGGAATGATGCATTACGTAACGAGTAAAGAGACTTGCCGGTAACGAGATTGAACTAGGTATTGGATACCGACGATCGAATCTTGGGCAAGTAACATACCGATGACAAAGGGAACAACGTATGTTGTTATGCGGTTTGACCGATAAAGATCTTCGTAGAATATGTAGGAGCCAATATGAGCATCCAGGTTCCGCTATTGGTTATTGACCGGAAACAGTTCTAGGTCATGTCTACATAGTTCTCGAACCCGTAGGGTCCGTACGCTTAACGTTACGATGACAGTTTTATTATGAGTTTATAAGTTTTGATGTACCGAAGGTTGTTCGGAGTCCCGGATGTGATCACGGACATGACGAGGAGTCTCGAAATGGTCGAGACATAAAGATTGATATATTGGACGACTATATTTGGACACCGGAAGTGTTCCGGGTGATTTCGGAGAAAACCGGAGTGCCGGAGGGTTACCGGAACCCCCCCCCCTGGGAACTAATGGGCCTTGTTGGGCCCTAGTGGAGAGAGAGAGGGGCCGGCCAGGGCAAGAGGCGCCCCCCTGCCCTTGAGTCCAAATAGGACAAGGAAGGAGGGCGGCGCCCCCCTTGCCTTTCCCCTCTCCCACTCCTTCCTTCCCCCTCCTTCTTGGACTAGGAAAGGGAGGGGCAAACCTATTTGGAGTAGGTTTCCCCCTCCTAGGGCGCGCCACCCCCTTGGCCGGCCCCCTCCTCCTCCCCCTTCATATACGGAGGAGGGGGCACCTCTAGACACACAAGTTGATCTTCGTGATCATTCCTTAGCTGTGTGCGGTGCCCCCCTCCACCATATTCCACCTCGGTCATATCGTTGCAGTGCTTAGGCAAAGCCCTGCGTCGGTAGAACATCATCATCGTCACCACGCCGTCGTGCTGACGGAACTCATCCCCGACACCCTGCTGGATCGGAGTCCGGGGATCGTCATCGAGCTGAACGTGTGCTGAACTCGGAGGTGCCGTACGTTCGGTGCTTGGATCGGTCGGATCATGAAGAAGTACAACTACATCAACCGCGTTGTCATAACGCTTCCGCTTACGGTCTACGAGGGTACATGGACATCACTCTCCCCTCTTGTTGCTATGCATCACCATGATCTTGCGTGTGCGTAGGAATTTTTTTGAAATTACTACGTTCCCAACAGTGGCATCAGAGCCTAGGTTTTATGCGTTGATGTTATATGCACGAGTAGAACACAAGTGAGTTGTGGGCGATACAAGTCATACTGCTTACCAGCATGTCATACTTTGGTTCGGCGGTATTGTTGGATGAAGCGGCCCGGACCGACATTACGCGTACACTTACGCGAGACTGGTTTTACCGCCGTGCTTTGCACACAGGTGACTAGCGGGTGTCTGTTTCTCCAACTTTAGTTGAACCGAGTATGGCTACGCCCGGTCCTTGCGAAGGTTAAAACAGCACTAACTTGACGAACTATCGTTGTGGTTTTGATGCGTAGGTAAGAACGATTCTTGCTCAGCCCGTAGCAGCCACGTAAAATTTGCAACAACAAAGTAGAGGACGTCTAACTTGTTTTTGCAGGGCATGTTGTGATGTGATATGGTCAAGACGTGATGCTATATTTTATTGTATGAGATGATCACGTTTTGTAACCGAAGTTATCGGCAACTCGCAGGAGCCATATGGTTTTCGCTTTATTGTATGAAATGCAAACGCCCTGTAATTGCTTTACTTTATCACTAAGCGGTAGCGATAGTCGTAGAAGCAATAGATGGCGTAACGACAACGATGCTACGACGGAGATCAAGGTGTCGCGCCGGTGACGATGGTGATCACGACGGTGCTTCGGAGATGGAGATCACAAGCACAAGATGATGATGGCCATATCATATCACTTATATTGATTGCATGTCATGTTTATCCTTTATGCATCTTATCTTGCTTTGATTGACGGTAGCATTTTAAGATGATCACTCACTAAATTATCAAGAAGTGTTCTCTCTGAGTATGCACCGTTGCGAAAGTTCTTCGTGCTGAGACACCACGTGATGATCGGGTGTGATAGGCTCTACGTTCAAATACAACGGGTGCAAAACAGTTGCACACGCGGAATACTCAGGTTAAACTTGACGAGCCTAGCATATACAGATATGGCCTCGGAACACGGAGACCGAAAGGTCGAGCATGAATCATATAGTAGATATGATCAACATAGTGATGTTCAACATTGAAAACTACTCCATCTCACGTGATGATCGGACATGGTTTAGTTGATTTGGATCACATGATCACTTAGATGACTAGAGAGATGTCTGTCTAAGTGGGATTTCTTAAGTAATATGATTAATTGAACTTAAATTTATCATGAACTTAGTACCTGATAGTATTTTGCTTGTCTATGTTTTTTGTAGATAGATGGCTCGTGTTGTTGTTCCGTTGAATTTTAATGCGTTCCTTGAGAAAGCTAAGTTGAAAGATGATGGTAGCAATTACACGGACTGGGTCCGTAACCTAAGGATTATCCTCATTGCCGCACAGAAGAATTACGTCCTGGAAGCACCGCTGGGTGCCAGGCCTACCGCTGATGCAACTAACGACGTTAAGAACATCTGGCAGAGCAAAGCTGATGACTACTCGATAGTTCAGTGTGCCATGCTTTACGGCTTGGAACCGGGTCTTCAACGATGTTTTGAACGTCATGGAGCATATGAGATGTTTTAGGAGTTGAAGTTAATATTTCAAGCAAATGCCCGGATTGAGAGATATGAAGTCTCCAATAAGTTCTATAGCTGTAAGATGGAGGAGAATAGTTCTGTCAGTGAACACATACTCAAAATGTCTGGGTATAATAATCACTTGATTCAACTGGGAGTTAATCTTCCTGATGATAGTGTCATTGACAGAATTCTTCAATCACTGCCACCAAGCTACAAGAGCTTCGTGATGAACTATAATATGCAAGGGATGGACAAGACTATTCCCGAGCTCTTCGCAATGCTAAAAGCCGTGGAGGTAGAAATCAAGAAGGAGCATCAAGTGTTGATGGTTAACAAGACCACCAGTTTCAAGAAAAAGGGCAAAGGGATTAAGAAGGGGAACTTCAAAAAGAACAGCAAACAAGTTGCTGCTCAAGAGAAGAAACCCAAGTCTGGACCTAAGCCTGAGACTGAGTGCTTCTACTGCAAGCAGACTGGACACTGGAAGCGGAACTGCCCCAAGTATTTGGCGGATAAGAAGGATGGCAAAGTGAACAAAGGTATATGTGATATACATGTTATTGATGTGTACCTTACTGATGCTCGCAGTAGTACCTGGGTATTTGATACTGGTTCTATTGCTAATATTTGCAACTCGAAACAGGGACTACGGATTAAGTGAAGATTGGCTAAGGATGAGGTGATGATGTGCGTGGGAAATGGTTCCAAAGTCGATGTGATCGCGGTCGGCACGCTACCTCTACATCTACCATCGGATTAGTTTTAGACCTAAATAATTGTTATTTGGTGCCAGCGTTGAGCATGAACATTATATCTGGATCTTGTTTGATGCGAGACAGTTATTCATTTAAATCAGAGAATAATGGTTGTTCTATTTATATGAGTAATATCTTTGATGGTCATGCACCCTTGAAGAGTGGTCTATTTTTATTGAATCTCGATAGTAGTGATACACATATTCATAATGTTGAAGCCAAAAGATGCAGAGTTGATAATGATAGTGCAACTTATTTGTGGCACTGCCATTTATGTCATATCGATGTAAAGCGCATGAAGAAACTCCATACTGATGGACTTTTGGAATCACTTGATTATGAATCACTTGGTACTTGCGAACCGTGACTCATGGGCAAGATGACTAAAACGTCGTTCTCCAGAACTATGGAGCGAGCAACTGATTTGTTGGAAATCATACATACTGATGTTTTTGGTCCAATGAATATTGAGGCTCGCGGCGGGTATCGTTATTTTCTCACCTTCACAGATGATTTGAGCAGATATGGGTATATCTACTTGATGAAACACAAGTCTGAAACATTTGAAAAGTTCAAAGAATTTCAGAGTGAAGTGGAAAATCATCGTAACAAGAAAATAAAATTTCTACGATCTGATCGTGGAGGAGAATATTTGAGTTATGAGTTTGGTTTACATTTGAAGCAATGCAGAATAGTTTCGCAACTCACGCCACCCGGAACACCACAATGAAATAGTGTGTCTGAACATCGTAATCGTACTTTACTAGATATGGTGCGATCTATGATGTCTCTTACTGATTTACCGCTATCATTTTGGGGTTATGCTTTATAGATGGCCGCATTTACGTTAAATAGGGCACCATCAAAATCTGTTGAGACGACGCCTTATGAACTGTGGTTTGGCAAGAAACCAAAGTTGTTATTTCTTAAAGTTTGGGGCTGTGATGCTTATCTGAAGAAACTTCAACCAGATAAGATCGAACCCAAATCGGAGAAATGTGTCTTCATAGGATACCCAAAAGAAACTATTGGGTACACCTTCTATCACAGATCTGAGGGCAAGATTTTCGTTGCTAAATTCGGATCCTTTCTAGAGAAGGAGTTTCTCTCGAAAGAAGTGAGTGGGAGGAAAGTAGAACTTGATGAGGTAACTGTACCTCCTCCCTTATTGGAAAGTAGTTCATCACAAGAACCGGTACCTGTGACAACTACACCAATTAGTGAGGAAGTTAATGATATTGATCATGAAACTTCGAAACAAGTATCTACTGAACCTCGTAGGTCTACCAGAGTAAGATCCGCACCAGAGTGGTACGGTAATCCTATTCTGGAAGTCATGTTACTTGACCATGGCGAACCTACGAACTATGAGGAAGTGATGATGAGCCCAGATTCCGCAAAGTGGCTAGAAGCTATGAAATCTGAGATGGGATCCATGCATGAGAACAAAGTACGGACTTTGGTTGACTTGCCCGATGATCGGCAAGCCATTGAGAATAAATGGATTTTTAAGAAGAAGACTGACGCTGATGGTAATGTAACTGTTTATAAAGCTCGACTTGTTGCGAAAGGTTTTCGACAAGTTCAAGGGGTTGACTACAATGAGACTTTCTCACCCGTAGCGATGCTTAAGTCTGTCTGAATCATGTTAGCAATTGCCGCATTTTATGATTATGAAATTTGGCAAATGGATGTCAAAACTGCATTCCTGAATGGATTTCTGGAAGAAGAGTTGTATATGATGCAACCAGAAGGTTTTGTTGATCCAAACGGTGCTAACAAAGTGTGCAAGCTCCCGCGATCCATTTATGGACTGGTGCAAGCATCTCAGAGTTGGAATAAACGCTTTGATAGTGTGATCAAAGCATATGGTTTTATACAGACTTTTGGAGAAGCCTGTATTTACAAGAAAGTGAGTGGGAGCTCTATAGCATTTCTGATATTATATGTAGATGACATATTGTTAATCGTAAATAATATAGAATTTCTGAATAGCATAAAGGGATACTTGAATAAAAGTTTTTCGATGAAAGACCTCGGTGAAGCTGCTTACATATTGGGCATCAAGATCTATAGAGATAGATCAAGACGCTTGATTGGACTTTCACAAAGCACATACCTTGATAAAGTTTTGAAAAAGTTCAAAATGGATCAGGCAAAGAAAGGGTTCTTACCTGTGTTACAAGGTGTGAAGTTGAGTCAGACTCAATGCCCGACCACAGCAGAAGATAGAGAGAAAATGAAAGATGTTCCCTATGCTTCCGCCATAGGCTCTATCATGTATGCAATGCTGTGTACCAGACCTGACGTATGCTTAGCAATAAGCTTGGCAGGTAGGTACCAAAGTAATCCAGGAGTGGATCACTGGACAGCGGTCAAGAACATCCCGAAATACCTGAAAAGGACTGAGGATATGTTTCTCGTTTATGGAGGTGACAAAGAGCTAGTCGTAAATGGTTACGTCGATGCAAGCTTTGACACTGATCCGGACGATTCTAAATCGCAAACCGGATACGTGTTTTTATTAAACGATGGAGCTGTAAGTTGGTGTAGTTCTAAACAAAGCGTCGTGGCGGGATCTACATGCGAAGCAGAGTACATAGCTGCTTCGGAAGCAGCAAATGAAGGAGTCTAGATGAAGGAGTACATTTCCGAGCTAGGTGTCATACCTAGTGCATCGGGACCAATGAAGATCTTCTGTGACAATACTGGTGCAATTGCCTTGGCAAAGGAATCCAGATTTCACAAGAGGACCAAGCACATCAAGAGACGCTTCAATTCCATCCGGGACCAAGTCCAGGTGGGAGACATAGAGATTTGCAAGATACATACGGATCTGAATGTTGCAGACCCATTGACTAAGCCTCTTCCACGAGCAAAACATGATCGGCACCAAGACTCCATGGGTGTTAGGATCATTACCGTGTAATCTAGATTATTGACTCTAGTGCAAGTGGGAGACTGAAGGAAATATGCCCTAGAGGCAATAATAAAGTTATTATTTATTTCCTCATATCATGATAAATGTTTATTATTCATGCTAGAATTGTATTACCCGGAAACATGATACATGTGTGAATACATAGACAAACATAATGTCACTAGTATGCCTCTACTTGACTAGCTCATTAATCAAAGATGGTTATGTTTCCTAACCATAGACATGTGTTGTCATCTGATTAACGGGATCACATCATTAGGAGAATGATGTGATTGACATGACCCATTCCGTTAGCCTAGCACTTGATCGTTTAGTATGTTGCTATTGCTTTCTTCATGACTTATACAAAGTTCCTACAACTATGAGATTATGCAACTCCCGTTTACCGGAGGAACACTTTGTGTGCTACCAAACGTCACAACGTAACTGGGTGATTATAAAGGAGCTCTACAGGTGTCTCCAAAGGTACATGTTGAGTTGGCGTATTTCGAGATTAGGTTTTGTCACTCCGATTGTCGGAGAGGTATCTCTGGGCCCTCTCGGTAATGCACATCACTATAAGCCTTGCAAGCAATGTAGCTAATGAGTTAGTTACAGAATGATGCATTACGTAACGAGTAAAGAGACTTGCCGGTAACGAGATTGAACTAGGTATTGGATACCGACGATCGAATCTTGGGCAAGTAACATACCGATGACAAAGGGAACAACGTATGTTGTTATGCGGTTTGACCGATAAAGATCTTCGTAGAATATGTAGGAGCCAATATGAGCATCCAGGTTCCTCTATTGGTTATTGACCGGAAACAGTTCTAGGTCATGTCTACATAGTTCTCGAACCCGTAGGGTCCGCACGCTTAACGTTACGATGACAGTTTTATTATGAGTTTATAAGTTTTGATGTACCTAAGGTTGTTCGGAGTCCCGGATGTGATCACGGACATGACGAGGAGTCTCGAAATGGTCGAGACATAAAGATTGATATATTGGACGACTATATTCAGACACTGGAAGTGTTCCGGGTGATTTCGGAGAAAACCGGAGTGCCGGAGGGTTACCGGAACCCCCCCCCCCCCGGGAACTAATGGGCCTTGTTGGGCTCTAGTGGAGAGAGAGAGGGGCCGGCCAGGGCAAGAGGCACTCCCCCTCCCCTTGAGTCCGAATAGGACAAGGAATGGGGGGGCGGCGCCCCCCTTGCCTTTCCCCTCTCCC
>NC_041393.1:401599828-401602887 GCF_002162155.2 Triticum dicoccoides | reverse complement strand
TATATACGGAGGAGGGGGGCACCTCTAGACACACAAGTTGATCTTCGTGATCGTTCCTTAGCCGTGTGTGGTGCCCGCCTCCACCATATTCCACCTCAGTCATATCGTTGCGGTGCTTAGGTGAAGCCCTGCGTCGGTAGAACATCATCATCGTCACCACGCCGTCGTGCTGACGGAACTCATCCCCAACACCCTTCCGGATCGGAGTCCGGGGATCTTCATCAAGCTGAACGTGTGCTGAACTCAGAGGTGTCGTACGTTCAGTGCTTGGATCGGTCGGATCATGAAGACGTATGACTACATCAACCACGTTGTCATAACGCTTCCGCTTACGGTCTACGAGGGTACCTGGACATCACTCTCCCCTCTCATTGTTATGCATCACCATGATCTTGCGTGTGCGTAGGAATTTTTTTGAAATTACTACGTTCCCCAACACATGTGTGTCCATAATCCCTCTAAGTGCAACCGGGAGTAACTGCGTTATCATCACATGACAGTCATGAGACTTTATCCCACTGAACCTTTTTTTCTTAGTGTCCAGATATTTGCTTATCTTCCCACAGTATCCGGAACTAACTTTGATTCTGGCAAGGCACTTGAACAATTGATCGACCTCCTTCGGATCTAAGGTGAAGCAAGAGGGGGGGCAATATTGTTCTTCCTTCTTGTTTACTTTTTTGCCCCTATCTTCCGTCTCCATCTCCGTCTTGGTCTCCTCTGACGACCTTTTACTGGGCATTTGAAGATCTTTCCTGATTTTCAAAAATTCCAAGTCTTTTCTTGCCTTTGGCACACCTTGGTCCTCTCCGGCATGTTCATCAATGTTCCAAGCAAATTCTCAAGGATATTTTTTGTGATATGCATTTGATCAAGGCTATGAGGCGTGTCGAGTATGGGCCAGTATTCCAAGTCCCAGAAAACAGATCTCGTCTTCCATATCTTCAGCAGGGGCTCCGGCGCCTTTTTCTTCGTCTTTCCCGGCGAGGGGCACTCTTCCCAGTTCTTCAATAACTCATATATTTCTGCACCGCTACGCTTACGTGGAGGACCTCGATGCTCAACCTTACCATTGAATAGATCTCCACGCTTTCTCCATGGGTCATCCTTCTCGAGCCATCTTCGATGCCCCATGTACACGATTTTCGAAGACCCATCATCTTTCGATAGCTGCAGAGAAGTTGTATCATCCATGCACCTCGTGCATCCGCAATATCCGTGGCACACCTGGCCGGAGAGATAGCCGTAACCGAGATAGTCCTGCACCATCGTGATCAGCATGGCTCTCATGTAGAAATACTCTCCTTTGCTTGCATCCCATGTCTTGGCTGGCATTGTCCATAAGGTTTGTAACTCCTCTTTCAGTAACCCGAGATACAGATTTGTATCATTTCCCGGTTGTCTCGGCCCTTGAATAAGCATAGCCATGTGTATGTATTTTTCCTTCATGCACAACCAGGGGGGTTGTACATCCATGCAAACATGGGTCATGTGCTATGATTGGTGTTCTGGTTGCCAAATGGATTCATGCCATCACTACTAGCGCCAAGCACGATGTTCCTTGGATTATTTGCAAAAAATTCAAATTCAGCATTTAATGCTTTCCACTGGCTAGCATCTGCAAGGTGTCTCAGCTTCGGTTCATCTTCGTCATCTGGCTTCACCCTCTCCGTGTGCCAGCGCATAAGCTTTGCTTCCTTAGGATCTATGAAATACCGCTGTAGACGCGGAGTGATCGGAAAGTACCATACAACTTTCTGTGGAGCTTTCTTTCCGGACTTTTTATATCGTGAAGCATTACACTTTGGACAGATGGTTTTTTCCGCATGCTCGTTCCGATATATGATGCAATCATTGATGCATGCGTGATATCTAATATGTGGCAGATCAAGAGGGCACACGATTTTCTTTGCCTCCTCGACACTAGTACGACACAGGCTTCCCGCGGGAAGAACCTTCTTTAGGTACTTCAGAAGCTCATCCAGGCTTGTATCTGTCCATTTGTTTTTTGCCTTCATCTTTAGAAGTTCTAGTGTTAAACTCAAGCGGGTCACCTCGGGATTATTGCAACCATCATACAAAGGAGTCATCGAGTCTACCTCCAGTTGCGCCAGTTTGGCCTCCTCTCTAGAAGCAGCTCTGTCGCTAGTCGTCTTCTTGCGAAGCAGGTCTCGAACATGCGGGTTCCGCATGGCTGAACTTAGTAGCGACAAATACGGTGGCATGTCCGCGTCTTCTCCGCCTTGAACTGCCTCTTCGCCATCGACATTTCCGAGGCCGCCTTCCTCTTTGGGCACATAATCGGTCATCTCTTCGTCTGGTGGCCCCATGTCGTTATTTCCTGCCCCGTCGACGTCCTCATCATCATCATCATCTTCTTCTTCTTCTTCACTTATCCACCGAGTATGGCCATGCATGAAACCATGCATCAGCAGGTGCGCCTTGAATTTACCACCCTCAAAGGGGTCGAGCTTGACTATTCCTTTGCATTTTTGACACGGACATAAATCATCCCTCAGTCTTTTTTCATACATGTCATCCACAGCGGATTGCCAATATCTTTCCACCATCCTTCCATTAACCTTCATGATCACCTGCGGGTGGAGCAAATATTATAACCACGTATATATGCATGGATGGATCAAATTCATACAAAAATTTGGCATGACCTTCCCTAAACATAGGACATATTGAGTTTTCATGCCCGAAATTCGCCGAAACGGAATTGAATCGACATTTCAGCAAAACATAGGCAACTAATGTCAACCACATTATTTCATCAAATACACAATGTAGGCAACTCAAATTATGCCACACACAATTCGGTATACATATTCGCATATCGCCCATATATATATAGTTTCGGTCCTATCCACACAAACACCTTTTTTTGCTCACCTATGTGTCGAGAGGGATATCGAGCACCTTTCTTCTTAATTACCTAGTAGCTCTAGATATATAGATCTAACTAGCTAGCTAGCTAGCTAGGGAGAGAGAGAGAGAGAGAGAGAGAGAGCTAGGGAGATAGTGGGAGAGGAGAGGGAGAGAAGAGGGAAGGC
>NC_041393.1:401587653-401599373 GCF_002162155.2 Triticum dicoccoides | reverse complement strand
AGGGGTGGTGGAGGGGCAAAGAAGAGGGGGAGGGAGGGCTCTAATGGAGGGGTGGTGGTGGGGGAGCATTGAAAGGAACAAGCAAGGTGCAAGGAAAGGGGGAGAAAGGAAGAGGGAAGAAGAGAGGGGAGGAAGAAGGGGAAAGGTGGTAGGTGGCTGGCGGGCATAGCAGTAGCGCGGGTCACCCATACACGCTACTGCTATGGCAGCTTGCAAAATATCTACAGCTAGGGTTGCACTACTTATAGCGCTGGCCAGAAACACACACTACTGGTAAAATGTTATACATAGAAAAATTAGCAGTAGCGCGCTTAGTAAAACAGACGCTATAGCTACTATACTAGCAGTAGTGCAGGTTCGAGGACAGGTGCTGCTGCTATTTTTTGACCAAGGGGTGTGGTGTGTTACACTTAGTAGTAGCATGGGCCCAGGTAACAGGCAATGCTGCTAACTTATACCAATAGCGCTGTTTGTACCCAGTGCTACTACTATCTACTAGTAGCGTTGGGTTGCAAACAAACGCTACTGGTAAACTTCTATCTATAGGCATTTTCCTAGTAGTGTACTGAGCCTTGCGAGACAGAGTATTTCCTTTAGTAGGTTTCTCAGTGGGCGAGGTTGCTTCTGACTCATCGAGCAATTTGTGCAGCTGAATTAGAAGTAAATTTGTTGTTGGTTCATGAGCTGGCAAAGGCGGAGTAATGCGGTCTTGAAAATCTTCAGCAGTAAACCCTTGATCAATATACTCATAGAGTTCTTTGAAATGGGAGTGGCTCAATTGCTTCTTGGAGAAGAACTTCTGTAGCAATTTCCATAAACGCTTCTTGTTTTCTGCTGTGATCATGTGCACAACTTTTGTTCGATTATGGATTGTATTAAGTTCACCAGTCATATGCTCTTTCTCTTGCGGATCTTTAGCCATATGCTTCAACAGTAGTTGTTGAGTGCACATGCTCACTTCAAGATGTGAAGGAGGTTGAGTGTTCGGTTGATGATCGTGCTTAGGGAGCTTTGGTCCGTTGAAGCTATTATGATAATCAGGAGGGCTTGACACCGATGTTTTTCCTAAGGAAAAATCTTCCATTACCTTCGGAGTATCACACATAGGTGGTATGAAGCTCTTGTGACTGACTTTTGTTAGATATTCAATGTTCATTGCACGGTCAACCACTTTCTGAATCCATGGCTCATATACTTTGATAGTTTTTGGGCACTGAGCTGAATCCATCAGTATGCGAAGGAACATATCTTCGACATCGAAGATAAATCCTTGAGAGATAGCATGGATGGTGTTCCGGAGAACATCAGAAATAGCATTGTCTTTGTTCATCCCAGCCAGTGGACAAAAGGTGTAAGTGAGAATATGATATAGGGTCTAATTTTTGAATGTCAAGTGCTCAGGCAGCGGAGGACCATTGTGGTCACGAATTTTATCTTCATCCATTATGCATCGAAAATCTTCATCAGAGATTGCATCAATGTCATGAACTTGAATCTCAATTTTTTCATGTTCGAACCGAGGGAAATGAAAATGAGATACAAAGTACATTGCAAAGCATTTTATCCTTTTTCCTTCAGTCATCCATTCCATGATCCACTTTGTGCTGTTAGATTCATCACCGGAGATATACAGAGTAGCATAAAATTGAAGAATAATCTCCCTGTTCCATGGATGCTGATATGCAAAGACATGCGTAAGGCCATAGTCTTCAATGTCTTGGAATACTTGATTAAAATAACCAAGGTTCTTCATCGTAACAATATCTGGGAACTCATGAGGGAAAATCTTGACGTTGTCATGAAGAATCCATGAATAATATGTTGCCTGTTCCTGAGTCCAGAACCGAGGAGATTCAAAACTACGGGGCTTGCTGTCTGGACTCTCTTGAAAGAAATTCGGATGAGTGTTCCGGTTGAAGAGAGGCCCTTTTGCGCCAAAGCCGGTGGAAAACAACGGTAGTTGCTCGCGAGGATAAGGGTAGTTCAGTTCATCTTTAACGGAAATCACTTGGTCGCCATATATAACTGAGTCTGAGTGATGAGTTGACGCAAATTTTGCTGCAGAAGGATCAACATATGAGGTTCTTCGTGCAGTGTTGAGTGAAATTCTCAGAGGAGAAGGATTAGACACTTGTTCAGGTGCGGAATCAGGCACCAAAGTTTTGTCAGCCATTGGGGACCGGTGACGATTTGCTTCTGGAGTTGTTTGAGGAGCAGAGGGAGGAACCGAATCATTTGGTTCAACACGGGCTAGAGAGGCCTGATGTTTAGACTGAGGAATTTCACCTTCTTCTGACACCTGGTGCCGAGAAGGATTTTCTGCAGGAGCTCGGAAGGCCACATGCACTATTTCAGTTGGCCCTGGCAAGGTAGATACATCTGCAACTGGTTCAAGAGTTGGTGAAGGAATTGCCTGTTCAAGAGACTTTTCTCTCTGTGTATCATCTTTGGAGGAGGAGAATTTTTCTTTGCTATCTTCTTCTTTTGCTTCGACGGATCAATGTGCCATTTGGCAAAATCATTATAGCCAGAGGCTTGGGCTTGATGATCAAGGTAAATTTTACGAACGATTTGATCTAAATCTGAGTGAAATCCCAACCTCTTGTGCCAAAGAATATTCAAAGCCTTATTGACATCCTCATAAGATTATTCAAGTTGCTTGATGACAAACTTGGATTTCGTATCTTTCATACGGTTGTCAAGCTCCTTGAGTTGTGCAGTGAGGTCATTAATCTCAACCGAATCATTTCTCATGTCTTGGACCAGATCAGAAGCTTCAGTAATTACTTCAGAGGGAATGGGCAAAGATGCCACTTCTCCATCAAATTGGTTTTCCACAAATCTGTCAACCTACTCCATGATAAATATATGATTGAAATAATGAGGTGCTTCATAATCATCTTGTGCTTGTGTAGCAGTTTCTGGAGTAGGAGCAGTTTGTGCCACATTTTTCTCGGTCGGAGGCGAAGAAGCCAAAGGTTGTGTCAGCTTAGGAGCAAACTGCACAGCCTTTTCTTTCACAACATCATCACTTGGAACCTTTTGCTTAGCAGCAGGGGCTTTGATTTGCTTCTTCTTTTCCTTCGGGAGATTTTCTCCTGGCTTAGCTGTGCCAAAAGGGGCTTCAACTACCAAATCTTGCGAATTTGTTGCATCAGGATGAGGATCGGCATTCACTTTGGCAACCATTGTGACAGTGGTCTGAGGAGTCTTTCTTTTCAAGGGGTTCTTCTTTGGAGGTGCAATTTGGACTGCACTCGCTCGAAGATTAGGCAGAACACTGGATGTATTAGCATTCACTTGTTCGGAGAGAGTCGCATCAATTTCTTCTCTCGTGAGCGGAGGATCATCTTGATCAGAAGAATCACATTCAGGCTCAACTCGCTTAGCAGGTCTTTTCCTCGGTGCACTCCATTTCTTCACAGCAGTAGATCTTGGATCATGCTTGTTCTTTGTGCGGTGTTCTGCTTTTCCTTCAGCCTTTTTCTTCTCGACGTCAGATTTGACGAGACGACAATTTTCTTCTTCTCTGGCCTACTCCTTTTCAGCCTTTTTGGCTCTCTTTTCAGCATTCTTGAGGCGCTTGGCCTTTTCCTTGAGATAAGAGTCAGGTGTATTGAGTGATGACGCATGGGCATCTGGACGTGGTCCAGGCGTTTCCTGGGGCTCACCTACCCTGATGAGTCCAATTTCGCGACAATCACCCCACGGGGGACGGAAGAGGAAGTTCTTGGCATAGCGAGGATGAACCATTTTGTAGTTAAACCACTTCCATACCCAGTGACTGTCGGCGTTCCGGGAACCAGGGTACCCAGACTTGCCTGCCTGCGGTCCATGGCGTGGCTCCATCGACGGCCTGGTACGACCCATCTACAAGACCACCAAGACAAGACCCTCGCGAGGCAAATGACGCCAAGACCTACTGAGGGAGCGGCCTCCCCAGACTGCTCCTGAGGAGCGGAGAATCCTATGCAGGTCCCCAACCTCATGATGTTGCGGTGACACAAGCCATGACGACCAAGGCTAGGCGGGCGCCAGCCGGCGCATAGAAGACAGTTTCTCTCTGGTGCTAAGGAGGCAAGCGCAGGTGTGGGATCCCGAGGAATCAGGCAAAGGTTTCCATTCCTGTGCAACAAGACCAAGACCACCTGGACGGCAGGACGGACGTCATCCCCGATCCCACCATGGCGTCATGATCAGAAGCTTTGTAGGCTAAGACCAACTTTCGTCAGGATAAGATGTACTACATGTCCATTTCAAACTGGCCACTGTGGGATCCCTTCCCGCCTACCTTTTGTTGGAAGAGGACCGAGGTCACTATAAATATAGGTTAGCCACCACCATAGAAAAGGTCCCCAAACCTCTCGATTCATTCCCTCACCTTAGCAGACCTCGCAAGGTTGTTCATCCCTTGTACTTTTTTATCCTCAACCCCTCGTGAGGCAAATCCACCACAAAGCAGGAGTAGGGTCTTACACTGCAACGTGGCACGAACCTGGGTAAACTGCCGAGTTCATCTTCTTCCTTGTTCATCGAGCTAGGCCGTGGGTCAAAGAGTCAATTGCCTGGAGAGGTTGAGTTCTTCGCACACGCCCCAAAGTTCGAACCTTCCTTGCGTCTGCGGTGCCCTGAATCCGACATTTGGCACGCCAGGTAGGAGCATGTTGAAGCTCCGCCTCTCCATCGGTTGTATGTTTCCCATGGCAAGTGCTGCCCACCCGCCGTGCCGCTGGGCACACTCGGAGACATCGTGGGCCACCGGGCCTTGCCCCCGCCCTACGGCAGGTGTGGTGGCCATCGAAGTTCAGGCTAACGCTGCCTCCCAGGTACGATGGCACGGGGAACCCCGCGGAGTTCGTTTGCTTGTACAAGATGAGCATCGAGGCGGCGAACAACGATGACAAGGCCATGGCGAACTGGTTTCCCATGGCTCTAATGGACGTGCCGCGCTCCTGGAGGCTTAACCTACCGGATTCCTCGGTGGCCTCCTGGAAGGAGCTGCGCAATCAGTTCATCGCTCACTTCGCGGCACCGGCGCCCCATGCCATTGCGACCATTCTTGGTGGTTCGGAGGCGCCGGTCTCAAGCCGCCATGTCAAGCAGCTTTTTCAATAGATGGTGGCCGCCCAGCCACGGCAGGGGCCTCCCCAAGGCTGGGCGCGCCTGAGACCGACATCATCTTCGACTCCAGGGCTCACCCAAGACTACGGTCGGTGCCAGCGTGCTTCCCCTGCTGTGCACGCCCACCATCAGTAGTGTCGCGGTTACTAGAACCCACATCGACGGCGGCGCTGGCCTCAACGTCCTCTCCGTGGAAGCCTTCGCCCTGCTCCAGGTGCCTTACAACCGACTCGTCCCCACCAGACCCTTTTCAAGGGTGGTCGGTGATGTCTGCTACAACTATGTTGGTATTTCCCCAAAGAGGAAGGGACGGTGCAGTATAGCGATGGTAGGTATTTCCCTCAGTGATGAGACCAAGGTTATCGAACCAGTAGGAGAACCTCCTCACACCACGTAAACAACACCTGCACACAAATAACAAATACTCGCAACCCGACGTGTTAAAGGGGTTGTCAATCCCTTCGGGTACGGCGCCTCAAGATAGACAAATAACGTGATGTAAAAGTGGTAGACAAGATAAATAGACCGCGGAATAAATAAATTGCAGCAAGGTATTTCTATATTTTTGGTTTAATAGATCTGAAAATAATGCAAAAGAAAATAGATCGCAAAGGCAAATATGATGAAAAGAGAACCGGGGGCCGTAGGTTTCACTAGTGGCTTCTCTCGAGAAAAATAGCAAATGGTGGGAAAACAATTACTGTTGGGCAATTGATAGAACTTCAAATAATCATGACATATCCACACAATGACCATTATATAGGCATCACGTCCAAGATTAGTAGACCGACTCCTGCCTGCATCTACTACTATTACTCCACACATCAACCGCTATCCAGCATGCATCTAGTGTATTAAGTTCATGGAGAAACGGAGTAATGCAATAAGAACGATGACATGATGTAACAAGATCTATTTATGTAGCAATAGGCCCCATCTTGTTATCCTTAATAGCAACGATACATACATGTCGTATCCCTTACTGTCACTGGGATCAAGCACCATAAGATCGAACCCAGCACAAAGCACCTCTTACCATTGCAAGATAAATAGATCAAGTTGGACAAAGAAAACCCAAATATCAGAGATAAAATACGAGGCTATAAGCAATCACACATATAAGAGATCAAAGAAGACTCAAATAACTTTCATGGATAAAAACATAGATCTGATCATAAACTCAAAGTTCATTGGATCCCAACAAACACACCGCAAAAAGAATTACATCATATGGATCTCAAAGAGACCATTGTATTGATAATCAAGAGAGAGAGGAAGCCATCTAGCTACTAACTACGGACCCATAGGTCTACAAAGAACTACTCATGCATCATCAGAGAGGCACCAATGGACATGATCCACCCCTCCGAGATGGTGTCTAGATTGGATCTAGTGTTTCTGGACTCTGCGGCGGCTGGAATTGATTTTCGTCGACTCCCCTAGGGTTTCTGGAATATTGGGGTATTTATAGAGCAAAGAGGTGGTTCAGGGGGCACCCGAGGTGGGCACAACCCACCAGGGCACGCCTGGGCCTCCAGGCGCGCCCTGGTGGGTTGTGCTCCCCTTGGAGCACCCCCAGGTGCTTTCCTGGCCCACCGGATGTCTTCTGGCCCAAAAAATTCCTCAAGAAGTTTTGCTGCGTTTGGACTCTGTTTCATATTGATTTCTTGCGATGTAAAAAACATGCAGAAAACGGAAGCTGGCACTGGGCACTATGTCAATAGGTTAGTACGAAAAAATGATATAAAATGACTATAAAATGATTGTAAAACATCCAAGAATGATAATATAACAGCATGGAACAATAAAAAATTATAGATACATTGGAGACGTATCAGCATCCCCATGCTTAATTCCTGCTCGTCCTCGAGTAGGTAAATGATAAAAAAGAATTTTTGATGTGGAATGCTGCCTAAAATGTTCGTCACATTTCTTTTATTTATAGCATGGACATTTGGACTTTTATATGTTTCAAAGCAATAGTCTAATTTTGACATGAAGACTTTAATACTCAAGCATACCAACAAGCAACCATGTCTTTCAAAATATCCACACTAAAGCAAGTTATCCCTAGCCCATTATGCTCAATCATTGATCCATTCATGAGACACACTCGAATATTAGCTACACCCAATGCTCAAATACAATCATAGTGCCCCTTAGCTGGTGCTTTATAAGAGAAGATGGAGACTCAAATTCAAATTAAAAAGTGCATAAGTAAAAGAAAGGCCATTCGCGGAGGGATGTAGGGATTTGTAGAGGTGCCAGAGCTCAAAACTTAAATTGAGAGATAAAAACATTTTTGAGAGGCATACTTTTGCCACCAACGAAAACGACTTAGAGCTCCCAACACTTTCCATGCTAGATACATCATAGGCGGTTGCCAAACAGAAAATAAAGTTTATTCCTTTTTCCACCATTACTTTCACTTTCCATGGCTAATCGTATCCACGGGTGCCCTCCATACCAACACTTTCCAAGGAATTTATTATTTGACAACATAAAGTAAATTCATTTTTCATTTCGGGCATCCCTAATACCTTTGTCGTACTCTAGTCCAATGACAAGTGAATAAACACTCATCATGAGAATAACACATCTGGCATGGAAAATATTAGCCACCCCTCACCACCTCGCGAGCGGTAGAGCACACAAAACAGAAGTTTATTTTGAAAATTAGAGATGGCACATGCAAATTTGCTTAGAACGGCATTGGAAATACCGCATATAGGTAGATATAGTGGACTCATATGGCAAAACTGGTTTGAAGGGTTTTGGATGCACAAGTAGTGATCATACTTAGTGCAAAATGAACGCGAGCAAAAAGATTGAGAAGTGACCAACCAAAAAGCAAAAAAATCTCGTACCCAAGCATTAAGCATAAGTAACACCGAATAATGCACCACAAGTAGGATATAAATTTTATTGCATAACTATTGACTTTCGTGCTTGCATAGGGAATCACGTACCTTAACATCAATATTCTTACTAAAGCACAATTACTCATCAACATGACTCACATATCATATCGTCATATCTCAAAACCATTACTAATAATCAAGTTTATTTTTTCCAATGATCTTCATGAAAGTTTTTATTATATCCTCCTAGGATATCTATCACTTTGGGACTATTTTCATATGTTGCTTTTGATAAGCTCAAACAAATACAAGTAAAGATCATGAGCATAACTTTTTTTTCTCAAAATAATCTAAGTGAAGCAAGAGAGAATTTCTTAAAATTTTACTAACTCCCAAATAAATCTAAGTGAAGCATGAGAGCATTTCTTCAAAAATAACAAAGCACACCGTGCTCAAAAAGATATAAGTGAAGCACTAGAGCAAATCCATGGCTCTTTAAATTTAAGTGAAGCATAGGAGCAAGCATAGCATAATTTTTGGCTCTCTCTAAAAGGTGTGTTCAGCAAGGATTCAACAGTTAAAAAACAAAGCAAAACAAGCAAAGACTCATATCATACAAGACGCTCCAAGCAAAACTCAGAATATGTGACGAATAAAAATATAGCTTGAAGTAAAATACCGATGGTTGTTAGAAGAAAGCGGGGGGCATCCCCAAGCTTAGTTTGTTGCTACTTCTTTGAATTTTATCTTGGGGTGCCTCAGGCATCCCCAAGCTTAGCCTTTTCCTAATCCTTATTCCTTCATCCATCGTAAGATCACCCAAAACTTGAAAACTTCAATCACACAAAACTCAACAAAACCTTTGTGAGATCCGTTAGTATAAGAAAGCAAACCACTACTATAAGTACTGATGCAAACCTATTCTTATTTTGTTTTTGCATTATATCTATTGTATTCCAACTTTTCTATGGCAAAAACTCATCAAAGAAAACCATAGAATCATCAAAACAAGCACACAACGCAAAGAAAATAGAATCTGTCAAAAACATAACAGTCTGTAGAAATATGAATATTTCGAATACTTATGTAACTCCAAAAAATTCTGAAATAAATTGGTTGACGTGATAAATTTGTCTATTAATCTTCTGCAAAAAGAATAAACTCAAAAGCACTCTTCTGTTAACAATGACAAATAATCTCGTGAGCACAAACGTTTCTGTTTTTCAGCAAGATCAAATGAACTTTCACCCAAATCTTCCCAAAGGCCTTGCTTGGCACAAACACTTACTAAAACACAAAAAACACAATCATAACAGTATCATAATTGTGCTAACACACAACAGCAGAAAGAAAAAAGCAAAAATAAATTTATTCATTGGGTTGCCTCCCAACAAGCGCTACCGTTTTACGCCCCTAGCTAGGCATAACACGTAAGATCTAAGTTTTGTCATCTTTGTGAATTCTTTGATCGGGCACTTATGATTTTTCAAGGATCTCAACAACAATACTCCTAGGCATAAGATTGAAAAACTTATTTTCGAAAAAAGGGTCTCTTATGACTTCAGTAAAGTTGGGATGGATACTAATCATCTTAAGATCTCCTTTATCATTGCTATAAGTTGCACCTTTGTTTTTAGTGACTTGAGTAGTCTTGTTAATTTTCACGGGAGTTTTAGCGGAAGCAAAAGCCGTACCTAGATTAGAAAAAAAATCTTCCAGTTTATCAATCCTAGACGGGCTCTCTTCGATTCTTTCATGAATTATAGTTCCCTTTTCTTTTGGCAACTTAAAAACGTCTCCCGCTTTTGACCCAACTTTAGTAGCATAACTTTGCATTTTTATATCCAGGTTTTCAATATGTTCTACGGTAAGCATTTTCTTTTCAATAGCATATAGTCTTTCCATAACATGCTTGAGAGTCAATATTGTTTCATTGATCATGAGTGGTGGTGAACCCACTAAATTTCCTAAAGCATTAAAAGCATCAAGAGAAGGACACATCAAGAAATTCCCACCGGTAACTATATCAAGGACGAATCTATACCAAGCGGTAATGCCCACATAAAAACGACAAAGAAGAACAACAGTAGATCGCTTACAGATAGATCTATTATGATCATTGCAAATCCTATACCAAGCATCTTTTAAATTTTCTCCTCCCCTTTGTTTAAAGTTGAGAACCTCGTTCTCGGGGGGGCACGCAGTAGAAGAAGAAAATTCCATAACAACAAAAAGTGATAAACAAGATTGCACATGAAAAACAGATCTGACGAGAAAACGACGAATGAAAAAAGAGCGAATAAAACGACAAATATTTGTGAAGTGGGGGAGAGGAAAACAAGAGGCAAATGGCAAATAATGTAAATTGCGAGGAGATGAGATTTGTGATTAGGAACCTGGTTGATGTTGAAGATCCTCCCCGCCAACGGCACCAGAAATTCCTTCTGATGTCTGCTAAAACTACGTCCGTATTTCCCCAAAGAGCAAGGGATGATGCAGTATAGCGACGGTAGGTATTTCCCTCGGTGATGAGATCAAGGTTATCGAACTAGTAGGAGAGCCTCCTCACACCACGTAAACATCACCTGCACACAAATAACAAATAATCGCAACCCGGCGTGTTAAAGGGGTTGTCAATCCCTTTCGGGTACGACGCCTCAAGATAGGCAAATAACGTGAGATAAAAGTGGTAGATAGGATAAATAGATCGCAGAACAAATAAATTGCAGCAAGGTATTTTTGTATTTTTGGTTTAATAGATCTGAAAATAAATGCAAAGGAAAATAGATCACAAAGGCAAATATGATGACAAGAGACCCGAGGGTCATAGAATTCACTAGTGGCTTCTCTCGAGAAAAATAACAAACGATGGGAAAACAATTACTGTTGGTCAATTGATAGGACTTCGAATAATCGTGACGATATCCAGGCAATGATCATTATATAGGCATCACGTCAAAGATTAGTAGAATGACTCATGTCTGCATCTACTACTATTACTCCACACATCGACCGCTATCCAGCATGCATATAGTGTATTAAGTTCATGGAGAAACGGAGTAATGCAATAAGAACAATGACATGATGTAGACAAGATCTATTTATGTAGAAATAGGCCCCATCTTGTTATCCTTAATAGCAACGATACATACGTGTCGTTTCCCCTTCTGTCACTGGGATCAAGCACCGTAAGATCGAATCCATCACAAAGCACCTCTTCCCATTGCAATATAAATAGATCAAGTTGGCCAAACAAAACCCAAATATCGGAGAAGAAATACGAGGCTATAAGCAATCATGCATATAAGAGATCAAAGAACTTTCATGGATCAAAGACTCAAATAACTTTCATGGATAAAAACATAGATCTGATCATAACCTCAAAGTTCATCGGATCCCAACAAACAGACCGCAAAAAGGCTTACATCATATGGATCTCCAAGAGACCATTGTATTGATAATCAAAGAGAGGAAGTCATCTAGCTACTAACTATAGACCCGTATGTCTACAAAGAACTACTCACGCATCATCATAGAGGCACCAATGGAAGTGATGAACCCCTCCGTGATGGTGTCTAGATTGGATCTGGTGGTTCTGGACTCTGCGGCGGCTGGAATTGATTTTCGTCGACTCCCCTAGGATTTCTGGAATATTGGGGTATTTATAGAGCAAAGAGGCAGTTTAGGGGGCACCCGAGGTGGGGCCCAGACGCGCCCTGGTGGGTGCTGCCCCCCCCC
>NC_041393.1:401561427-401587367 GCF_002162155.2 Triticum dicoccoides | reverse complement strand
CCCCCTAGGTGCTTTCTTGGCCCACTGGGTGTCTTCTGGTCCAAAAAAATCCTCAAGAACTTTCGCTGCATCTGGACTCCGTTTGATATTGATTTCCCGCGATGTAAAAAACATGCAGAAAACAGCAACTGGCACTGGGCACTATGTCAATAGGTTAGTACCAAAAAATGACATAAAATGACTATAAAATAATTGTATAACATCCAAGAATGATAACATAACAACATGGAATAATCAAAAATTATAGATACGTGTGAGATGTATCACCAAGCCACGCTCTGTGCTGCGAGGTACCAGCAGGCGCTGTGGTGGTATCACTGTCATAGCGTCCGCTCCAGGACCCTCGAGGTGGGTGACCTCGTCCTAAGATGGGTGATCTCCAGGGTGGGGCTTCACAAGCTCTCGCCTATGTGGGAGGGCCCGTTCAGGATCGCCCGTGTCTCCAGGCCTGGTGCCGCATGCCTGGAGACACAGGACGGGGTTCCCATCCAGAATGCCTAGAACATCCAGCACCTCCAGAGGTTCTATCCGTGACCAGCAAACGCCATGTGCCTCTCAAGTCTCCGCCCTTGACACTCTCCCGGAATAATGAGTGGGGTTGTACACGCCTTGGATTCTCCTAAGTACCGCCCCTGGGCCTCACAGGGGCTCCCACTCATGTCCTAGTGCAAGCCCCATGCTCCGCACTGGCGGGAAGACGAGAAGACTAGCATAGGTGTCGGACGCGGTTGTTCTTTTTGCTTGCTTTCTGTATCTTATTTGCCACTTCTTGGAATGCAATTTGAAGTTCTCGCGTCCTTATTGGAGAGGGTTGGGAATTTTTTTCTCCTCACAACATTCGCTCTTTCAAGTCTCGTTTTCGGGAGAGTGACAGTTGCCTGTCGCTCTTCCTCATGCGTCTCGCGTGTGGGGGGCTCGGCATGGTGTGTAAGCTTGGGCCCGCCCACGAACACACCTCGCCAAAGCCTTGGTTTCCTAGCCTTCGGCATCTTAATCCTCACACGTCGCCCTCAAACGAGCCAACGACACGTACGCCCTCCTGAGTCCGTGCCTCCAGGCATCATGACACGGCGTACCAGTGGCCCATTCTCGGGGGCTCGCGCGGGGCACAGCACCTCTAGAGGTCCCCTAACCCCGCAGCCACCGAGTGCCTCCAGAGGACCTCTCCGGGACGAGGGGCATGCAGGAGGTACAAGCTCCGGAGAAGCATGCTCTCGTGGCACGGGAATCTATCACAAGCAAACTAAGCTAAGTCATCCCAATCCCAACCAGCAAGAACTCGTCAATTAGCAGCAACACGGATGTCAGGATGCAATATAAAAATGATAATATAATGGTTGGTAGGGCTTTCTACTTTTTTTATGCAGGAAAAAGAGAGAAGAAAAAGCGGTTGCGCGACCACCGCGGCTCCTGAGACCTGGCTCCAGCAACGCCCGCGCTCAGTCGGAGTCCTCCTCCTGCTTCACTGGGGCGCGGTGGCAAGGTGGATCGTCGCTCCTCATGGTCCGAGCTCGGCGAGGTGGCGGCTCGTTGTAGTCGCCTTCGCTCGTACTCTCCCCAGAGGAGCCACCACTGTTGTACGCATAGCGACCATCCTCAAGGGCAAGTTCACCGCCAGAGAAGCTACCGCCCCTCTGGCCGTGGTCGTCAGAGGGGTGGACATCGTCATCGTCGCCGTCGCTCTCTAGATAGCACCCCAGGCGCCTGCCGTCCTCCCCAAGACCCTAATGTAGAGGGTCGCGATGCCGTCGTGCCTGAAGTGGAGGGTACACCTCCCCTGCAGGCCACATGCGTGAGTGAACGGCTGCCACCCGCGGTTCAGGAACACGTTGTCGGTGGGGGTGACCTCGATCTCCACCAACGAGGCCCTGCTGCAGCAACCATCGGCCTGCAGCCAGAGGCCGTCAGGTCCCCTAGCCGGTACCGCACCCGCGAAGAAGTGCGGGAGCTGGAACGAGACGCCCGCGGGCCTCTCCGCCCACACCACAAACAACGAGGATGCATCGGCTGAATGGGATCGCAGGCGCGGTGGCCGAATGGCTGCCACGTGCCTCCCTCCTTAGTCGTGGCCACCACGGCCGCGACAGCCTGCGCCGCGGGAGGGGGCGCCCCCATGATCACCGGAGGCGGTGCCAGCCTTCGAGGGGGTGCGCCCACGCCCTCAGGGAGCCACCACTAGCATCGCGGCGTGCTTGCGGGGACGGCCTCGGCCCCTCTTGGGTGGCGGCATGCCTAGTCCCTCCTTGGGAGCTTTTCCCTTCTCCAGATAGAGAACCTCTTCACTGGCGCCATGGATGCTTTGGCAGGACAACGGCGTGGTGAAGCAGAAGAAGGAGCGAGCAGCAAGGCGATGGAGATGGGCTGGGGGCTCCGCCCCCTTTCCCCATTTATAGCTGGAGGAAGGCTAACCGCCGGCCTCTCACATCCCAGGCAATGATGGACTTTCTGCATGCACCTGGCAGTTGTCAAGTCGGGCAGTTGCCGAGGCGGTGTGGCAAAGTAGATATGCCTACGTCCCATCAAGCGCCATGCGTCAGCCAGGCCCGCAGGCGATTGGGACCCGCGGCGCTTCACCCTTGCCCTTTGGCTTCGCCTCGAAGCCAAGTCCAAGCGCGCCTTGGGCCCGGGGGCTACTGTTGGCATTCTGGGAACCAGGGTACCTAGACTTGTCTGCTAGCGGCCCATGGCGTGGCTCCATTGACGGCCTGGTATGGCCCATTTAGAATACCACCAAGACAAGACCCTCGCGAGGGGACAAGCCTCGCGAGGCGAACGATGCCAAGACCTCCTGAGGGAGCAGCCTCCCAGGATGCTCCTGAGGAGCAGAGATTCCTATGCAGGTGCCCAACCTCATGAGGTTGCAGTGATGCAAGCCATGACGATCAAGGCTAGGCGGGTACCAGTTGGCGCAGAGAAGGCAGTTTCTCTTTGGTGCTAAGGAGGCAAGCGCAGGTGTGGGTTCCCGAGGAATTAGGCAAAGGTTTCCATTCCTGTGCAACAAGACCAAGACCACCAGGACGGCAGGACGGATGTCATTGCTGAGCCCACCGCAGCGTCATGATCAGAAGCTTTGCAGGCGAAGACCAACTTTCGTCAGGATAAGATGTACTACCCTTCCCCTTTCAAATTGGACACTATGGGATCCCTTCCCGCCTACGTTTTGGGGGAAGAGGACCGAGGTCACCATAAATATATCTTATCCACCACCATAGAAAAGGATCCCCGAACCTCTCGACTCATTCCCTCACCAGAGCAGAACTTGCGAGGGTGTTCATCCCTTGTACTTTTTTATCCTCAACCCCTCATGAGGCAAATCCACCACAAAGCAGGAGTAGGGTCTTACACCGCAAGGTGGCCCGAACCTGGGTAAATTGTCGAGTCCATCTTCTTCCTTGTTCATCGAGCTAGGTAGTGGGGCGATGAGTCGATTGGCTGGAAAGGTTGAGTTCTTTGCACACGCCCCAGAGTTCGAACCTTCCTTGGGTCTGTGGAGCCCTGAATCAAACAATGACGCCGAATCTTTTGCACAGGCCTTTTTCTCCGAGTCGAATCTTCCCTAGGTATTGTGTTGTAATTCTCATTGGAGATATACTGTGCCCAATTTTTTATGGGTTGCCTACCACCTTTCCTTTTCTTCAGAGCATATGCTTCTTTCTCATTTGCATTTGGTTCGGATCTCTTTCTCTTGCTGGAAGATGGGCCTGCTGTTGGGCCCTTTGCATTTGGTGCTTTTGATTCATCAGTTGTTCCCATGAATACCTCATCGTCATCAGCCATACTGTGTGGTTTAGCAAAATCTTCAACAGAGTGCATATGCCTGTGAATCAGAATGGGTACGAGGGAAAATGGGGACAGGGTTACAAATGCTCACAGCGAGTAATTTTCCGAACAAAAACATTTTGAGGAAGAATCAGATACAGACTTCGAGAAATGTTTTGAATTAATGAAACAGATAGATCGAGCTAGTAGGTCCAAAGAAAATAGTAGACAACGAGCTAAGCATATCATTCAAGCGAACCATAACACAAACCCTAGATCTTAAAGATGTGGATGTGAGGAACGACTACAAACCACATCCGCACAAAAAGGGTAAAAACCTAGATCTACGATATACTGTAAAATCGGAGATAATTAACCGCGAACAAACTCGAATCATGAGGGATGGAGGTCCGAGTTCGAACCACACATACCCTAGCTTGGTGACATGTAGCAACTACAGTGGCGCGGGGAAGAAGATGCCCCGCGGTGGCGTGGAATGACTCCGGTGACCTCTTTCCGGCAGTTAAGCGACGAAGGGGTCGTTGGCGTCGAGCTCGAAGAGGAGCACTGCGACGAGGGTTTCGGCTGATTGGAGGCGAGGAGAAAGAGAGTAAGGTGGAAGAAGGAGTGGTGCGGTATATATAGGCGAATGGAAATAACCGCATGCACATGATTTGATCGGACGGTCTCTAAGCAGAGATGATTGCAATTCAAAGGTCAGGATGGAGTGGCACTTGATGTACTGCAGTGGCAACTGACATAAAGATAATGGTCCTGACTTGGGCGGGAAACCCCAAATTTTGGACAGCTTTCGCCAAAACAGATTAATATTCGGACCGAATCTTAATCGTGGTCAAGGACACCAGATAAAGTTTCATTCCAGATGAAATTTGAGCATTTGCAACGGAACAACATAGACTTGAAGAGATAGATCGGAGGGAAAACAAGGTCCTAGGCATTTCACTCAGTCAGAAAACACAAACACTCGAGAAAATAGCTATGAATGAAATGCATTCGGACGAAATCAAAAACTCTCGATAGAAGAGAAATCCAACAAAGAAAACTGTGGTGGCGTAACCCACCGTATAAGAACTGTATGACCCCGAGCATCGCATAATTTTTGTGGCACCCGGTTAGCCTAGTTCTTCGTTAATGTATTCACTCTCAGAAAGAAACTTTCACTTTGTCGAAAGTTTCAAACTCTTCGAGTGTTATGCACCCATTCCTTCAAAGATGTGGAAGTGTTAGCACGGGTGCCAAGTCCAGCTTACTGCATGTTTGTGAAGTCTAGGATATTTAGCTCACACCATAACACACAGAATCTTTTTTCGTTGCGAGGCTTGGTGAATATATCAACAAGATTGTCATCGGTCTTGACGTGATTGATGATAATATCCTCTCGAGCAACATGATTGCGAATAAAATGGTGTCTGATGGCAATATGCTTCGTGTGATAATGCTGCACACGATTATGTGCAATTTTGATGTCACTCTCATTGTCACAATATAGAGGAATATGATTGACCTTGATGTCATAATCCTTCAGTGTTTGCTTCATCCACAATAACTGAGTGCAACATGCGCCAGCAGCAAATATATTTGGCCTCAGCCGTGGAAAGAGATACACAATTTTGCTTACTTGAAGACCAACAGACCAATGATTTACCTAGGAAATGACATGTCCCCTAGGTGGATTTCCTATCAACCAAGTCTCCATCCCAATCTGAGTCTAAATAACCAACAAGACCAAACTGTGCTCCCTTAGGACACCATAAACCTAAGGTGGGTGTGTGAGCCAAATATATCAGAATGTGCTTGACTCCTTGGTGACGCGATTCTTTCGGTGCAGCTTGATAGCGGGCACACATGCAAACACTCAACATAATGTCAGGTCTGGATGCACATAGATAAAGAAGAGATCCAATCATCGAGGATTTCTGATCATAATCCTTACCATACACATTTGCATCTAGTTTACCATTCGTGGGCATTGGAGTCTTATGGCCCTTCATTTTGGGATCATTCATTTTGAACTTCTTCAGGCACTCTTTCAAATATTTCTCCTAAGAGATAAATATGCCATTTGCTTGTTGACGAATTTGCAGTCCAAGAAAGAATTTTAGTTCACCCATCAAGGACATTTGATATTTATCGGACATCATTTTCCCCAATTCTAACCTACAAGCATTGTTAGTACAACCGAAGATAATATCATCCACATAGAATTGACAAACGAATAAATCATTATCAACAACACGAGTGAAAAGAGTGGGATCTCTGGATCCTGGCTTGAACCCTTTGTCAAGCAAAAACTTCTTCAGGGTGTCATACCAAGCTCGAGGGGCTTGCTTTAACCCATATAAAGCTTTCTTCAACCTGAAAACTTTGTTAGGAAACTCAGGATGTTCAAAGCCAGGTGGCTGTCTAACATAAACTTCCTCATCAATTTCACCATTGAGGAAGGCACTTTTCACATCCATTTGAAAAAGAAAGATATCATTGTAATTAGCATAAGCGAGAGGAATGTGAGTTGCGTCAAGGCGTGCAACAGGAGCATATGTTTCACCGAAATCAATACCTTCTACCTGAGTGTACCCTTGAGCAACAAGTCATGCTTTGTTTCTCACCACAATGGCATTTTCATCTTGCTTATTGCGGAAAATCCATTTTGTGCTGATGATATTGTGCTTCTTGGGATTCGGTTTGTCAACCAATTCCCATACATCATTCAATTCGAATTGCACCAACTCCTCTTACATGGCATTCATCTAATCCGGATCATTCATGGCTTCTTCATACTTGGTAGGCTCTGCCAATGAAACAAAGGAGAAACTTCCATAGTAGTTAGCCAAACGAGTGCGTGAGCGAGTTGTGGGTCGATAACCTGGATTCTCAATTTCATCGAGAATTAATGAAGGATCAACTCGATTTGCCACACGAGGATGAGCATTTTCTTCGTGATGATCATTTTCATCAGCATCAGTATTTGTATCATCATTCCCTTCAGGATTGCCATTTTGATCAGCATTACGATTTTGATTCCCATTTTCATTCAAAGGAGCATTTGCTTCGGATGTGGCTTAACGAGTTCTGCTTCGAGTCATAGGAGCATCATCATCAGAGGACTCAGGTACATTTCCTCAACAGGCTTGACGCTCCCAATGGCCATTTGTCGAATATCATCTGATATCAATGATTCGTCTATGACATTTGGCAGGTGCTCCTTTTGAGAGCCGTTAGATTCATCAAACCGCACATTTACCGTCTCCATAACTTTCATGTGGCGAGAGTTATAGACACGATACGTATGCGAGTTTGAGCCATAACCAAGAAGAAAACCTGCATGTGCCTTGGGTGCAAACTTGGAAGAATGATTCATGTCAAGAATGTAACAAGGTGCACAAAAAACACGTAGATAAGAAACATGCGGTTTCTTGCCAGTGATAAGCTCATATGAAGTCTTCCTAAGGAACTTGTGAAGATAAACATGATTGATAACATGAAAAACAGTGTTAATAGCATCACCCCAGAAACGAATGGGAGTTTTATACTTACTTAGCATTGTTCTCACCATTTCGATGAGAGTTTTGTTCTTTCGTTCAACAACTCCATTTTGTTGGGGAGTGTTACGTCTCCAACGTATCTATAATTTTTGATTGTTTCATGCTATTATATTACCCCTTTTGGATGTTTATGGGCTTTATTTTACACATTTATATCATTTTTGGGACTAACCTACTAACCGGAAGCCCAGCCCGTATTGCTCTTTTTTGCCTATTTCAGTATTTCGAAGAAAAGGAATATCAAACGGAGTCCAAACGGAATGAAACCTTCAGGAGCGTGATTTTTGGAATGAACGTGATCCAGAGGACTTGGAGTGCAAGTCAAGAAGCAGCCGAGGCGGCCACGAGAGGGTAGGGCACCCCCTACAGGGCGCGCCCCCTGTCTCGTGGGCCCCTCGGGTGGACACCGACGTACTTCTTCCTCCTATATAAGCCTACGTACCCCGAAAACATCCAGGGAGCCAACGAAACACAATTTCAACCGCTGTAACCTTCTGTATCCGCGAGATCCCATCTTGGAGCCTTCACCGGTGCTCCATCAGAGGGGGGATCGACCATGGAGGGCTTCTACATCAACACCATAGCCCCTCTGATGAGTTGTGAGTAGTTTACCACAGACCTTCGGGTCCATAGTTATTAGCTAGATGGCTTCTTCTCTCTTTTTGGATCTCAATACAATGTTCTCCCCCTCTCTTGTGGAGATCTATTCAATGTAAACTCTTTTTGCAGTGTGTTTGTCGAGATCCGATGAATTGTGGGTTTATGATCAAGTTTATCTATGAGAAATATTTGAATCTCCTCTGAATTCTTTTATGTATGATTGAGTTATCTTTGCAAGTCTCTTCAAATTATCAGTTTGGTTTGGCCTACTAGATTGATCTATCTTACCATGGGAGAAGTGCTTAGCTTTGGGTTCAATCTTGCGGTGTCCTTACCCAGTGACAGAAAGGGTTGCAAGGTATGTATTATATTGTTGCCATCAAGGATAACAAGATGGGGTTTATATCATATTGCTTGAGTTTATCCCTCTACATCATGTCATCTTGCTTAATCGTTACTCTGTTCTTATGAACTTAATACTCTAGATGCAGGCAGGAGTCGGTCTATGTGTGGAGTAATAGTAGTAGATGCAGGCAGGAGTCAGTCTACTTGTCGCGGACGTGATGCCTATATACATGATCATGCCTAGATAATCTCATAATTATTCGCTTTTCTATCAATTGCTCGACAGTAATTTGTTCACCCACCGTAATACTTATGCTATCTTGAGAGAAGCCACTAGTGAAACCTATGGCCCCGGGTCTATCTCTTATCATATTTGCTTCCAATCTACTTTTATTTGCATCTTTACTTTTTGCATCTATATTATAAAATACCAAAAATGTATTTATCTTATCTTACTATCTTTATTAGATATCACTTTCGCAAGTCACCGTGAAGGGATTGACAACCCCTTTATTGGGTTGGTTGCGAGTTCTCAGTTTGTTTGTGTAGGTGCGTGGGACTTTTGAGGAGCCTCCTACTGGATTGATACCTTGGTTCTCAAAAACTGAGGGAAATACTTATGCTACTATTGATGCATCACCCTTTCCTCTTCAAGGAAAACCAACGCAAGCTCAAGACGTAGCAAGTGTATGCAGCTGAGAACTCATGAGTAATACCATGATCATCGAGAAATTCAGCAATGTGAGTATTTTTGAACTCAGTTCCATTGTCACTTATGACATGCTTAATCCGCACATCATATTCATTTTGGGCCTTCTTATCGAAGCTTTTGAAGATGTCTTGAGTACAAGTCTTGTCTTTGAGAAAGAATACCCAAGTGTATCAAGAGAAATCATCAACAATAACTAGACCATAATGGTTGCCACCAAAACTTGCAAAATTTTGAGGACCGAATAGATCCATAAGAATTTCCAGTTGACTTGTTCTGGTCATGACTGTCTTGGAAGAATGATGCTCTTAGCCAATGCACCAGCTTCACAAGCAGCACAGAGACGATTCTTGTAGAATTTCACAACAGGAATGCCACAGAGATGATTTTTCTTCACTAGGGTCTGCAAATTTCTCATACCTGTATGACCAAGTCTATGCTGCCACAGCCAACCTTTGGTTGCTTTTGCAAGCAAACAAGTTTGGACTGAGGGACCCTTAGAGAAATCCACAATGTAAAGATCACCCTTTCTAATTCCCTCAAAGACAAAGGAATTGTCAGAGGCCATGAAGACAATACATTTGGATATCGAGAATAAAACTAGCATGCCAAGATCACATAACTTGCCAACTGACATGAGATTGAATCCAAGGGATTGAACAAGTAACACATAATCAATAGATTTGCCCTTGGATATAACAATTTTACCTAACCTAATTACCTTTCCTTTGTTGTTGTCGCCTAACGTGATATACTTCAGAGGAGAAGCTGTTAAGTTGGGGTCGACAACAATGACTTGTCTCCAGTCATACGACTAGTGCATCCACTGTCCATTATCCATTGAGTGCACCCGGAGACATAGTCCTGTAGAAGAATTAGGCTTTCTTAACCAGCCTCATTTTTTGTAGGTGGCTTCGAAATAGTAGAGCGAGCAGGATAGGATTTTTTTCGATAAGCATAATTATTCTTCGACGAGGAACGAGCATAATTGAAGGAATAAGCATTAAAATTCCTTCTAGAGACATCAGCAAAATGATTGAATGAGGTATGCATGTACTCATTCGGTTGAACTTTTTCTGCCTGCATGGTTAGTTGAGTAGTAATAGGCAGGGCATCAATAGTTTTCTTAGGCACCCAAATAGCTTTCTTTGGGGAGTCATTTTTGTTGTTTGGTCCAACATAGCGAGCATAAGTTTCACCAAGTTGATTCCTAAACAACTTATAGTTGTCTAAAGAATCATTGTCAGGATATTCAGGGGTGGGACAGACATATCCCGAAAGTAATGCTAGATCGAGCGTTTTGCTCTTCGTAGGAACCCACACAGTTTGAGGATATTTAGGAGGTTCCCAATAGGTACCATCTTCATTTCGTTCCCTTTCGGAATCGATACCTTCTTTCCTGGGATTTTTGTGAACGATAGATTTCTTCAAAACATCACAAAGGCTTTGATGCGGCTTGAACTACGTCGGTATTTCCCCAAAGAGGAAGGAGTGATGGAGTACAACTACGGTAGGCATTTCCCTCAGTGATGAAGCCATGGTTATCGAACCAGTAGGAGAACCACGCAACACTGCATAAACGTTACCTGCACACAAAGAACAAATACTTGCAACCTGACGTAAAAGAGGGGTTGTCAATCCCTCTCGGGTAAAAAGATAGATAAAATTGTAGTAGATTGGATAAATAGATCTTGCGGAAAAGTGAGATAAAATAAATAACAATAAATTGCAGCAAGGTATTTTTGGGTTTTCGGATTAATAGATCTGAAAATGAAAGCGAATAAAAATAGATCTTGAAGGCAAATATGATAAAGAAGAGACCCAGGGGCCGTAGATTTCAGTAGTGGCTTTTCTCGAGAAAAATAGCATAGGTGGATAAAAAAAATTACTGTTGGTCAATTGATAGACCTTCAAATAATCATGACGATATCCAGGCAATGATCATTATATAGGCATCACATCCAAGATTAGTATACCGACTCATGCCTGCATCTACTACTCTTACTCCACATATCAACCACTATCCAGCATGCATCTAGTGTATTAAGTTCATGGAGAAAGGGAGTAATGCAATAAGAATGATGATATGATGTAGACAAGATCTCTTCATTTAGGAATAGACCCCATCTTGTTATCCTTAATAGCAATGATACATACATGTTATTTCCCCTTTTGTCACTGGGATTGAGCACCGTAAGATCAAACCCATCACAAAACACCTCTTCCCATGGCAAGAACAATCAATCTAGTCAGCCTAACTAAACCAAAGATTTGAAGTGGAAATATGAGGATATAAGTAATCATGCATATAAGAGATCAAAAGATTCAAATAACTTTCATGGATAAAAACATAGATCTGATCATAAACTCAAACTTCACCGAATCCCAACAAACACATTGCAAAAAGAGTTACATCGAATAGATCTCCAAGAGACCATTGTATTGAGAATCTAGAGAGAGAGAGGAAGCCATCTAGCTACTAACTACAGACCCGTAGGTCTACAATGAACTACTCACGCATCATCAGAGAGGCACCAATGAGGATGATGAACCCCTCCGTGATGGTGTCCAGATTGGATCTATGGTTTCTGGAACTTGCGGCGGCTGGAATTGTGTTTCGTCGACTCTCCTAGGGTTTTGGAATATTGGGGTATTTATAGAGTAAAGAGGCGGGGCGAGAGGCGGCTGAGGTGCGCACAACACACCATGGCGCGCCTCGCCCCCCAGGCGCCCCCCAGGTGGGTTGTGCTCCCCTCGAAGCTCCCCTCTGGTACTTCTTGGCCCAACAGGTGTCTTCTGTTCCAGAAAAAATCTCTAAAAAGTTTCGCTGTGTTTGGACTCTGTTTGGTTCTGATTTTCTATGAAGTAAAAAACAAGCAAAAAAATAGCAACTACCACTAGGCACTATGTGAACTAGATGATGCCCTGCGCGTTGCTGCGGAAATTTGTCTGTGGATTTTTGGAGTAACATCAACATCTTGAAGAAGAAAATAATTTCAGTCCATAAAATGATAGATTACTTATATAGGAAATGATTGAAATCTCTTGTTGGTAAAAATTTGTACCATATGATAAAGCCGTAGCAGTTTGTAGCATGAACCATATATCATATGGTAAAACTATAGCAACTTGTAGCATGTACTATATTCTTACTCGATATATATGCTGATGATTATAGGTGTACGTTCTTCATCTACTATGACCTGGATATATGGTATCCCATTCTTTTCATACTCGACAATGTATCCGATGGATGATAATGGATGGTCACCAGATAGTGGGTTAGCGATGTGTAGATGCTTGGACTCAAGTTTGAAAGTTATAAATGCCGGGTCTTCTGTGCCCTTCATCTTTGCAATTGCATCCATGTATTTCTTCTGAGCTTCTCTTATTGAAATGGCAGTAGAACTTGGCATGTTACTTTTTGCAGAATGAGGTGGCGTCCTTGAGAAGATAGGAGTATGTTGTTAATCAGGGTAAGAAGTGGAATGAAAATATATAGCAAACTAATTTCAATAGGGGTACCTGTGGCTTCGGTTGTCCATCTATACTGGCTGTGAACCCGTGTTGAAAAGATAAGTGGTAAGCTATGAAAATGTAACAGGATGATGTTAATATAGATGGGTGTGTTGTAATAGTAAGCTGTTTTGCTGCTTATCAAGTGAGGATAAATAAAATGCACTCTTACTTGCCGCTGACAGATGAAGTTAAATAAAATGCAGACTTACTTTGCTATTACCTGCTCCTACAAACTAAACAGATGGTGTACATCCATGATTTTCTATAGGATACAGAGGAACATTTTAATACACAAACAAAAAAGAAAATGATGATAATTCCAGAATAATTAAGAAAGATGTCCAAATAAATGGTACTACTAAAATTCATAATCTCCTAGTGCTGCTTCAAGTTTGTGATTTCAGTACACAAACTAATAACAGAGTAGGAAGTAGGATAAGCTTTAATACACCAGGGAAACCAAGTTAAGTGGATTGATTCCATTGAATAATTATTTTCTTTTCCCATGCTAACCAACTTGGCATCAGGCAGCCTAACACATGTTTATACTAATATTGTCACATTTCACTGTTACCCTGCTGAAGGTGATGTATAGTCTTGCAAAAGGTAAAAAAGTTCTATGAGCCAAGCGAGTTGAGCCCCAGTTTTCGCTTGCTAAATCTGTGGTTGTATCTCTTTTCCATTCTTTACACATCTCTCATTTTTTACTAGTTCACTTATCTAACATTCACAGTAAACTATATATGCCATATGGATAAGTTAGAGATAAAGCTTGAAGCAAGGACACATTTAGACTTGTCAAGTGTGTATTATTTCCAAGATGTACACACAGTCATTCGGGCTAGCGAAACCTTCACACGTATATTTTTTGTATGTAGTTACATATGATGATATGTCAATATGAAAATTTATTCATCTTTGTCTTATGGATGTAGTTCCGAATGTTCGCTAGACATGAAAAAGAGCTGCTAGCCTGCAGCTTGAATGAATTAACATCCTTTAATGGTTCTCAGGTATGTGACTTGGCTCAACCAACATACTACTTATCTCTCTCTATATATATATAGAGCACTCTGATTGCATATGAGACAAATATTACATAGAAATTTTTTAATCCATTGCAAGAACCAATGACAACTTGTCATAGAAACATACAGGAAAAATCAACGAACTGAGACAATGTGGTGGTATATCAAAACATGTAAAATTTATGAGTAATATTTCCTTATGTTTCTGTACAGCATCAAAATCGCATCAAGCTTTGCGTCGGCCTTCGGTACAGCAGGCAGGTCACATAAAACTTTGCATCGACCAAGATATGAAATATTCAAGATAAGAATAGAAAAACCAACCAAGAAAACTACATGATGCGGTTCTAGAATTTAGAAACAAACCTGTAGCGCGCGGGGTCGGAATCAGCGGACGCCAAGAGAAAACTGGGATGAGAACCCAGCGAGGGGATGGGAAGGGATGAACTCCACTGCTTAAAAGGAGAGCCACTGGGTCGATTACCCTTCAAGAGGAGGGAGCAATAAATCCATTAGTTCCTTTTTGACATGAATCCATCCGTTTTACTGATTTAGTGTTGCGCATTTGTGGCATTGAGGTGGAGGGATTGCGACATAAAAGCAGCAACAGGAAGATGAACGAATTTTATGGAATTAATGCTCATCTGTCGAGCAGCGGAAGGGCTGGTGACGCATCTCTGGAGAGGTTGCTCGCCGGGACCGAAGGCGGTTACGGCGGAAGGGTTAGCATCGACAGCTTGGTGGGGGGCAAGCACGGGTGGTGACGGCTGCAGTAGAGCATCATGGGCGACAACATCTGGCCGGGGAAGGGTGGGTTGTGGGCTCGTGGCACAGTCACCGGAAGGGCTCTTGACGGCGGCGGCTGGATAGAAGTAGGGTTCAATTTTTTTGAGATAACGATGGATTGGTCGTGGCACTGCCATTCATGACGCAGTGAACGATGGACCTCAAGTAGGCTTCTGATGGGCTTTTGGTGAAAGCATATGTGTACAGCCCAACCAAAATAAATCGAGTCTAATGCAGCCAGCGAGCGGGACGACTGGAAAGCGAGCGGGGTGCCAGGAAAAGAACGAAGCGGTATCCTTCACTTAGCGGTGGCAGGTCTTTGTAATTTCGTCAACTTTTTGATTGGACGGCTGTAGACTACTGCATCAACGGCTATAACAATTCGAGTGACGTGGCTTCACGAGAAGGCAGGAAAATCATCTAGTGGGGTGCCCCTATTTAGATATAGAAGATAGATTAGTCCAAAAATTATATGAAGTTGCTATAAAATGATTGTAAAACATCCAAGAATGATAATATAACAGCATGGAACAATCAAAAATTATAGATACGTTGGAGACGTATCAGCATCCCCAAGCTTAATTTTTGCTCGTCCTCGAGTAGGTAGATGATAAAAATAGAACTTTTGATGTGGAATGCTGCATAACATGTTCATCACATATTATTTTCTTTATAGCAGGACATTTGGACTTTTATATGATTCAGAGCAATAGTCTAGTTTTGACATGAAGATTTCAATACTTATCAACAAGCAACCATGTCTTTCAAAATATCAACACTAAAGCAAGTTATCCCTAGCCCATTATGCTCAATCATTGATCCATTCATGAAACACACTGGCATATAGCTACACCTAATGCTCAAGTACGATCACAATGCCTCTTAGTTGGTGCTTTATAAGAGAAGATGGAGACTCAAATAAAAACAAAATTGCATAAAGTAAATAGAAAGGCCCTTCACAGAGGGAAGTAGGGATTTGTAGAGGTGCCAGAGCTCAAAGCGAAAAAGATAGAGATAAAACATTTGGGTGGCATGCCTTTCCTGTCAACAAAAAAGATCGAGTAGTTCCCAATACTTTCCATGCTAGATATATCATAGGCGGTTCCCAAGCAGAAAATAAAGTTTATTCCTTTTTCCACCATACTTTCACATTCCACGACTAACCAAATCCACGGGTGCCGTCCATACCAACACTTTCCAAGGAATTTATTATTTGAAAACATAAAGTAAATTCATTTTTTTATTTTGGGACTGGGCATCCCTAATACCTTTGTCGGTGCAGTGACAAGTGAATAAACACTTATCTTGAGAATAACACATCTAGCATGGAAAAATATCAGCCATCCCCTACCGTTTCATGAGCGATCCTAGCACACAAAAAGGAAATTTATTTTGAAGATTAGAGATGGCACATACAAATTTGCTTAGAACGGAAAAAGAATACTGCATATAGGTAGGTATAGTGGACTCATATGGCAAAACTGGGTTTTAAGGATTGTGGATGCACAAGTAGTATTTCTACTTAGTACAAGTGGAGGTTAGCAAAAAGACTAAGAAGCAACCAACCGAGAAACGAAAAATCTCATAAGCGAGCATTAAGCATAACTAACAGTGAATAATGCACCACAAGTAGGATATAATTTCATTGGATAACTATTGACTTTCGTGCTTGCATAGGGAGGCACAAACCTTAACACCAATATTCCTACTAAAGCATAATTACTCATCAACATGACTCGCATATTATATCATCATATTGCAAAACTATTAAAAAGAATCAAGTTTATTTTATCCAATGATCTTCATGAAAGTTTTTTATTATATCCCTCTTAAATATCTATCACTTTGGGACTAATTTCATATGTTGCTTTTGATAGCTCAAACAAATCTAAGTGCAGAACATGAGCATAAAAAGTTTCTTCTCTCAAAATAATTTAAGTGAAGCATGAGAGAATTTCTAAAAAAAATTACTCACTCTTAAATAAATCTAAGTGAAGCGTGAGAGCATTTCTTCAAAAAAAACACCGTGCTCAAAAAGATATAGGTGAAGCACTAGAGCAATTTCATAGCTCAAAAAGATTTAAGTGAAGCATAGAGAGCAATTCTAGCAAATCATAGCATAATTTTGGCTCTCTCAAATAGGTGTGTCCAGCACATAATAAAAATCAAAACTAGCAAAGACTCATATCATACAAGACGCTCCAAGCAAAACTCATGATATGTGACGAATAAAAATATAGTCCCTAGTGCAGAACCGGGCTTTAGCGCTGGTTCGTAAGGGCCTTTAGTGCCGGTTCTACAACCGGCACTAAAGAGTGGAGACTAAAGCCCCCCCTTTACTACCGGTTCGGCACGAACCGGCGCTAAAGTGCCACCACGTGGCACGAGCTAGGCCCGGGTGCTGGTAGACTACCAACCGGTACTAAATGTTTGGGGGGTTGGTTTTATTTTTTACTTTCCATTAATTTTGTGTTTTCCATTTAATTCTTTTTTGTTTGCTGGTATTTTACGATACTACAAATTGTACATGTTATGCATATATATATATATAAATAGATTTTCTCGTACGTAGGACCGCATATATATATATATAAATATATATCATCGAATGTCTCACAACCAACACCATTAATTATTCACACATACACATGTATGTATATATATACATATATATATATGTATATATACATATATATATATGTATATATATATATACAAAATTTCTCCTACATGTTGCCTTGGTGCCTTCGGAGCACGATGACAAGTGGTTCATGGGGGCGGTAGCGGGTAACAGTATTCTCCTTTGGGATCTATGACATGGTCGAGCAAAAATCACGCTATTTCCTCTTGAAGTTCTAGTATGCGGTCCGCTGGTAGGAGCTGCTCCCGCACCTCTCTAAACTGTTAAGAAGGAGATCAATATGCATGTGTATTAGTTGTGTGACTAGATATCGATAATGGTATGAATAGTGTTCTGACAAACGTACGCAGTCCTGTCTTTGAGATCTACTCCTTTCGGACGCCATCATGCGAATGTTCTCGCCTACGTAGAATGCACACAGATCATTCCCCTGCGCCTGCTTCAGGGCCTTTATGAGAATGGAATTGAATCAGATAATGATTAATCAAGCATGATAATTAATTAATGGTATTGAAACAAGAATTAAAGAGATGGTAGCTAGCTAGCTAGCTAGCTAGTACTACTTAATTACTTACCTTTGGTCGATACCAAAACAGCTTTTTTGCCCATTTGCCAGGAGTCACCTTGATGAACTTTGTCCAAGCCCTGCCCGCCGGCAAAGAAAATTAATAAAGGGGTTATTAAATAGTTCATATCAAGAAATGATGAACTAAATAGGCCGAGATATTGTTAATAATGATTGAAATTACCTATTGACTATCCCCTTCACGATGGTGTAGTCACTTTCTTCTTTAAGTAGTGAGTCCAATACTTCAACTGTTCCTTTGTTAACTTTAATGTCTAACAAGATCCAGTGGAAACTGCATGCGCACACGTTTGTATGTCTTAATTAAGCGGGCATGTGCATAACACTAATCAACTACCGTAAACCCTATACACTTAATTATTAACATCTAGCTAGCTAGTAAGCAAAGATAGAATTTGTAGTAGAAGACAATGTGACTCACAGGAAGTTGTAAGGAAGTAGTATATCTTCATTGGTATTGAGGCGCTTGAAGAACTCTAGCATGATTTCCTGAAGATTCCATGTGTACTCATTAATGGTATTTGGGTCAATGAACCCAATGCCATAGCGTCCAGATTTTTTCATTTCATACATCTTCATCCTGCATATAATACCACAGAAAAGAATATATAGTGAGGATAATTACATGTAATGATTGATCAAAATGATCACTACAGCTAGCTTGAGACTTAAATTAAAGAAAGAAATCACTTACAGACAGTAGCAACTGACGATAGATTTGTCGAGTGCGTTGATACGTCTCCAACGTATCTATAATTTTTTATTGTTCCATGCTATTATATTACCCCCTTTGGATGTTTATGGGCTTTATTTTACACATTTATATCATTTTTGGGACTAACCTACTAACCGGAGGCCCAGCTCATATTGTTGTTTTTTTGCCTATTTCAGTATTTCGAAGAAAAGGAATATCAAACAGAGTCCAAACGGAATGAAACTTTCGGGAGCGTGATTTTTGGAACGAACGTGATCCAGAGGACTTGGAGTGCAAGTTAAGAAGCAGCCGAGGCTCCCAAGAGATAGGAGGGCGCCCCCCCTATAGGGCGCGCCCCCTATCTCGTGGGCCCCTAGGGCATCCACCGATGCACTTCTTCCTCCTATATAAGCCTACGTACCCTGAAAACATCCAGGGGCAGACGAAACACAACTTCCACCACCGTAACCTTCTGTATCCGCGAGATCTCATCTTGGAGCCTTCGTCAGCACTCTGCCGGAGGAGGAATCGACCATGGAGGGCTTCTACATCAACATCCTTGCCGCTCCGATGAGTTGTGAGTAGTTTACCACAGACCTACGGGTCCATAGTTATTAGCTAGATGGCTTCTTCTCTCTTTTTGGATCTCAATACAATGTTCTCCCCCTCTCTTGTGGAGATCTATTCGATGTAAACTCTTTTTTGCGGTGTGTTTCTCGAGATCCGATGAATTGTGGGTTTATGATCAAGTTTATCTATGAATAAAATTTGAATCTTCTCTGAATTCTTTTATGTATGATTGAGTTATCTTTGCAAGTCTCTTCGAATTATCAGTTTGGTTTGGCCTACTAGATTGATCTTTCTTGCCATGGGAGAAGTGCTTAGCTTTGGGTTCAATCCTGCGGTGTCCTTACCCAGTGACAGAAAGGGTTGCAAGGCATGTATTGTATTGTTGCCATCGAGGATAACAAGATGGGGTTTATATCATATTGCTTGAGTTTATCCCTCTACATCATGTCATCTTGCTTAATCCGTTACTCTGTTCTTATGAACTTAATACTCTAGATGCAGGCAGGAGTCGGTCGATGTGTGAAGTAATAGTAGTAGATGCAGGCAGGAGTCGGTCTACTTGTTGCGGACTTGATGCCTATATACATGATCATGCCTAGATAATATCATAATTATTCGCTTTTCTATCAATTGCTCGACAGTAATTTGTTCACCCACCGTAATACTTATGCTATCTTGAGGGAAGCCACTGGTGAAACCTATGGCCCCCGGGTCTATCTCTTATCATATTTGCTTCCAATCTACTTTTATTTGCATCTTTACTTTTTGCATCTATATTATAAAATACCAAAAATATATTTATCTTATCTTACTATCTTTATTACATCTCACTTTCGCAAGTGGCCGTGAAGGGATTGACAACCCCTTTATTGCGTTGGTTGCAAGTTCTCAGTTTGTTTGTGTAGGTGCGTGGGACTTTTGAGGAGCCTCCTACTGGATTGATACCTTGGTTCTCAAAAACTGAGGGAAATACTTACGCTACTATTGCTGCATCACCCTCTCCTCTTCGAGGAAAACCAACGCAAGCTCAAGATGTAGCAAGAAGGATTTCTGGCGCCGTTGCTGGGGAGGTCTTCGCTCAAGTCAAGACATACCAAGTACCCATCACAAACCCATCTCCCTCGCATTTACATTATTTGCCATTTGCCTCTCGTTTTCCTCTCCCCCACTTCACCCTTGCCGTTTTATTCGCCCTGTCATTCCCAATCTCCTCCTCTCTTTTCGCCTGCCTTTTTCTGTTTGCTTGTGTGCTTGTTTGACCTTATGGCTTCGCCTAAGGGTTCTGACCACATTCTCAGAAGGATGGAAGAGATTGAATCAAATATTAGAAGCTTTATGAATTTGCAATTTGAGCATAATAATTTCTTTAGAAAAGAGTTGAAGGAACAAAAGGATTTTTTGGGGTTTATGAACAAAAAGCTTGATGGTATGAATAAAGAATTTTATGGTGTTAATGCTCAAGTTACCCGGCTTGAAAATGCTATAGCCAAAATTTCTGATAAGCAAGCCACCTTAGTCAATAAGATGGCCGCTAAACCAGAAATTTAGATGAAAATAATGATGAGGATCTTAAAGTTATTGATTTGTCTCCTGTTAGATCTATGTTTTGCAATATGAATCTTGATAATTATGGGACTGATGATGAGTCAACTTTACCTAGAAGGCGTCCTAAAAATTCGGAGTTTTTAGATCTTGATGCTAAATTTGGTAAAAGTGGGATTGGAGAGGCCACAACTTTAAATAGCATTGAACCCACTATCTCGTATTTCAAGGATTTTGATTATGATAATTGTTCTTTAGAAGGTTGTATTTCCTTGTTGCAATCCGTTGTTAATTCTCCGCATGCTTATAGTCAAAATAAAGCTTTTACCAAACATATTGTTGATGCCTTGATGCAATCTTATGATGAAAAACTTAATTTGGAAGTTTCTATACCTTAAAAACTTAATGATGAGTGGGAACCTACTATAAAGATTAGAATTAAAGATCATAAGTGTTTTGCTTTGTGTGATTTGGGTGCTAGTGTTTCCACGATTCCGAAAACTTTATGTGATATTCTAGGTTTCCATGATCTTGATGATTGCTCTTTAAATTTGCACCTTGCGGATTCCACCATTAAAAAGCCAATGGGAAGAATCAATGATGTCCTCATTTTTGCAAATAGAAATTTGGTGCCCGTAGATTTTATCGTTCTTGATATAGATTGCAATCTTTCTTGCCCTATTATTCTTGGTAGACCTTTCCTTAGAACGATTGGCGCGATTATTGATATGAAGGAAGGGAATATTAGATTCCAATTTCCATTAAAGAAAGGCATGGAGCACTTTCCAAGAAAGAAAGTCAAATTACCTTATGAATCTCTCATGCGGGCTACTTATGAATTTAGTGCCAAAGATGACACCCGTTAGATCTATCTTTGCTTTTATGGCTAGCTAGGGGCGTTAAACGATAACGCTAGTTGGGAGGCAACACAATTTTCTTTATGTTTTTTTGTTTTTGATTCTGTTTAGTAATAAATCTTGCATCTACCTTATGTTTAGATGTGTTTTTATCTTTTAATTAGTGTTTGTGCCAAGTAGAACCTATAGGATAACCTATGATGATAGTTGATTTGATTCTGCTGAAAAACAGAAACTTTGCACGCACGAATATAATTTTGTTAAATCACAGGAACGTTCTTTTGTGTTGATTCTTTTTGCTGGTGATCAATAAAGAAAATGTCTAGGAATTCCTATTTTGGTACAATTTTTAAAGTTCCAGAAGTTTGCGTTAGTTAAAGATTGCTACAGACTGTTCTGTTTTTGACAGATTCTGTATTTCGTGTGTTGTTTGCTTATTTCGATGCATCTATGGCCAATAAAATAGTTTATAAACCATAGAGAACTTGGAATACAGTAGGTTTAACACCAAAATAAATAAAGAATGAGTTTATTACAGTACCTTATGTGGTGGTTTTGTTTTCTTTCACTAACGGAGCTTATAAGATTTCCTGTTGAGTTCTGTGTTGTGAAGTTTTCAAGTTTTGGGTAAAGCCTTTATGGACTATGGAATAAAGGGTGGAAAGAGCCTAAGCTTGGGGAAGACCAAGGCACCCCAAGATATTCAAGGATAGCCAAAAGCCTAAGCTTGGGGATGCCCCGGGAAGGCATCCCCTCTTTCGTCTTCGTTCATTGGTAACTTTACTTGGGGCTATATTTTTATTCGCCACATGATATGTGTTTTGCTTGGAGCGTCATGTATTATATTAGTCTTTGCTTTTTAGTTTACCACAATCATCCTTGATGTACACACCTTTTGGGAGAAGCCTTTTTTATTAGAATTTGCTAGAATACTCTATGTGCTTCACTTATATCTTTTGAGCTTGATAGTTTTTGCTCTAGTGCTTCACTTATATCTTTTAGAGCACGGTGGTGACTTATTTTGGAAGAAATTACTAGTCTCTCTTGCTTCACTTATATCTTTTTGAGAGTCTTTTAGAACAGCATGGTATTTGCTATGGTTATAAAATTGGTCCTAGAATGGTAGGCATCCAAGTTGGGTATAATAAAAACTATCATAGGAAGTGAATTGGATGCTATGATCAATTTGATACTTGATAGTTGTTTTGAGATATGGAGGTAGTGATATTAAAGTCATGCTAGTTGGGTGATTATGAATTTAAAGAATGCTTGTGTTGAAGTTAGCAGGTCCCGTAGCATGCACGTATGGTTAAAGTTGTGTAACAAATTTGAAACATGAAGTGTACCTGGCTTGTGCATCCTTATGAGTGGCGGTCGGGGACGAGCGATGGTCTTTTCCTACCAATCTATCCCCCTAGGAGCATGCGCATAGTACTTGATTTTTGATGACTTCTAAATTTTTGCAATAAGTATATGAGTTCTTTTGACTAATGTTGAGTCTGTGGATTATACGCACTTTTACCTTTCCACCATTGCTAGCCTCTTCGGTACCGTGCATTGCCCTTTCTCACCTTGAGAGTTGGTGCAAACTTCACCGGTGCATCCAAACCCTGTGATACGATACGCTCTATCACACATAAACCTCCCTATATCTTCCTCAAAACAGCCACCATACCTACCTATTATGGCATTTCCATAGCCATTCCGAGATATATTGCCATGCAACTTTCCACCGTTCCGTTCATCATCATCATGACATACTTTACTTTTGTCATATTGCCATTGCATGATCATGTAGTTGACATCGTATTTGTGGCAAAGCCACCATGCATTATTTTTCATACATGTCACTCTTGATTCATTGCACCATCCCGGTACACCGCCGGAGGCATTCATATAGAGTCATATCTTGTTCTAGTTTCGAGTTGTAATTATTATGTTGTAATCAACAGAAGTGTGATGATCATCATTATTAGAACATTGCCCAAAGAAAAGAAAAAAGGCCAAAAAAAAAGAAATGCCCAAAAAAAGAAAATAAATAAAAAGGGCAATGTTACTATCTCTTTTTCCACACTTGTGCTTCAAAGTAGCACCTTGTTCTTCATGTAGTGAGTCTCATATATTGTGCTTCAAAGTAGCACCATGTTTTTCATATAGTGAGTCTCATAAGTTGTCTTTTTGTACTAGTGGGAATTTTTCATTATAGAACTTGGCTTGTATATTCCTACGATGGGCTTCCTCAAATGCCCTAGGTCTTCGTGAGCAAGCAAGTTGGATGCACACCCACTAGTTTTCTTTTGTTGAGCATTCATTTATAGCTCTAGTGCATCCGTTGCATGGCAATCCCTACTCCTCATGTTGACATCAATTGATGGGCATCTCCATAGCCTGTTGATTATCCTCGTCAATGTGAGACTTTCTCCTTTTTTGTCTTCTCCACACAATCCCCATCATCATATTCTATTCCACCCATAGTGCTATATCCATGGCTCACGCTCATGTATTGCGTGAAGGTTGAAAAAGTTTGAGATTATTTAAGTATGAAACAATTGCTTGGCTTGTCATCGGGGGTATAGAAGTTGGGAACATCTTTGTGTGACGAAAATGAAGCATAGCCTAACTATATGATTTTGTAGGGATGAACTTTCTTTTGCCATGTTATTTTGAGAAGACATGATTACTTTGATTAGTATGCTTGAAGTGTTACTATTTCTTTTATCAATATGAACTTTCATTTTGAATCATTTGGATCTGAACATTCATGCCACAATAAAGAAAATTACATTGAGAATTATGCTAGGTAGCATTCCACATCAAAAATTCTCTTTTTATCATTTACCTACTCGAGGACAAGCAGGAATTAAGCTTGGGGATGCTTGATGCGTCTCCAATGTATCTATAATTTTTTATTGTTCCATGCTATTATATTACCCCTTTTGGATGTTTATGGGCTTTATTTTACACATTTATATCATTTTTGGGACTAACCTACTAACCGAAGGCCCAGCCCATATTGCTGTTTTTTGCCTATTTCAGTATTTCGAAGAAAAGGAATATCAAACGGAGTCCAAACGGAATAAAACTTTTGGGAGCGTGATTTTTGGAATGAACGTGATCTAGAGGACTTGGAGTGCAAGTCAAGAAGCAGCCGAGGCTCCCACGAGATAGGAGGGCGCCCCCCCCCCTATAGGGCGCGCCCCCCTGTCTCGTGGGCCCCTCGGCATCCATCGACGGACTTCTTCCTCCTATATAAGCCTACGTACCCCAAAAACATCCAGGGGCAGACGAAACACAATTTCCACCATCGTAACCTTCTGTATCCGCGAGATCTCATCTTGGAGCCTTCGCCGGCACTCTGCCGGAGGGGGAATCGACCATGGAGGGCTTCTACATCAACATCCTTGCCTCTCCGATGAGTTGTGAGTAGTTTACCACAGACCTACGGGTCCATAGATATTAGCTAGATGGCTTCTTCTCTCTTTTTGGATCTCAATACAATGTTCTCCCCCTCTCTTGTGGAGATCTATTCGATGTAAACTCTTTTTGCGGTGTGTTTGTCGAGATCCGATGAGTTGTGGGTTTATGATCAAGTTTATCTATGAATAATATTTGAATCTTCTCTGAATTCTTTTATGTATGATTGAGTTATCTTTGCAAATCTCTTCGAATTATCAGTTTGGTTTGGCCTACTAGATTGATCTTTCTTGCCATGGGAGAAGTGCTTAGCTTTGGGTTCAATCTTGTGGTGTCCTTACCCAGTGATGGAAAGGGTTGCAAGGCACGTATTGTATTGTTGCCATTGAGGATAAGAAGATGGAGTTTATATCATATTGCCTGAGTTTATCCCTCTACATCATGTCATCTTGCTTAATGCGTTACTCTGTTCTTATGAACTTAATACTCTAGATGCAGGCAGGAGTCGGTCGATGTGTGGAGTAATAGTAGTAGATGCAGGCAGGAGTCGGTCTACTTGTTGCGGGCGTGACGCCTATATACATGTTCATGCCTAGATAATCTCATAATTATTCGCTTTTCTATCAATTGCTCGACAGTAATTTGTTCACCCACTGTAATACTTATGCTATCTTGAGAGAAGCCACTAGTGAAACTTATGGCCCCCGGGTCTATCTCTTATCATATTTCTTCCAATCTACTTTTATTTGCATCTTTACTTTTTGCATCTATATTATAAAATACCAAAAATATATTTATCTTATCTTACTATCTTTATTACATCTCACTTTTGCAAGTGGCCGTGAAGGGATTGACAACCCCTTTATTGCGTTGGTTGCGAGTTCTTAGTTTGTTTGTGTAGGTGCGTGGGACTTTTGAGGAGCCTCCTACTGGATTGATACCTTGGTTTTCAAAAACTGAGGGAATACTTACGCTACTATTGCTGCATCACCCTCTCCTCTTCGAGGAAAACCAACGCAAGCTCCTCCTTGACATTCACCATGAGGGACTCTCCATTGGAAATCTTGGTAATGTTCATGTACCATTGATGCAATTCATACATTCTCGTTGGGAGGTTCTTGACCTTGTCTGGCTCGACCAAAGGTTGGCCTCGGACATATTTCCATTTTATTTCCTCCTCTCTAAGCGGAGACATGGGCTCGATTTCAAGGAGTTGTCCAACAGTGATCTTGAGCATTTCATCTTGCATTATATGCTCCTTCGTTATTACCACATCGCCCTGCTGGGGAACGTTAACGGTTTGCCCACAATAATATTGGGTGCGCGT
>NC_041393.1:401557415-401561133 GCF_002162155.2 Triticum dicoccoides | reverse complement strand
TTGCGCTGCCTATTCTTCCAGCTGGGGAACGGTTTTCCCGCATTTTTTGCCAGTTGCTTTTTGGCTCGAGCTCGAGCTCGCTTCCTTCTGTAGTCGTTCTTGATGTGCCTTCCTGATTTGGCGCTCATAGTCTGAGTCAACAGGCTTGGGAGCTGGTGGTCTAGCCATACGAATGAAGTGGTCAATCTTTTCCTCAGGCACTTTCTCCCTTGGCGGTGGTGGCGGTTTCGGTCCAAAATGGGCGTCCACTTGGGCCTGCACTATGGCTGTGTTTTGCTCCTCGGTCATAACGTAAGGCCTCTGAGGAAGAGGAGCGAGGCTTGGACCATATTTGTATCGTTTGTCTCCGCCTATACTTCTTGTACTACCTCGACTCGTACCGCTACGCACCATAGCTGCGGCGTGTCCCTTCTACGATTGCTGAGACAGCGGAGACGGCTAACGTGGCTGAGTTGGAGTAGGAGGAGTGGCCTGATGCTGTGTTGGACTTGAAGCAGGAGGTGTGGCCTGACACGGTGTCGGACTTCAAATCGGAGGAGTGGCCTGATGCTGTGCTAGACTTGAAGCAGGAGTGTGCTCACGCGTTCGGGGACTTGGAGGAGGTGGCGGACTTCGAGGAGGAGTCGGCTCATGCGTTCGTGGACTTGGAGGAGCGGGAGTCTGCTGACTCGGTGGCGGACTTCGAGGAGGAGTCGGCAGACGCGGTGTCGGTGGACTTCGAAAGATGATGCAATCCTTTCTCCATAGGATGATACGATGTATGGCCTCTCCCGGTGTGCGCTCCTCGTCACCTCCAGGAATGTCAAGTTGTAGCCCCGAATATGGGTCCACCACTTCATCAACCAAGACACGAGCATAGCCCTTTGGAATCAGGGTGCAATGGAAGGTTGCTTCGGGGGTAATTGTAAAAGCAACGGTGTTCGCCACCTTCATGGATATGTTCTTCATTTTGGAGTGTAGCTCGCAGTTAGTGTTCTCTATGATGTCATCCACAGGGTATGTATCCAGCAGTGTGTCGCCCGGGGCGGAACCAATGATGCTTCTCGGCATGGATGGGACGGTGCTATCCAATGCTGGACGATCATCCGCTTGCTGCTGCCACTGCTGAGACCCCCTTTCCTGGCTAAGTGAGTCGATCTGCTGCTGCCGCTGGAATTTGAGTGCCAAGTCCACGTGCCTTGCTTCTAGGCCTTGAAGGCGTTTCGTGTCCTGCTTCCTCTGCTCCTCCTCCAACTTCCTCTTCTTCTCCTCCTCCATCTTCTTTCTTGCACGGGTCCTGTAGTCGTCGTTCCATTCCGAAAAGCCCTCATACCATGGAATAACGCCCTTGCCTCGTGTTCTTCCCGGGTGTTCAGGATTTCCCAGGGCGCGTGTAAGCTCCTCGTTCTCTCTGTTGGGCGTGAACATCCCCGTTCGAGCTTTTTCTATTGCGTCAAGTATCTTTTGTTTGGCTCCTTTTAGACTTGCCTTCTTTGAAACCAGGCCTGTCTTCGGGTCCAACGCCCCCCCATGCGCATAGAACCAAGTTCTGCACCTGGGGGGCCAGCTCCTAGTAACCAGAGTGACCCCTGCATCCTCCATCTCTTGCTCAGACTTATCCCACTTAGGCATTCCCACCTGGACCCAGCCTATGGAACCGTGTCTTTTTTGCGGCATTGGCTTTTTTTTATCGACTGTTCCTTAGATAATTCTGATTCCTTGAATTTCACAAAATCGGCCCAGTGTTCTCTTTGCTTCTCCAGTGTTCCCGTGAATTCTGGAGTCTTCCTTTCTGCAGCGAGGTAGTTGGCCCATACAGTTTTCTTGTGGGTGTTGAATGCAATTGTCATCTTCTTAAGAGCAGCGCCCTTGACTTTCTGCACATCTGCATCAGTGAAATAATATGGTAGGGTGAAATGTTCCATCAGAGATTCCCAAAGGTTTTTTTTTGCTCTGTCGTCGACCCAAGTAACACATGGACGTTTAGTTTTTGGCTCTTTCCATTCTTGAATGGAGATCAGGAGTTGGTCCTTCACAAGAACTCCGCACTGATGAGTCCACTTGTTCGCAATGTTCTTAGGCGTGAGGGGTTCGCCACTAGGTTTGAGGGAGTCGATGTTGTACTTTACACCCTCCTTCAACTTTTTGCCCGGGCCTCGCTTTGTCCTGTTGTCTGTAGAAGCAGATTTGCTCGATCCGGAGGGCTGAAAGAAGAAAGATCGATTTGTTAATATATCTTCAAATAAAAAAACATGTGATGATCACCAGATGCTTTCTTATATAAATATACCTCGTCGGTAGTCTTTGTTATTTCAAGATCAGCATTGTCTGTGTCATCAACATTGTCGGTGTCATCATAATCATAATCATAGTTCATGACTTCATCAGCTCGGTCGTTGAGATCGAATATCTTTTCATCACCCTCTCCGGTATTGTTCAGATATTGGAAGCCGTCATCTGCTTCATTCAGATCATCTAGCCTGCGAGGGTTGCATATGATGTCGAACAATTCCTCTTCTCTCTCTCTGCCGGTATTGTCCGCCATAGCTTTTACTTAACTAATACAGAAGAAATATAAAAAAAATTAGTATTCAAATTACAATGCATGGATGCAATCAATAAGGAAAAACTGAATCATATAGTACATAATATGCATCGTCTCAATTAATATATAATCTCGAATACATCGTCTCGAATAATATATATAACCTCAAATACATCGTCTCGATATTATATATTGAATACATCACTGGCTAGGTACCTAATAAAGATCGAGTACTACAGAAGAATCTAGGCCACTCGCGGTTCCTGGGGCGCGGGCGGTGGACACCCAAAGAGAAGGAACCATCACAGGATCATATCTCCGGTCATCTGCCCAAAGAACCTGCCAAGTATTAGAGAACCTGACGTCCATAGCAGCCATGTAGCGATGGACGTGCTCGTCCTCCTCCCTGACACGGCGACGCACCACCTCCAGCGGGGCCGGCTCCCTCTGCACCGAATGTAGCCCACGCGAACGCCACCAAAGGAGATCAGGGTCGACGACGGGACCCGAGACCGGGTTCCTCACCAAGCGGCGCGCCCCTCCAGGTAGCACCTCCCAGTGCCAGCCCGGCGGAGCCCAGTCCCGGACATGGGTCAGCCGGACGTCGTCGCGAACGGGTCAACGGCGAGGATGCGGGCCGGGCATATCGTCGAGAACAAATACTATATGCCCGCAAAAAGTAACATTTTTTAAATGATTGGATTGTGATAACTAAAATTCTATATGCAAATTCTAACAATTTGACATTAATCTAATTCATCTAACTAAAACTAATTCTAAAATTTCTAACATTTCTATATATATAACTAACATTTCTATAACATTTCTAATATTTCTATAACTAAGAAACAGAAAAATTGCTAACACTTCTATAAATATTTCTATAACTAAAAAACAGAAAAAATTTATAACATTTCTATATAACTAACATTTCTAATATTTCTATAACTAAAAAACAGAAAAATTTCTAACATTTCTATAGATATTTCTATAACTAAAAAACAGAAAAATTTCTATAACTAAAAAACTAATGTGTGTGTGTGTGTGTGGACATGGCGGCCGAGGCATGAGCTCACCGGTGAGGCGCAGCGACGGGGGGCGGCGACGGGGACGGAGACGGGCGGTGACGACGGGGATGGGGACGGGGCGGTGACGACGGGGACAGGGACGGGCCGGGCGGGACGACGGGACGAG
>NC_041393.1:401511613-401556884 GCF_002162155.2 Triticum dicoccoides | reverse complement strand
CGATGGCGACGGGGGCGGCGACGAGGGGCGGGGACGAGGGGCGGGGACGGCCGGGGCGGCGACAACGATGGGGACGGCGACGGGGGCGGCGACGAGGGGCGGCGGCGACGGGGCAGAGGAGAATGAGAAACTGAATTTTTTTGAAGTGGTTTATTATATAGAACACCCCTTTAGTACCGGTTGGAGCCACCAACCGGTACTAAAGGTCTATTTTGGCCAGGCCAAGTGGCGGGAAGCGCCCCCCCTTTAGTACCGGGTGGTGGCACCAACCGGTACTAAAGACCCCCCTCTTTAGTACCGGTTGGAGCCACCGCCTGGTACTAAAGGGGGTGTGCTGGCGCAGGTGCGGTGCGGCAAGTTTAGTCCCACCTCGCTAGCCGAGGGGCATCCGCACTGGTTTATAAGCCCCAGTGCGGTAGCTCTCTTGAGCTCCTCTCCAAAGCAGGCCTACTGGGCCTACCTGTTCTCTGCTGCCCTGTGGGCCTACTGGGCTTTTGCGGGCCTGCATCCTGGCCCAACAAAACGTTGTGTTTCTATTCGTATGCAGGCCGCTCTGGCCCAGTAGGTGGGCTTTTTTATTTTTTTATTTTTTTGCTTTATTTATTTTTGTTTTATTTATTTTTGAGTTGTTTTTTTTGCTGTATTTAGAGTTTCTTTGTGAATATTTTTGCTTTAGGTACAAAAAATTACAAACTTTCTATTAGTGCCGGTAGTTTTCAAATTTGAATACTTTAAATTTTCAATTATTTGAAATTTGTGTGAATCGCTAGTTTGTGAATAACTTAACTTTGAAAACGGATTTTTCAGAGATTATTTTTTCTTATGTTTAATATTAGTGTGTTTTATCATTATTCAATTTGGTAATCCTTAGGTTATTTAAAAAATGAAGTGCCTTTGTAACAGATGAGTTTTCGTCCGAAACCCTGATACTTCGAAAGAGATTGTCCATTTTGTACACGAAGTGCATCCAGTTTTTGTCGTAACCCTCTCTACTTTTTTGCACATGCTATGTGGGTGAAATTATGATACCATGCCAACTTTCAACCTTTTCTGAGTTCATTTGAAATGCTTTTCAATTTCAGGGTCATTTAGCTGAAAAAATCAGCAAATGCATGAAAGAATTTGTTTGCACATAAAATTTCTTCGCGTTTCAAATGCCAAAACACATAACTACCCTAACTATTACAGAGATTCCCTCCTGGGTGTGAGACACAGAAGAAAGTGATGACAGTGAAGCCGATCACATCCCAGATCTTTGGGTGTGAAACTTTTTCTTCGCGTGTGTCCCTTTGCGCCGTAGCCATGGAAAATCTTCATCATTTAACTGGATGCTCGGGTCAATATTCACTGTGAATGGAGCAATTTCATCAAACTTTTCATAATCTTCTTACATGTCTGTCTTGTCATCCACTCCCATGATGTTTCTTTTCCCTGAAAGAACTATGTGGCGCTTTGGCTCGTCGTATGATCCATTCGCTTCCTTATCTTTTCTTTTTCTTGGCCTGGTAGACATGTCTTTCACATAAAAAACCTGCACCACATCATTGGCTAGGACGAATGGTTCGTCTGCATACGCAAGATTGTTGAGATCCACTATTGTCATTCCGTACTACGGGTCTTCCGTTACCCCGCCTCGTGTCATATTGACCCATTTGCACCGAAACAAAGGGACCTTCAAACCACCTCCATAGTTAAGTTCCCATATGTCCTCTATGTAACCATAATGTGTTTCCTTTCCAGTGTTGGTTGTTGCATCAAAGCGGACACCACTGTTTTGGTTGGTGCTCTTCTTATCTTGGGCGATCGTGTAAAATGTATTCCCATTTATCTGGTACCCTTTGAAAGTCATTATATTCGAAGATGGTAACTGGGACAGCGAGTACCGGTCATCTTCAATATCGCCATCATGCATGGCACGTTTCTGCAACCAACCTGCAAAAGTCCTCGTTTGTTCACGTGTAATCTAGTCGTCAGACTTCTCCGGGTGTTTGGAGTGTAGAAAATTCTTGTGTTCCTCCATATACGGAGCCACCAAGGATGGAATTCTATAGAACTGTGTAGTGTGCTTCAGTGACAGAATGCCCGTCCATACATATTATTTGATCCCCTCCTAACGTGCCTTTTCCATCCAGTCTGCCCTTATGCCGCGATTCATGAACACCAATCGGCTTAAGGTCAGGAATAAAGTCAATACAAAACTCAATGACCTCCTCATTTTCATGGCCCTTCGAGATACTTCCTTCTGGCCTAGCACGGTTATGAATATATTTCTTCAAGACTCCCATGAACCTCTCAAAGGGGAACATATTGTGTAGAAATACAGGACCCAAAACGTTAATCTCTTCGCAAAGGTGAACTAGGACGTGCATCATGATGTTGAAGAAGGATTATGGGAACACCAACTCGAAACTGACAAGACATTGCACCAAATCATTCTGTAACCTTGGTATGATTTCTGGACCGATTACCTTCTGAGAGATTGCATGGAGGAATGCACATAGCTTCACAATAGCTAATCGAACATTTTTCGGTAGAAGCCCCCTCAATGCAATCGGAAGCAGTTGCTCATAATCACGTGGCAGTCATGAGACTTTAGGTTCTGGAACTTTTTCTCTGCCATATTTATTATTCCCTTTATATTCGACGAGAAGCCAGACGGTACCTTCATACTGAGCAGGCATTCAAAGAAGATTTCCTTCTCTTCTTTGGTAAGAGCATAGCTGGCCTGACCCTGATGTATGCCGTCTTTTCTGTGCATACGTTGCTGGTCCTCCCGTGCCTCTGGTGTATCTTTTGTCTTCCCATACACGCCCAAGAAGCCAAGAAGGGTCACGCAAAGATTCTTCATCACGTGCATCACGTCGATTGCGGAGCGGACCTCTAGGTCTTTCCAATATGGCAGGTCCCAAAATATAGATTTCTTCTTCCACATGGGTGTGCGTCCGTCAGCGTCCTTTGGAACAGGTTGTCCGCCAGGACCCTTTCCAAAGATTACCTTCAAATCCTTGACCATATCATATACATCAGCACCGGTACGGTGGCGAGGCTTCTTCCGGTGATCCGCTTCACCTTTGAAATGCTTGCCTTTCTTTCTTACGGGATGGCTGCTCGGAAGAAATCGACGATGTCCCAGGTACACATTCTTCCTACAACTACCCAAATATATATCGTCGGTATCATCCAAACAGTGCGTGCATCTGTGGTATCCCTTGTTTGTCTGTCCTGAAAGGTTACTGAGAGCAGGCCAATCATTGATGGTCACGAATAGCAACGCCTTTAGGTCAAATTCTTCCTGTCCGTGCTCACCCCACACACGTACACCTATTCCATTCCACAGCTGTAATATTTCTTCAACTAATGGCCTTAGGTACACATCAATGTCGTTGCCGGGTTGCTTAGGGCCTTGGATGAGCACTGGCATCATAATGAACTTCCGCTTCATGCACAACCAAGGAGGAAGGTTATACAAACATAGAATTACAGGCTAGGTGCTATGGTTGCTGCTCTGCTCCCCAAAAGGATTAATGCCATCTGCGCTTAGACCAAACCATACATTCCTTGGGTCACCTACAAACTCCTCCATGTACTTTCTCTTGATTTTTATCCACTGCGACCTGTCAGCTGGTACTCTCAACTTTCCGTCTTTCTTACGGTCTTCTCCGTGCCACCGCATCGCCTTCGCATGCTCTTTGTTTTGGAACAAACGTTTCAACGTGGTATTATAGGAGCATACCACATCACCTTGGCAGGAATCTTCTTCCTGGGGCGCTCGGCCCCGACATCACCAGGGTTATCGCGACTGATCTTATAACACAATGCACCGCATACCGGACAAGCGTTCAAATCCTCGTACTCACCGCGGTAGAGGATGCAGTCATTAGGGCATGCATGTATCTTCTGCACCTCTAACCCTAGAGGGCAGACAGCCTTCTTTGCTTCATACATACTCTCGGGAAATTCGTTGTCCCTTGGAAGCATATTCTTTATCATTACCAGCAACTTTCCAAATCCCTTGTCAGATACACCATTCTCTGCCTTCCATTGCAGCAATTCCAGTGTGGTGCCCAACTTTTTTTTGTCAGCTTCGCAATTCGGGTACAACAATTTCTTGTGATCCTCTAACATGCGCTGCAACTTCTTCTTCTCCAAATCACTTGCACAGTTTCTCTTTGCATCGGCAATGGCCCGATCTAGATCATCAGCGGGCTCATCTGATGCCTCTTCTTCAGCTTCTTCCCGCATTGTCGGCTTAGCTTCTTCCCCCATTGTTGTATCATCGTATTCAGGGAACCCATGGCCAGGATAGCTGTCGTCGTCCTCTTCTTCTTCATTGTCTTCCATCATAACCCCTCTTTCTCCGTGCTTGGTCCAAACATTATAGTGGGGCATGAAACCGGACTCAAATAGCTGGACGTGAATGGTTCTTGACGTAGAGTAATTGTGACCATTCTTATAGCCAGCACATGAACAAGGCATAAAACCATCCGCCCGCTTGTTTGCCTCGGCGGCAAGCAGAAAAGTATACACGCCATTAATGAACTCGGGAGAGCATCGGTCATCATACATCCATTGTCGGCTCATCTTCATTACACAACACCGAATAGACCAAATTAATACAAGTTCATACATAAAGTTCATATACAACATTTAATTAAATGAAACATACAAATAACTCTCTAGCTAAAGAATTTAAATGCAACAACAAATGCGATCAAGATCGCAACTAAGGTAACAATTGATCCAACAGCATAATGATACCAAGCCACACTATCAATGGCATATTTTCTAATCTTTCTAATCTTCAAGTGCATTTTCTCCATCTTGATCTTGTGATCATCGACGACATCGGCAACATGCAACTCCAATTCCATCTTCTCCCCCTCAATTCTTTTCAATTTTTCTTTCAAATACTCGTTTTCTCTTTCAACTAAATTTAACCTCTCGACAATAGGGTCGGTTGGAATTTCCGATTCACATACCTCCTAGATAAAAATATCTATGTCAACTTGAAGGGCATAATTTGTCATAAACACGAAATGCAACAACTAGTTTTAAAAGAGAATATACCACATCCGAATCATAACAAGGACGAGGGCCACGGGGACGGATATCAAAACCATGCCATTATGTATAACAAATAATGTACGGGTAAGATAATTATATGAGTAACTATACATCCAAATCACACAAACATCAACTTGGTAATGTAAAACATTCATGAACAAGAGCCTCACCACAAGGTGGTGCCGGCGACGGGACGGTGCGGGCGATCGACGGTGGTTACGACGGAGATTTAGAAGGCAATAAGTAAACCACACCTACATATGCAAACTAAGTGTTATTTTTGACCTCAAATTGCATATAAATCAAATACTAGCACATATAATTCCTCCCAAATTACTAAACTCACAAATTAATCACTATACAAAGCATTGCAAGAGCTAATCTTGCAATGAGAGATGAAAGGACAAAGTTGCTAACCTTTGTGATCATTTGAATGGATAGGGGCCTTCAAATCTTGACAAATTTTGAGCAAAATGTGTGATGAGCTCGAGGAAGAGAGGGGAAGAACAGAGGAGAGGGGAAAGGGGAAGAACAGAGTGAGATCGGGTGGACGAAGGGTTTATGTACGACGACCTTTAGTACCGGTTCGTGCCACGAACCGATACTAAAGGTGCTGGAGGGGCCCCAGACTGACAACATCCTGCCACCACTCTCTTTAGTACCGGTTCGTGGCACGAATCGGTGCTAAAGGTTCGCCATGAACCGGTACTAATGAGAGCGGCTGGCTAGCCGTTGGAACCAGCACTAATGGACACATTAGTGCCGGCTCAAAATCAAACCGGCACTAGTGTGCTTCACATTTGACCCTTTTTCTACTAGTGAGTTCCAAGTAAAATACCGATGGTCGTTAGAAGAAAGAGGGGATGCCACTCGGGCATCCCCAAGCTTAGTTGCTTGTTCCTATTTGGATAATATCTTTGGGTGCCATGGGTATCCCCAAGCTTAGGCTCTTCTTACTCCTTATTCCTTCATTCATCGTTATCTCACCCAAAACTTGAAAACTTCAATCACACAAAACTCAACAAAACCTTCGTGAGATCCGTTAGTATAACAAAGCAAATTACTACTCTAAGTACTGTTACAAACCCATTCATATTTTATTCTTGCATTATATCTACTGTATTCCAACTTTGCTATGGCTCATACCCCCCGATAGAGTCCATAGATTCATCAAAGTAAGCACACAACGCAAAGAAAACAGAAAATGTCAAAAATAGAACAGTTTGTAGCAACCTGAAAACTTCATATACTTCTGTAACTGCCAAAATTCTGAAAACTTAGGAAGATGTAGGCAATTTGTATATCAATCTTGTGTAGAAAATTTAGAAGCTTTCATCAATTTTGTGATTTTTGAAAATTGTTTTAATGGACGCAAAAGTTTCTGTTTTCCAACAAAATCAAATCAACTATCACCCAACATGATCCCAAAGGCTTTGCTTGGCACAAACACTAATTAAACCATAAAAACAGAATCATAACAGTAGCATAATTTTGCAAACACTCAAGAACAGAAAGAAAAAGACAAAAATAAATTTTATTCATTGGGTTGCCTCCCAACAAGCGCTATCGTTTTAGCCCCTAGCTAGGCATAATGCATAGATTCAAGTGTTGTCATCTTTATTTCTAGGTCCATAGGATGCCCTCATGATTGATTCATATGGTAGCTTAATTCATGTTCTAGGGAATTGTTCCATACCCTTCCTTAGTGGAAATTGAAATTGAATATTGCCTTCTTTCATATCAATCACGGTATCAATAGTACATAAAATCGGTCTACCAAGTATAATTGGACAAGACGGATTGCAATCAATATCAAGAACAATAAAATCTATGGGCACATAATTACTATTTGCAAGAATAAGAACATCATTAATTCTTCCCATAGGCTTTTTAATATTAGAATCCGCCAAGTGCAAATTTAAAGAACAATCTTCAATATCGGTAAGACCAAGCACATCACATAAAGATTTTGGAATTGTAGAAACACTAGCACCCAAATCACATAAAGCAAAACACTCGTAAATTTTAATCTTTACTTTGATGGTAGCTTCCAATTAATCATGTAATATTCTAGGAATTGAAATCTCTAATTCCAACTTTTTTCCAAGGCTTTCATCATAGCATCAACAATATGTTTAGTAAAAGCTTTATTTTGTTCATAAGCATGGGGTGTATTTATCATGGATTGCAACAAATAAATACAATCAAGCAAGGAGCAATTATCATAATTAAAATCTTTGTAATCAAGAAGAGTGGGCACATCGCTAGTTAAAGTTTTGACCTCTCCAGACCCACTTCTATCAATTTTCTCAACAAGATTTTCGCCCTCCAAATTATCAGGACTCCTTCTAGCTAAAGTTGACTCTTCTTCAGTCCCTTTATCATAAATCTTAATTTTACTAAACAAGGAATCAATAGAAGAAACACCAATCATTTAAGACCTTCATCATTTTTATGAAAGCAATCTCTAAAAAATGCTCTTTCTAAAGGTTCTCTTTTGGCTCTAAGCCTAGCGGTTCTTTTCTTACTTTCATCCATAGAAACATATAAAGGTATAATTGATTCCTCATCCTTAGGCACAAAAAGTTTTCATCTTGAGATTTTCTACATCATGAGAAATTCTATCAATGCTTCTAGACATATCATCGATCTTATTCAACTTTTCTTCTATCATAGGATTAAAATTCTTTTGAGCATTGATAAATTCTTTAATATTATTCTCAAGATCAGAGGTGTTCCTATTAATATTGTAAGAAGGATTACCATAGGAATTACCATAATTATTAGAGGAATTTCCCGAAAAAGGTCTAGGATTAAAATTACATGTATAAGCATTGTTATTAAAATTGTTTCGCGAGACAAAATTCACATCTATGGAATCATTATTTTTCTGAATCAAAGTAGACAAAGTCACATCATTAAGATCAATAGGAGCACTTTTATTAGAAACCAACTTCATAAGAGCATCAACTTTTTCACTCAAAGAATTTATTTCTTCAACCGAATTAACTTTTTTACTAGTAGGAGCTCTTTCGGTATGCCATTGTGAATAATTTACCATAATATTATCAAGCAATTTAGTAGATTCACCCAAAGTAATTTCCATAAAGTTACCACCCGTGGCGGAATCTAAAAGATTTCTACAAACAAAATTCAATCCCGCATAAATTTTTTGTATGATCATCCAAAGGTTTAAACCATGAGTAGGGCAATTTCTTAGCATCAATTTCATTATTTCCGAAGATTCGCAACATGTTCATGCTCAAGTTGCTTAAAATTCATGATTTGTGTCCTAAGGGAAATATTTTTTGCGGGCAGAAAATACTTAGTAATAAAATCATCCTTGCACTTATCCCAAGAATCGATACTATTGTGAGGCAAAGAAGAAAACCAAATTTTTGCACGATCTCGCGAAGAAAATGGGAATAATTTCAACTCACAATATCATTGTCCACATCTTTTTTATTTTGCACATCGCATAATTCCACGAATGTGTTAAGATGGGACGCGACATCCTCACTAGGAGTACTAGAAATTTGATCTTTCATAACAAGATTCAATAAAGCGGCATTAATATCACAAGATTATGCCCTAGTGGCGGGAGGAGCAATCGGAGTGCTAACAAAATCATTGTTGTTGGTATTGGAGAAATCACACAACTTGGTGTTCTCTTGATTCATCGTGACTATGCAACAAGATAGCACTCAAAACAGATCTACGAGAAAACGGTGAATGAAAAAGAAGGCGAATAAAACGGCAAATTTTTGTCAAGTGGGGGAGGTGAAAACGAGAGGAAAATGGCAAATAATGTAAATTGCAACGAGATGAGATTTGTGATTAGGAACCTGGTAGATGTTCATGATGTCTCCCCGGCAACGACGCCAGAAATTCCTTTTGACGCGGCTTGAACTACGTCGGTATTTCCCCAAAGAGGAAGGGAGGATGCAGCACAGCTACGGTAGGTATTTCCCTCAGTGATGAGACCAAGCAAAACTACATAAATGATACATGCACACAAATAACAAATACTTCCAACCCGAAGTAAAAGAGGGGTTGTCAATCCCTCCCGGGTAAAAAGATAAATAAAATTGTAGTAGATTGGATAAATAGATTCGCGGAAACGCGAGATAAACAAATCACAATAAACTGAAGCAAGGTATTTTTGGGTTTTTGGATTAATAGATCTGAAAATAAAAGCGAATAAAAATATATCTCGAAGGCAAATATGATAAAGAAGAGACCCGGGGGCTGTAGATTTCACTAGTGGCTTCTCTCAAGAAAAATAGCATACGGTGGGTAAACAAATTACTGTTGGGCAATTGATAGAACTTCAAATAATCATGACGATATCCAGGCAATGATCATTATATAGGTGTCATGTCCAAGATTAGTAGACTGACTCCTGCCTGCATCTACTATTATTACTCCACACAGCGACCGCTATCCAGCATGCATCTAGTGTATTGAGTTCATGGAGAAACAGAGTAATGCAATAATAATGATGACATGATGTAAACAAGATCTATTCATGTAGGAATAGACCCCATCTTGTTATCCTTAATAGCAATGATACATGCGTGTCATTTCCCCTTCTTGTTGGGGAACGTAGTAATTTCAAAAAAATTCTACGCACACGCAAGATCATGGTGATGCATAGCAACGAGAGGGGAGAGTGTTGTCTACGTACCCTCGTAGACCGAAGTGGAAGCGTTGACGCAACATAGAGGAAGTAGTCGTACGTCCTCCCGGTCCAACCGATCCAAGCACCGTTACTCCGGCACCTCCGAGTTCTTGACACACGTACAGCTCGATGACGCACCCCGATCTCCGATCCAGCAGAGGCGCGGGGAGGAGTTCCGTCAGCACGACGGCGTGGTGACGATCTTGATGTTCTCCTGTCGCAGGGCTTCGCCTAAGCACCGCTACAATATGACCGAGGTGTAATATCGTGGAGGGGGGCACCGCACACGGCTAAGGAACGATCTCAATGATCAACTTGTGTGTCTAGGGTGCCCCCCTACCCCCGTATATAAAGGAGGGAGGGAGGAGGAGGCCAGCCCAAGGGGCGGCGCGCCCTAGGGGGGCAATCCTACTCCAAGTAGGTTTGCCCCCCCCCCCTTTCCTATTCGGAGTAAGAGAAGGAAGGAAGAGGGGGGAGGGGAGAAGGAAAGGGGGGGCCGGCCCCCCTCCCAATTCGGATTGGGCTTGGGGGGGGGGGCGCCCCCTCCCTTGCTTCTTCTCCCTCCCTTCCACTAAGGCCCAATAAGGTCCATATACTTACCGGAGTTTCCGTAACCTCCCGGAGCTCCGGTATATTCCCAAACTCTCCCGGAACCTTTCCGGTGTCCAAATATATCCGTCCAATATATCAATCTTTATGTCTCGACCATTTCGAGACTCCTCGTCATGTCCGTGATCACATCCGGGACTCTGAACAACCTTCGGTACATCAAAATACATAAACTCATAATATAACTGTCATCGAAACCTTAAGCGTGCGGACCCTACGGTTCGAGAACAGTGTAGACATGACCGAGACATGTCTCCGGTCAATAACCAATAGCGGGACCTGGATGCCCATATAGGTTCCTACATATTCTACGAAGATCTTTATCGGTCAAACCGCATAACAACATACTTTGTTCCCTTTGTCATCGGTATGTTACTTGCCCGAGATTTGATCGTCGGTATCCAATACCTAGTTCAATCTCGTTACCGGCAAGTCTCTTTACTCGTTCTGTAATACGTCATCTCATAACTAACTCATTAGTTACATGCTTGCAAGGCTTAGGTGATGAGTATTACCGAGAGGGCCCAGAGATACCTCTCCGACAATCGAAGTGACAAATCCTAATCTTGAATTATGCCAACTCAACATGTACCTTCGGAAACACCTGTAGAGCACCTTTATAATCACCCAGTTACGTTGTGACGTTTGGTAGCACACAAAGTGTTCTTCTGGTAAACGGGAGTTGCACAATCTCATAGTTGCAGGAACTTTGTATAAGTCATGACGAAAGCAATAACAGTATACTAAACGATCAAGTGCTAGGCTAACAAAATGGGTCATGTCAATCACATCATTCTTCTAATGATGTGATCCCACTAATCAAATGACAACACATGTCTATGGTCAGGAAACATAACCATCTTTGATTAATGAGCTAGTCAAGTAGAGGCATACTAGTGACTATAGTTTTGTCTATGTATTCACACATGTATTATGTTTCCGGTTAATACAATTCTAGCATGAATAATAAACATTTATCATGATATGAGCAAATAAATAATAACTTTATTATTGCCTCTAGGGCATATTTCCTTCACTTCTGTCACTGGGATTGAGCATCGTAAGATTGAACCCATCACAAAGCACCTCTTCCCATGGCAAGAAAAATCGATCTAGTCGGCCTAGCTAAATCATAGATTCAAAGAAGAAATACGAGGCTATAAGTAATCATGCATATATAAGAGATCAAAAGATTCAAATAACTTTCATGGATAAAAACATAGATATGATCATAAACTCAAAGTTCACCGGATCCCAACAAACACACCGCAAAAAGAGTTACATCAAATAGATCTCCAAGAGACCATTGTATTGAGAATCAAAAGAGAGAGGAAGCCATCTAGATACTAACTATGGACCCATAGGTCTATAATGAACTACTCACGCATCATCGGAGAGGCACCAATGAGGATGACGAACCCTTCCGTGATGGTGTCTAGATTGTATCTGTGGTTTCTGGAACTCGTGGCGGTTGGAATTGTGTTTCGTCGACTCCCCTAGGGTTTTTGGAACATTGGGGTATTTATAGAGCAAAGAGGTGGCGCAGGAGGCGATCGAGGTGGGCACAACCCACCAAGGCGTGCCTGGGCCCCCAGGCGCGCCCAGGTGGGTTGTGCTCCCCTCGGAGCTCCCATCTGATACTTCTTTGTCCCAAAAGGTGTCTTCTGGTCCAGAAAAAAATTCCAAAAAGTTTCGCTGCATTTGGACTCCATTTGGTATTGATATTCTGCAACGCAAAAGACAAGCAAAAAATAGCAACTGGCACAGGGCACTATGTCAATAGGTTAGTCCCAAAAAATGATATAAAGTTGCTATAAAATGATTGTAAAACATCCAAGACTGATAATATAACAACTTGGAACAGTCAAAATTATAGATACGTTGGAGACGTATCAGGGTTTGATGCCCTTTGAGAGATTTGACCATTCCAGTCCGAAGAAGATCCTTCAACCTAGCATTTTCATCAGAAACATAACCATTTTCCTTAGCCGAGGGATTAGCATCCACAGATGATTCAACATTTGATACAACATTGGTTCGTTCTAGGCATTTTAAACATGGTGGCTCAAACACTTCGGGTTTCTCTTTAATTTGTTGTGTGAGAAGAGAATTTTCTCGAATCAAATCCTCATGAGCCTCTCTTAGCGTCTCGAGTTCTTGTTTCCTTTCCAGGTAATCATACATTAATCTTTCATGGTCTGCTGAGAGAAAATCATGACGAGTTGAGAGTTCATTCGTGACTTGAGAGTGGAATACTCTTCGATCACCACTTGTTTTTCTCCATCTCCTCAACCAACAACCCTTAGATTTCTTGAGGGTTTTCTCAATTTTCTCAAGAGAATTTTGTTGAATATTAGCAATTTTGATCAACTTAGCATGTTCATCCTCATCAAAAGAATATTGATCACTCGAGTGAACCTTTTGATGTTTGGAGGATACCTTTTCTTTCGAAGCCTTGGCGATGAAGCAGTAGGCAGGAGTTTCATAGTTGCTTGACGGATTTCCGAAGAAGTTTGTCATGGGAGAGGAGGCACATGCTATGCCCGCCATGCCGGAGTCGGAATCTTCATCAGATTCTTCTTCTTCTTCGGAACCTGATGATTCTTCTTCATCAGAATCCATTTCCTTGCCGATGTGTGCCTTGGCCTTGCGAGAGGTATTCTTGCGGTTGGAGGAGGACTTGGAAGGATTTCTTGACGAAGATCTTGACGAAGATTTTGACGTGGAGTTATCCTTCTTCTTGAAGAATTTCTTCGTTTTCTTCTCATCAACGGGGTCATAGTTCTTGCTCTTGCTTTTGCCTCGATGATTGCCTAAATCATATCTCCCACTAGCATGGATTTCAGCTTCCCAGAGACGGCGGTCCGAAATGAAGTGTGCAGGCTTTTTGCACTTGAAGCAGGTGTATTCTCCAGCAGGTTTTGATGAAGATTTTGAAACCCCAGAGTTGCTTTAACTTCTCTTCTGGAACTGGCTGTTCTTGTGAAAGCATTGGAATCTTTTCATGATCAGTGCGAGATCTTTGCTGAGTCTTTCTGGATCATCATAATCTTCTTCGGCATTTCCATCGGAAGAGGAATCAACCACTGCCTTGAGAGCATGATTTTTGGGTGAGCTTGAGCCATACAAATCTCTTTTCTCTTCTTCCCATTCCTCGTGAGTGTTCAGTCTCTCCATGATATCAGCAGAGTCAAGGTGCTTAAAGTTAGGTCGTTCACGTATCATCAGAACTAGTGTATCGAAAGAACTGTCAAGAGATCAAAGCAGTTTATTTAAACTTCATGGTCAGTGATGTCTTTGGCGCTGAGACCTTGAAGTTCATTCGTGATATCACTCAGGCGATCGAAGCTTTGTTGTCAGCTTTCATTTCCAATGCGCTTGAATAGATTGAACATGGCTCAAAGAGTATCAATTCTAGCTTCTTTCTGATTTGAAACTCCTTCATTGGTCTTTTCGAGGACGTCCCACAATTCCTTCGCATTTTTACATTGGTGGTAGCGAAGAAATTGTGCCTGATTGCGATGGCCACCAATTTCATCTTTGGCCTAAGCATCCAGTTTAATGAGCTTATTTTCTTCATCGGAAGGGGCTTGAGGTACAACAATGTTGAGCCCTAATTGCACCATGTTCCACATATCATCATCTATTGAAGGAAATATGCCCTAGAGGCAATAATAAAGTTATTATTTATTTCCTTATATCATGATAAATGTTTATTATTCATGCTAGAATTGTATTAACCGAAAACATAATACATGTTTGAATACATAGACAAACATAGTGCCACTAGTATGCCTCTACTTGACTAGCTCATTGATCAAAGATAGTTGTGTTTCCTGACCATAGACATGAGTTGTAAGTTGATTAACGGGATCACATCATTAGGAGAATGATTTGATTGACTTGACCCATTCTGTTAGCTTAGCACTTGATCGTTTAGTATGTTGCTATTGCTTTCTCCATGACTTATACATGTTCCTACAACTATGAGATTATGCAACTCCCGTTTACCGGAGGAACACTTTGTGTGCTACCAAACGTCACAACGTAACTAGGTGATTATAAAGGAGCTCTACAGGTGTCTCCGAAGCTACATGTTGAGTTGGCGTATTTTGAGATTAGGATTTGTCACTCCGATTGTCGGAGAGGTATCTCTGGGCCCTCTCGGTAATGCACATCACTATAAGCCTTGCAAGAAATGTAGCTAATGAGTTAGTTACGGAATGATGCATTACGTAATGAGTAAAGAGACCCGGCGATCGAATATCGGGCAAGTAACATACCGATGACAAAGGGAACAACGTATGTTGTTATGCAGTTTGACCGATGAAGATCTTCGTAGAATATGTAGGAGTCAATATGAGCATCCAGGTTCCGCTATTGGTTATTGACCGGAGACGTGTCTCGGTCATGTCTACATAGTTCTCGAGCCCGTAGGGTCCGCACGCTTAAAGTTAGATGACGGTTATATTATGAGTTCATGTGTTTTGATGTACTGAAGATAGTTCGGAGTCCCGGATGTGATCACGGACATGACGAGGAGTCTCGAAATGGTTGAGACATGAAGATTGATATATTGGACGACTATATTCGGACACCGGAATGGTTTCGGGGGTTATCGGATGTATACCGGAGTACCGAGGGGTTACCGGAACCCCCCGAGGGGGTTAATGGGCCTCATGGGCCCAAAGTGGAGCAGAGGAGGGGCGGCCAGGGCAGGCCGCGCGCCCCCTCCCTCTCTAGTCCGAATAGGACAAGGAGGGGGCGGCGCCCCCTTTCCTTCCTCTCCTCTCTCCCCTTCCTTCCCCCTCTCCTACTTGGACAAGGAAAGGAGGGAGTCCTACTCCCAGTGGGAGTAGGACTCCTCCTGGCGTGCCTCCTCCTGGCCAGCCGCCCCCTCCCCCTTGCTCCTTTATATACGGGGGCAGGGGGGCACCTCTAGACACAACAACAATTGATCCTTGAGATCTATTAGCCGTGTGCGGTGCCCCCCTCCACCATATTCCACCTCAATAATATCGTGGCGGTGCTTAGGCGAAGCCCTACGTCGGTAGAGCATCATCATCGTCACCACGCCATCATGCTAACGAAGCTCTCCCTCGAAGCTCGACTGGATCGGAGTTCGAGGGACGTCATCGAGCTGAACGTGTGCTGAACTCGGAGGTGCCGTGCGTTTGGTACTTGATCGGTCGGATCGTGAAGACATACGACTACATCAACCGCGTTGTGCTAACGCTTCCGCTTTCGGTCTACGAGGGTACGTGGACACACTCTCCCCTCTCGTTGCGATGCATCACCATGATCTTGCGTGTGCGTAGGATTTTTTTTGAAATTACTACGTTCCCCAACAGTGGTATTAGAGCCTGGTTTTATGCGTAGATGTTATATGCACGAGTAGAACACAAGTGAGTTGTGGGCGATACAAGTCATACTGCTTACCAGCATGTCATGCTTTGGTTCGGCGGTATTGTTGGATGAAGCGCCCCGGACCGACATTACGCGTATGCTTACACGAGACTGGTTCTACCGACGTGTTTTGCACATAGGTGGCTGGTGGGTGTCAGTTTCTCCAACTTTAGTTCAACCGAGTGCGGCTACGCCCGGTCCTTGAGAAGGTTAAAACAACACTAACTTGACGAACTATCGTTCTGGTTTTGATGCGTAGGTAAGAACGGTTCTTGCTCATCCCGTAGCAGCCACTTAAAACTTGCAACAACAAAGTAGAGGACGTCTAACTTGTTTTTGCAGGGCATGTTGTGATGTGATATGGTCAAGACATGATGCTATATTTTATTGTATGAGATGATCATGTTTTGTAACTGAGTTATCGGCAACTGGCAGGAGCCATATGGTTGTCGCTTTATTGTATGCAATGCAATCACCCTGTAATTGCTTTACTTTATCACTAAGCGGTAGCGATAGTCGTAGAAGCAATAGGTGGCGAAACGACAACGATGGTACGACGGAGATCAAGGTGTCACGCCAGCGACGATGGTGATCATGACGGCGCTTCGGGGATGGAGATCACAAGCACAAGATGATGATGGCCATATCATATCACTTATATTGATTGCATGTGATGTTTATCCTTTATGCATCTTATTTTGCTTTGATTGACAGTAGCATTATAAGATGATCTCTCACTAAATTTCAAGGTATAAGTGTTCTCCCTGAGTATGCACCGTTGGGAAAGTTCTTCGTGCTGAGACACCATGTGATGATCGGGTGTGATAGGCTCTACGTTCAAATACAACAGGTGCAAAATAGTTGCACACGCGGAATACTCAGGTTAAACTTGACGAGCCTAGCATATACAGATATAGCCTCGGAACACTGAGACCGAAAGGTCGAGCGTGAATCATATAGTAGATATGATCAACATAGTGATGTTCACCATTGAAAACTACTCCATCTCACGTGATGATCGGACATGGTTTAGTTGATTTGGATCACGTGATCACTTAGATGATTAGGGGGATGTCTATCTAAGTGGGAGTTCTTAAGTAATATGATTAATTGAACTTAAATTTATCATGAACTTAGTACGTGATAGTATTTTGCTTGTCTATGTTTGTTGTAGATAGATGGCTCATGCTGTTGTTCCACTAAATTTTAATGCGTTCCTTGAGAAAGCTAAGTTGAAAGATGATGGTAGCAATTACACGGAATGGGTCCGTAACTTGAGGATTATCCTCATTGCTGCATAGAAGAGTTACATCCTGAAAGCACTGTTAGGTGTACCACCTGCGCCAGCAACTGCAGGCATTGTGAATGCCTGGCAGTCGCGTGTTGATGACTACTCTATAGTTCAGTGTGCCATGCTTTACGGCTTAGAACCGGGACTTCAACAATGTTTTGAACATCATGGAGCATATGAGATGTTCCAGGAGTTGAAGTTAATATTTCAAGCAAATGCCCGGATTGAGAGATATTAAGTCTCCAATAAGTTCTACAGCTGCAAGATGGAAGAGAATAGTCCTGTCAGTGAACATATACTCAAAATGTCTGGGTATAATAATCACTTGATTCAACTGGGAATTAATCTTCCTGATGATAGTGTCATTGACAAAATTCTTCAGTCACTGCCACCAAGCTACAAGAGCTTCATGATGAACTATAATATGCAAGGGATGAACAAGACTATTCCCGAGCTCTTCGCAATGCTAAAAGCTGCGGAGGTAGAAATCAAAAAGGAGCATCAAGTGTTGATGGTCAATAAGACCACCAGTTTCAAGAAAAAGGGTAAAGGGAAGAAGAAGGGGAACTTCAAGAAGAACAGCAAACAAGTTGCTGCTCAAGAGAAGAAATCCAAATCTGGACCTAAGCCTGAGACTGAGTGCTTCTACTGCAAGCAGACTGGTCACTGGAAGCAGAACTGCCCCAAGTATTTGGCGGAGAAGAAGGATGTCAAGGTGAACAAAGGTATATGTGATATACATGTTATTGATGTGTACCTTACTAATGCTCGCAGTAGTACCTGTGCATTTGATAATGGTTCTGTTGCTAATATTTGCAACTCGAAACAGGGACTACGGATTAAGCGAAGATTGGCTAAGGACGAGGTGACGATGCGCATGGGAAATGGTTCCAAAGTCGATGTGATCGCGGTCGGCACGCTACCTCTACATCTACCGTCGGGATTAGTTTTAGACCTAAATAATTGTTATTTGGTGCCAGCGTTAAGCATGAACATTATATTTGGATCTTGTTTGATGCGAGATGGTTATTCATTTAAATCAGAGAATAATGGTTGTTCTATTTATATGAGTAATATCTTTTATGGTCATGCACCCTTGAAGAGTGGTCTATTTTTATTGAATCTCGATAGTAGTGATACACATATTCATAATGTTGAAGCCAAAATATGCAGAGTTGATAGTAATAGTGCAACTTATTTGTGGCACTGCCGTTTGGGTCATATTGGTGTAAAGCGCATGAAGAAACTCCATACTGATGGACTTCTGGAATCACTTGATTATGAATCACTTGGTACTTGCGAACCATGCCTCATGGGCAAGATGACTAAAACGCCATTCTCTGGAACTATAGAGCGAGCAACAGATTTGTTGGAAATCATACATATTGATGTATGTGGTCCAATGAACATTGAGGCTCGCGACGGGTATCATTATTTTCTCACCTTCAAAGATGATTTAAGCAGATATGGGTATATCTACTTAATGAAACATAAGTCTGGAACATTTGAAAAGTTCAAAGAATTTCAGAGTGAAGTGGAAAATCATCGTAACAAGAAAATAAAATTCCTACGATCTAATCATGGAGGAGAATATTTGAGTTATGAGTTTGATTTACATTTGAAACAATGCGGAATTGTTTCGCAACTCACGCCACCTGGAACACCACAACGTAATGGTGTGTCCAAACATTGTAATCGTACTTTACTAGATATGGTGCGATCTATGATGTCTCTTACTGATTTACCGCTATCGTTTTGGGGTTATACTTTAGAGACGGCCGCATTCACGTTAAATAGGGCACCATCAAAATCCGTTGAGACGATGCCTTATGAACTGTGGTTTGGCAAGAAACCAAAGTTGTCATTTCTTAAAGTTTGGGGCCGCGATGCTTATGTGAAGAAACTTCAACCAGATAAGCTTGAACCCAAATCGGAGAAATGTGTCTTCATAGGATACCCAAAAGGGACTAATGGGTACACCTTCTATCTCAGATCTGAAGGCAAGACTTTTGTTGCTAAATTTGGATCCTTTCTAGAGAAGGAGTTTCTCTCGAAAGAAGTGAGTGGGAGGAAAGTAGAACTGATGAGGTAACTGTTCCTGCTCCCTTATTGGAAAATAGTTCATCACAGAAACCGGTTCCTGTGACGACTACACCAATCAGTGAGGAAGCTAATGATATTGATCATGAAACTTCAGATCAAGTTACTACTGAACCTCGTAGGTCAACCAGAGTAAGATCCACACCAGAGTGGTACGGCAATCCTATTCTGGAAGTCATGTTACTTGACCATGGTGAACCTACGAACTATGACGAAGCGATGATGAGCCCAGATTCCGCAAAATGGCTTGAGGCCATGAAATCTGAGATGGGATACATGTATGAGAGCAAAGTATGGACTTTGGTTGACCTGCCCGATGTTCGGTAAGCCATCGAGAATAAATGGATTTTCAAGAAGAAGACTGACGCTGATGGTAATGTTACTGTCTACAAAGCTCGACTTGTTGCGAAAGGTTTTCGACAAGTTCAAGGAGTTGACTACGATGAGACTTTCTCACCCGTAGCAATGCTTAAGTCTGTCCGAATCATGTTAGCAATTGCCGCATTTTATGATTATGAAATATGGGAAATGGATGTCAAAACTGCATTCCTGAATGGATTTCTAAAAGAAGAGTTGTATATGATGCAACCAGAAGGTTTTGTCGATCCAAAAGGTGCTAACAAAGTGTGCAAGCTCCAGTGATCCATTTATGGACTGGTGCAAGCCTCTCAGAGTTGGAATAAATGCTTTGATAGTATGATCAAAGCATATGGTTTTATACAGACTTTTGGAGAAGCCTGTATTTACAAGAAAGTGAGTGGGAGCTCTGTAGCATTTCTGATATTATATGTAGACGAGATATTGTTGATTGGAAATGATATAGAATTTCTGGATAGCATAAAAGGATACTTGAATAAAAGTTTTTCAATGAAAGACCTCGGTGAAGCTACTTACATATTAGGCATCAAGATCTATAGAGATAGATCAAGACGCTTAATTGGACTTTCACAAAGCACATACCTTGATAAAGTTTTGAAAAAGTTCAAATGGATCAAGCAAAGAAAGGGTTCTTGCCTGTATTACAAGGTGTGAAGTTGAGTCAGACTCAATGCTCGACCACAACAGAAGATAGAGAGAAAATGAAAGATGTTCCCTATGCTTCAGCCATAGGCTCTATCATGTATGCAATGTTGTGTACCAGACCTGATGTATGCTTAGCAATAAGTTTAGCAGGGAGGTACCAAAGTAATCCAGGAGTGGATCACTGGACAGCGGTCAAGAATATCCTGAAATACCTAAAAAGGACTGATGATATGTTTCTCGTTTATGGAGGTGACAAAGAGCTAGTCGTAAATGGTTACGTCCATGCAAGCTTTGACACTGATCCAGACGATTCTAAATCGCAAAGCGGATATGTATTTATATTGAACGGTGGAGTTGTTAGTTGGTGCAGTTATAAACAAAGCTCGTGGCGGGATCTACATGCAAAGCAGAGTACATAGCTGCTTCGGAAGCAGCAAATGAAGGAGTCTGGATGAAGGAGTTCATATCCGATCTAGGTGTCATACCTAGTGCATCGGGACCAATGAAAATCTTCTGTGACAATACAGGTGCAATTGCCTTGGCAAAGGAATCCAGATTTCACAAGAGGACCAAGCACATCAAGAGATGCTTCAATTCCATCCGGGACCAAGTCCAGGTGGGAGACATAGAGATTTGCAATATACATACGGATCTGAATGTTGCAGACCCGTTGACTAAGCCTCTTCCACGAGCAAAACATGATCAGCACCAAGGCTCCATGGGTGTTAGAATCATTACTATGTAATCTAGATTATTGACTCTAGTGCAAGTGGGTTACTAAAGGAAATATGCCCTAGAGGCAATAATAAAGTTATTATTTATTTCCTTATATCATGATAAATGTTTATTATTCATGCTAGAATTGTATTAACCGGAAACATAATACATGTGTGAATACATAGACAAACATAGTGTCACTAGTATGCCTCTACTTGACTAGCTCATTGATCAAAGATGGTTGTGTTTCCTAACCATAGACATGAGTTGTCATTTGATTAATGGGATCACATCATTAGGAGAATGATGTGATTGACTTGACCCATTCCATTAGCTTAGCACTTGATCGTCTAGTATGTTGCTATTGCTTTCTTCATGACTTATACATGTTCATACAACTATGAGATTATGCAACTCCCGTTTACCGGAGGAACACTTTGTGTGCTACCAAACATCACAACATAACTGGGTGATTATAAAGGAGTTCTACAGGTGTCTGCGAAGGTACATGTTGAGTTGGCGTATTTCGAGATTAGGATTTGTCACTCCGATTGTCGGAGAGGTATCTCTGGGCCCTCTCAGTAATGCACATCACTATAAGCCTTGCAAGCAATGTAGCTAATGAGTTAGTTACGGAATGATGCATTACGTAATGAGTAAAGAGACTTGTCGGTAACGAGATTGAACTAGGTATTGAGATACCGACGATCGAATCTCGGGAAAGTAACATACCGATGACAAAGGGAACAACGTATGTTGTTATGCGGTTTGACCGATAAAGATCTTCGTAGAATATGTAGGAGCCAATATGAGCATCTAGGTTCCACTATTGGTTATTGACCGGAGACGTGTCTCGGTCATGTCTACATAGTTCTCGAATCCGTAGGGTCCGCACACTTAAAGTTAGATGACGGTTATATTATGAGTTCATGTGTTTTGATGTACCGAAGATAGTTCGGAGTCCCGGATGTGATCACGGACATGACAAGGAGTCTTGAAATGGTCGAGACATGAAGATTGATATATTGGACGACTATATTCGTACACCGGAATGGTTCCGGGGTTATCGGATGTATACCAGAGTACCGAGGGGTTACCGGAACCCCCCGGGGGTTAATGGGCCTCAGGGGCCCAAAGTGGAGCAGAGGAGGGGCGTCCAGGGCAGGCCGCGCGCCCCCTCCCCTTCTAGTCCGAATAGGACAAGGAGGGGGGGCGACGCCCCCCTTTCCTTCCTCTCCTCTCTCCCCTTCCTTCCCCCTCTCCTACTTGGACAAGCAAAGGAGGGAGTCCTACTCCCGATGGGAGTAGGACTCCTCCTGGCGTGCCTCCTCCTGGACGGCCACCCCCTCCCCCTTGCTCCTTTATATACGGGGACAGGGGGCACATCTAGACACAACAACAATTGATCCTTGAGATCTATTAGCCGTGTGCGGTGCCCCCCTCCACCATATTCCACCTCGATAATATCGTAGCGGTGCTTAGGCGAAGCCCTGCGTCGGTAGAGCATCATCATCGTCACCATGCCCTCGTGCTGACGGAACTCTCCCTTGAAGCTCGGCTGGATCGGAGTTCGAGGGACGTCATCGAGCTGAACATGTGCTGAACTCGAAGGTGTAGTGCGTTCGGTACTTGATCGGTCGGATCGTGAAGACGTACGACTACATCAACCACATTGTGGTAACGCTTCCGATTTTGATCTACGAGGGTATGTGGACACACTCTCCCCTCTCGATGCTATGCATCACCATGATCTTGTGTGTAGGAATTTTTTTGAAATTACTATGTTCCCCAACATCTATTGCTCGGAGACAGATCTTAATCTTCTCCTTCTAGAAGTGATAGTCCGTCCCATCGAATATGGGAATCTTGAGATGCGACTTGTAGTTCACTTAAGACATACTTAAACTCCAAAGTCGTAAGACTAAAATGAGCAGAGTCAAGGAGTACCTTGCTCTAATACCAATTGTAGGAGCGAACAATGTCTACCAGAGAGGGGAGTGAATGGGAGTTTTAAATTTTCTTCAAAAAACTTAAATATCTCACAACCCAATAGCGGAATGAATGAGAAACAAACTATAGTAAATTGGAACAGAGTACCGAATGAGAACTAAGGCTTGCATCGATGTAAATTATGTGAATGAAAATGCATCAAAAGTAAACATGAGTGCCAGGGGTAACCGATGATGCTCGATGGTGACAAGGAATTTGTTCGACCAGTTCGTCCTTCTGCACAAGGACTACGTCTGGTTGGAGGGGTTGTGACTTAACACGGAAGATAAAATCTCTTCAGCCTATTCTCCTTGACAAAAGATTCGTCAATTGATGTCGATCCCTCATGGTAGATACTTGAAGGCGATCTCCAAACCTTTACAGACTTCTTCTTCTTCGAGAACCACAATCACTCTTGGTCTCTGAAGAAATTGACACCTAACCGTGTAGAGAGTTCGCAGCTCTCAAGAGTAATAGGCGGAGCGTACTAATATTTGATTCTAGTGATGTTGAACCACTATCTAATTCTTTGGCTCTAGGGTTTTTCACTCGGTGGATTTTAAACTCAAATCGCCCGGAGAGTGGGTTGCTCATACTCTTCTCAGAATCAAAAGGAGCAACCACTGGTCAAAGCCGACGCGGGGTGGCTATTTATAGCCGCGGCCTTGGAAATGACCATTTTGGAAATGAGATCCAGTCAATGGTCAACCGACACGTTCTCACTGGTCGGATTTGGGAGCAACGGTAACATTACTTGAGGAACAAGTAATGCTAACTCCTCGGTCCGAGTCAAATCTCTCGCAGCAAAGAAGACCATAGTCTCTTGCTGGCAAGTAATTGCTCAGAGCACAAAGATATTTCTCTCACAACTTTCATAGTTTTTGAGTTTAGCATCAGAGAATCAAAGCTTCGAATGCTACATCCCTCTTAATAGTATGGTGGTCCTATGACTCAATTAAATAAGAAGAAGAATGAAACAAATGCTACGTCTTCACTTCAACTTCATGCTTCCTCGAACGCAGTCATATTCTTTAAACAGACATTGAACCAATTGCTTGAACTTTAGCAAATTTTAGGGGTCACTCTTGTTAGTTGTATCTTCGGTGATAACCTTTGCTGCCATGCAGGGAGATTATCTTCGTCATTTGCATCAAACTCCTCAATACTTCAGGGACCTGCTACTCTGTGTGCACTAGCAATCACATAAGTCCCATACTGTTTATGCCAACAATCTCCAAAACATAAGGGACCTATCATTGCACCAACACCCACTTTAGCAAGGTCACGGTTTAAAACTGTGTCACCTATAGGGGGTAAAACTGTTTGCATAGGACGTCTCTGCACTAGTGTAGCATGTTAATTAATTTACATCATATAACCATCTCATACATAATCAAACTAAATATGGCAAAAACTATACCACATCACATGCCTTCATGCAAAACCAAGTTAAATGCCTCTAATTGGTTTATGCACATTTTTATTTTACGTGGCTTCTAAGGTTTTGAAACAAACAATAGCTACCAACATCCATCGTCAAGTATGATTATTCAAGTTGTTAGATTAACTTTGCAGGATGTATGTGCATGGAAAACAAAAAAAATCTACGCACATGAAAGATCTATCAAGGAGATGCATAGCAATGAGAGGGGGAGAGTGTGTCTACGTACCCTCGTAGACCGTGAGCGAAAGCGTTTTACAACGTGGTTGATGTAGTCGAACTTTCTTCACGCTCCAACTGATCTAGTATCTAACGCACGACACCTCCATGTTCTGCACACGTTCAGCTCGATGACGTCCGCGCCTTCTTGATCCAGCAAGACGGCGAGGTAGTGGATGAGTTTGAATGGCACAACAGCATGGTGACGGTGGTGGTGAAGTGATCTCCGCAGGGCTTCGCCTAAGCACTACTAAAATATGACCGGGGGTATAAACGGTGGAGGGGGGCGCCGCACACGGCTAGGCAATTGTCTGTTGTGTGCTAGGCACCCCCTCCCACACATATATATGGGTGGTTGGGAGGGACGAGCAGCCGAAGGGGCACCCAAGTAGGAGGGGTTGCTCGCAAACCATGCACTTCCCCTGCCTTGTATAAGTGCGGGGGAAAGGCAGGGGAGGGTGGCGCCCCCCTTTCCTTTCCCACTTGAGGAGGGAAAGTAAGGAGGGGCCTCCCCTCCCCTTTCCTTCCCCAGGGCCTGCTGCCCAAGGAAGGGGCGCACCAGGGGCTGATATGTCCCCCCCTTTGGCCCATTAGGCCCATACACTTACTGGGGGTGTCCGGAACCCCTTCCGGTGACCCGATGACTACCCGGTGCACTCCAAAACTCTTCCGGTGTCCGAATACCATCGTCCAATATATCAATCTTTACCTCAAGACCATTTTGAGACTCCTCGCCATGTCCGTGATCTCATCCGGGACTTCGAACAACATCAGGTCACCAAATCATATAACTCATATAACACTATATCGTCAACGAACGTTAATCATGCGGACCCTACGGGTTCGAGAACTATGTAGACATGACCGAGACACCTCTCCGGTCAATAACAACCTGAATGCCCATATTGGCTCCTACATATTCTACGAATATCTTTATCGTCGAACTGTTATGACAACATAAGTAATTCCCTTTGTCCATCGGTATGTTATTTGCCCGAGATTCGATCGTCGGTATCTTCATACTTAGTTCAATCTCGTTACCGGCAAGTCTCTTTACTCGTTCCATAATGCATCACCTCATGACTAAACTTCTTAGTCATTTTCTTGAAAGCTTATGATGTGTTTTACCAAGAGGGCCCAAAGATACCTCTCCGATACTCTGGGTGACAAATCCTAATCTCGATCTATGTCAACTCAATAAACACCTTCGGATATACCGGTAGAGCATCTTTTTGATCACCCAGTTACATTGTCACGTTTGATAGCACACAAGGTATTCCTCCGGTATCCGGGAGTTGCATAATCTCATAGACGAAGGAATATGTATTTGACATGAAGAAAGCAATAGCAATAAAACTGAACGATAATTACGCTAAGCTAAAGAATAGGTCTTGTACATCACATCATTCTCCTAATGATGTCATCCCATTATCAAATGACAACTCATGACTATAGTTAGGAAACCTTAACCATCTTTGATCAACAAGCTAGTCTATTAAAGGCTCACCAGGGCCACAATATTTGTTTATGTATCCACACATGTATTTAAGTTTCCAATCAATACAATTCTAGCATGAATAATAAACCTTTATCATGATTTAGGAAATATAATAATAACCATTTTATTATTGCATCTAGGGCATATTTCCATCAGTATGAAACACGAGACAAAAATCTCAAGCCCCATACTAAACTTCATCATATGCATGAGCCTCGTGCAGATCATATATGCATGCCCTTTTGTCTACTAAATTCCATCTTTCCTAACTATGCTGAAACCAAATAATCAAAGAACTTCATTGATCTATCAACGAGCATACTCAGGAGTAGCATAGAAGGATTGTGGATTGCCAGAACTTCCATCATGCCGTCAAGATCAGAAAATATGCAAATTCAAGGGAAGCAACAAGAACATCGGGTAAAATATTTCATCTACTACCCACACAAATAATTTTCAGCAATAGATCTCATCCAATACAAAATTATATTGTGCAATACCCATACATCTCAGATATTCTAGATCGTAACCTACATCTACGCATAGCATAAATCATGATGCCACTGTAGGGGAACACAACAAAAAACAAAAAAAACAAACTACGAACACGCCCAGGACCACTATGAAGATCCATACAAGGTTTTATCTAATCATTACCGACTTGTAGCAACAGCAAAAGAGAGTAGGTGAAGATCGTCGGTGCAGATCCCCGCAGCTATGATTTTACAACCTCCCAACCGCGAGGATCTTCTCCCTCGAATGACCCCTCAGACCGCCCTCGGACAGTCCCTTGAACAAAAGATCGAATGCACAAGCTCTCTACCCGGTTGCACACATCCGGTGTCACCTATCTAGCAGGGCTTCGTCGTCCAAAACTAAACCTTATCAAACACCATACAACCTTTCGGCACTATGAAACTATTTCGTGGAGGGAGAGAATGGTAGATCATTGCATGCCTTGTGGTGAGAAAACTTGAGTGAAGTGGAGTCCTCTCCACCTCTATTTATAGTGGGAGGAAGGAGTGGAGGGGGATTTAGAATGGATGCCTAAAAGGGACCCCCTTCCAAAAACATGAATCCACCAAAGGTGGGAGGTTGCCCATGGGGGGCACCACCTTGGCCGGCCCAACTACTGTCCCCTCAAGGGGGCCCACCTCCTTCCAACATGGCCGACTAAATGTGGGGGTTGTCCCCCCCCCCATGGGAGCCCCCAACATTCACCCACCAAAAGAGGGTTGCCCCCTAAAGGTGGCACCCCTATAAAACCGGCCCACAAATCATGTGATCTTGTCCCCTCACGCTGGGACAAGATGTTTTCCGTGTCCGCTCTCTCCAAAAAAATTTCTAAAAGGTCCAAAACATTTTTGGCACCCTACAAATAATTTTGAATGTGATCCGAAACATTTCCGGTATGATGGTTTACTCCGAAACAATTTTTGGTTTGTCTGAAACACTTCCAGTTTTCTCTTTGATACATTTTCGGTGTCTCCGAAACTTTTCCGGTGTCTTTCTCTCGGACTTCATGTCTAGCACCTAGCAGATATGTGGCCCTTAAGTGTGTGACCCTATAGGCTCAGTGAAGTATAGACATGACCGGAACCCCTTCCGATTAATATTGATCCCTATACCCACACGAATAAATATTCGAGTAAACATTTAGTTAACACATGTTGTTCATGACGCTTCGTGATATGTTACAAATATTCGAGGTGAGATTTAATGGCATCCCCGTGAATTAGCAACTTGTTCACTATGCTAGTTGCCTCGTTACTGGTTTTTTTCTCTTTTCTCGTTCCCGCGTTCCGGCATCCCTATGATGAAATCACACTATGTGTGGCTAGACAATGATGGATGCGGTAACACCGGGAGGGCCCTAAGAATATCTCTCCATTATCGGATGAGAAAATCCCAATCTTGAGCTATCTAGTCCCTTGCCATACTTTCCGTGAACCCGTAAGCCGCCGTAATAGCCACCTTGTTACAGATGACATTTAACAAACCCCAAAGTTCATGAAATAAGTATAAAGGAACTCGATACTCTCATGGTCTAAGGAATTATGCAAACATATAACTTTCTCTATGTTATAATCCATTAGCTCGTGACGAATGTATCGCATAGCATAACATCATTTGGGTCAATTCAATACAAGTGTTCTTCTAACATTGTGTCCTTAAAGTTCCCGGCATAGTCATGCCCATGATTATGAAAACAGAAGCATCATGTAACACGTAAGCTAGTCTTAGAGGTGAGACTAGGAATCTATTTTTCCGTTTATTATCCCACATGTGCACACGAGTTTCCCTCCGAGCCTCGTGGTGATTGCAGATTTAAAGAACCATTGCAGTTATAACATAGAACATAAACATGAATTACAAACTTGGAGATAGATAGTAACTATTATTATTGCCTTCAGGGCGTATCTCCTATAAGTTTTGCTTCCACCTCCATCACACCATTTGTCTCCCAGGAGAAAGCCCTAACTGCGGTGGGTAGGGACGGCGCCTTCGGCGTCGCTCCCTTCTTGAAGGCACTGCCTTGGGAGATAGTTGGCTGGTGGACACCGTTGGTTTGGCGTTGGCGACGATGTGGATCAGGAGGTGGTGTGGTGTGGCATCTACTACGTCGGCACCGACGGGTCTCGACAGTGTGGTGAAGAGGGGTCTCCATGATGGACATATGTTGGTGGACGTGCATACGGTGGTGGCACTTTTCAGCATTGTGGTGGAGTTGACAGTAGTCGGGCCTGGCAAGTGGCAAGGTCAATGCATTGATCTCTGATACGTCTCCAACGTATCTATAATTTATGAAGCATTCATGCTATTTTATTATCTGTTTTGAATGATTATGGGCTTTATTATACACTTTTATATTACTTTTGGGACTAACCTATTAACCGGAGGCCCAGCCCATATTTCTGTTTTATTGCCTGTTTCAGTATTTCGAAGAAAAGGAATATCAAGCGGAGTCCAAACGGAATGAAACCTTCGGTAGCGTGATTTTTAGGAAGAATATGATCCGGGAGACTTGGAGTTCACGTTAGAAGATCATCGAGGAGGCCACGAGACAGGGGGCGCGCCCACCCCCTGGGCGCGCCCTACCCTCTCGTGGGCCCCTCGAGGCTCCCCCGACCGATTTCTTTCACCTATATAAGCCTGCGTACCCTAAAAACACCAAATAGAGAAGATAGATGGGGAGTTCCGCCGCTGCAAGCCTCTGTAGCCACCAAAAACCTCTCGGGAGCCCATTCCGGCACCCTGCCGGAGGGGGAACCCATCACCGGTGGCCATCTTCATCATCCCGGCGCTCTCCATGACGAGGAGGGAGTAGTTCACCCTCGGGGCTGAGGGTATGTACCAGTAGCTATGTGTTTGATCTCTCTCTCTCTCTCTCGTGTTCTCTCTATGGCACGATCTTGATGTATCACGAGCTTTGCTATTATAGTTGGATCTTATGATGTTTCTCCCCCTCTACTCTCTTGTGATGAATTGAGTTTTCCTCTTGAAGTTATCTTATCGGATTGAGTCTTTAATGATTTGAGAACACTTGATGTATGTCTTGCCGCGTTTATCTGTGGTGACAATGGGATTTCACGTGCCACTTGATGTATGTTTTGGTGACCAACTTGCGGGTTCCTCCCATGAACCTATGCATAGGGGTTGGCACACGTTTTCGTCTTGACTCTCCAGTAGAAACTTTGGGGCACTCTTTGAAGTACTTTGTGTTGGTTGGATGAATATGAGATAGTGTGATGCATATCGTATAATCATGCCCACTTGAGGTGACAATGGAGTATCTAGGTGACATTAGGGTTTTGGTTGATTTGTGTCTTAAGGTGTTATTCTAGTATGAACTCTATGATAGATTGAGCGGAGAGAATAGCTTCATGTTATTTTACTACGAACTCTTGAATAGATAGAACAGAAAGGATAACTTTGAGGTGGTTTCGTACCCTACCAAATCTCTTCGTTTGTTCTCCGCTATTAGTGGCTTTGGAGTGACTCTTTGTTGCATATTGAGGGCTTGTTATATGATCTATCTATGTTATTACTGTTGAGAGAACTTGCACTAGTGAAAATATGAACCCTATGCCTTGTTTCCTACCATTGCAATACCGTTTACGCTCACTTTTATCATTAGTTACCTTGCTTTTTTTATTATTTCAGATTACAAATACCTATATCTACCATCCATATTGCACTTGTATCACTATCTCTTCACCGAACTAGTGCACCTATACAATTTACCATTGTATTGGGTGTGTTGGGGACACAAGAGACTCTTTGTTATTTGGTTGCAGGGTTGTTTGAGAGAGACCATCTTCATCCTACGCCTCCCACGGATTGATAAACCTTAGGTCATCCACTTGAGGGAAATTTGATACTGTCCTACAAACATGTGCACTTGCAGGCCCAACAATGTCTACAAGAAGAAGGTTGTGTAGTAGACATCAAGCTCTTTTCTGGCGCCGTTGCCGGGGAGGCTAGGTAAGCGACACTCACACCCCGTCAACTAAGCTCTTTTCTGGCGCCGTTGCCGGGGAGGTGAGTTCTTGAAGGTATATCTTTAGATTTTGTAATCGAATCTTTTTGTTTCTTGTTTTATCACTAGTTTAGTTTATAAAAGAAAACTACAAAAAAATGGAATTGAGTTTGTCTCATACGCTTCGTCTTTTTAATATCTTTTGTGAGTATGATGAAAAGGAAAATTGTGCTCAAGTATTAGAAGAAGAATTCTATAGAATGCTTGGTACTAAATCTTTGAATGATGAGCATGATTGGAATGTTGTTAGTATGAATTCCTTGAATATCCATGATGCTAATGATATGCAAAGCCACAAGCTTGGGAAGCTATGTTTGATGAATATGATATTTTTTGTCCCCCAAGTTCTGATGAGAAAATTTATTATGATGAAAGCATGCCTCCTATTTATGATGGTTATATTGATGAAAGTGGGTTTGGAAGAGTGTCAACTTTAGGAAGTAATGATCCCACTGTTTTGGAGGATGTTGAATATTATTGTGATAATTATTAAAGTGGATTTGGAGAGGTCATGACTTTATTTAGTGATGAATCCACTATTTCGGAAGAGGTTCCAATTGATTATGAGAACAAAGTTGCTATCTATGATGATTATTGTGATGACTTGTATGCTATTAAGAATAATGATAACCATGAATCTTGTCATCATGATTTTAGTTTTCAATTGGATTATGCCTCACATGATAATTATCTTGTTGATTTTGCTCCCACTATTATTCATGAGAAGAAATTTGCTTATGTGGAGAGTAGTAAATTTTCTATGCTTGTAGATCATGAAAAGAATGCTTTAGGTGCTGGTTATATTGTTGAATTCATTCATGATTCTACTGAAAATTATTATGAGGGAGGAACATATGCTTGTAGGAATTGCAATAATATCAAGTTTCCTCTCTTTGCGTTGAAAATTTTGAAGCTATGCTTGTTTTACCTTTCTATGCTAGTTGATTATTGCCATAAGTTGTTCGATCACAAAATCCCTATGCATAGGAAGTGGGTTAGGCTTAAATGTGCTAGTCATATGCTTCATGATGCTCCCGTTATGTTTCAATTCTTATCTTTTATGTGAGCATCATTGTCATCATCATGCCTAGCTAGAAAGGCATTAAAGAAAAGCGTTTGTTGGGAGACAACCCAATATTTATCCTTACTGTTTTTGTGTGTCCACATGATTATGCTACTGTAGTAATTATGTTTTATAGCTTTTGTTTCAATAAAGTGCCAAGTAAGACCTTTAGGATGGCTTTTGGTGATAGTTGTGTTGATCCTGCTGAAAATCAGAAACTTTTGCACCCAGTAAATTAGTTTTGTTAATTCACAGAAAAGTGATCTTGATCCGATTCTTTTTTCTCTGGATTATTACACAAATTTCTTAGGACTTCCTAATTTGGTAGGATTTTTTTAGTTCCATAAGTATACGTTTTATACAGATTACTACAGATTGTTCTATTTTTGACAGATTTTGTTTTCTATGTGTTGTTTGCTTATTTTGATGAATCTATGAGTAGTATTGGAGGGTAGGAACCATAGATAAGTTGGAATACAGTAGATATTACACCATTATGAATTTAGAATGAGTTCATTACAGTACCTAAGGGGTGGTTTTATTTTCTTATACTAACGGAGCTTACGAGTTTTCTGTTGAGTTTTGTGTTGTGGAGTTTTCAAGTTTTGGGAAAAGATTCGATGGACTATGGAATAAGGAGTGGCAAGAGCCTAAGCTTGGGGATGCCCCAGGCATCCCAAGGTAATATTCAAGTACAACCAAGAGCCTAAGCTTGCGGATGCCCCGGAAGGCATCCCCTCTTTCGTCTTCATTCATCGGTAACTTTACTTGGAGCTATATTTTTATTCACCACATGGTATGTGTTTTGCTTGGAGCGTCATTTTCTCTTGTTAGTATTTGCTTGCTGTTATTTAGAATAATGTTTTACATCTTTATTTCCAATAAAAATGTCAAGGAGTGCCTTTACCATGCTTATTTTGCTAGTATACATGTTGCTGTTTGAAAACAGAAAGTTCACCGCTGTTGCAAAATTACCTAGAAAAATCAGAGAGTGGTATAATATTGAATCTTTTTGAATATTGAGCTCTGATAAATCTTCTATAGCTTAGTATTTTTCTCATAATTGTTGGAGTTAGGTAAGTATTGATACTCTTGCATTCTTTATAGACTATACTGTTTGGCAGATTGCTGTTATGTTTGCATATGTTTGCTTGTTTAATGATTCTATTTGAGGATAGGAGTATTAAATATGCAGAGACATTTAGTATTTAATGTTGAATAATACTTTAGTGATTTGTTACAATAGAAAATTATAAGGTTTTGCATTGGTTTATACTAACCTATCTCACGAGTTCTTGTTGAGTTTGGTGTGGATGAAGCTTTTGATAAAAAGAGAAGCCATGATATGAGAGGAATTAAGGAGACACAAAAGTTCAAGCTTGGGGATGCCCAAGGCACCCCAAGATAATATTTCAAGAAGTCTCAAGCATCTAAGCTTGGGGATGCCCCGTAGGCATCCCACCTTTCGCCTTCAACGACTATCGGTTAGTAGCGGTTGAGCCTAAGTTTTTGCTTCTTCACATGAGTTGTGCTATCCTTGCAATGTCATTTTATTTTGCTTTGCTTGCTGTTTGAATACAATACCAAGATATGAAATTCTTAAAAATGAGAGAGTCTTCACATAGTTACATAATTATTTAGCTACTCGTTGATATTCACTTATATCTTTTTGGAGTAGTTTATCATTTACTCGTGTGCTTCACTTATATCCTATGAGTAAATTGTTGAATGAGTTGATTGTCATAAATCTGAAATTATATATCTCTCATTTGCTTATCCCATGGGGAGTAATGACTTCACATCTAAGAAGTAGAGGTTGTAAATTTATTGAAGGTTAGCAGGCATTGTATTGGTCATTTGAACAATTCATGAAAGAATATTGAAGGAAGAGAGATTTCACATATAAATACATTATCCTAGACATCTTTTATAATTGGGAGAACTCATTAAGTATGACATGCTAAAGAGTTGATGTTGGACAAGGAAGACAACGTAATGGGTTATGTTTTCGCACATCTTAGTTAAAGTATATTGTCATGGATAATTCAAACATGTTGAGCTTGCCTTTCCCCCTCATGCTAGCCAAAATTTCTTGCACCAAGTAGAGATACTACTTGTGCTTCCAAATATCCTTAAACCTAGTTTTGCCATGAGAGTCCACCATACCTACCTATGGATTGAGTAAGATCCTTCAAGTAAGTTGTCATCGATACAAACAATAAAAATTGCTCTCTAAATATGTATGATCTTTTGGTGTGAAGAAAATAGCTTTATACGATCTTGTTATGGAAGCAATAAAAGCGACGGACTGCATAATAAAGGTCCATATACAAGTGGCAATATAAAGTGACGTTCATTCGCATTAAGATTTTGTGCATCCAACCCTAAAAGCGCATGACAACCTCTGATTCCCTCTGCAAAGGGCCTATCTTTTACTTTATGTCTTTTACTTTATGCAAGAGTCAAGGTGATCTTCACCTTTCCCTTTTTCATTTTATCCTTTGGCAAGCACTTTGTGTTGGGGTGATCCTGATTTATATATCCAATTGGATGTAAGTTAGCATGAACTATTATTGTTGACATCACCCAAAGGTGAATACGTTGGGAGGCAACACTATAAGCCCCTATCTTTCTCAGTGTCCGATTGAAACTCCATAAACATTAGTATTGCGTGAGTGTTAGCTATTGTAGAAGACTATATGATAGTTGAGTATGTGGAGTTTGCTATTCCTGAAAATAAGATAAATTGCAATTGTTTGATGACTGAGAATGAAGTTTGCTAGTTTTCAAGAAAGTTTATGGTCTATGCTTTAACATGTGAATTGCTTGTTACTTTATCGTGAGAAGTTTATGAGATGAACTATTGTTATGACATATTTTCATGCTAGAAAGGGTGATTGAAATTATTATTGATCAAACTTATGCACCTTCTAGCATTCACACTTCATAAATTCTTTTCTTCATCATTTACCTACTCGAGGACTAGCAGGAATTAAGCTTGGGAATGCTGATACGTCTCCAACGTATCTATAATTTATGAAGCATTCATGCTATTTTATTATCTGTTTTGAATGATTATGGGCTTTATTATACACTTTTATATTACTTTCAGGACTAACCTATTAACCGGAGGCCCAACCCATATTGTTGTTTTATTGTCTGGTTCAGTATTTCGAAGAAAAGGAATATCAAGCGGAGTCCAAACGGAATGAAACCTTCGGCAGCGTGATTTTTAGGAAGAATATGATCTGGGAGACTTGGAGTTCACGTCAGAAGATCATCGAGGAGGCCACGAGACAGGGGGGCGCGCCCACCCCCCCTAGGCGCGCCCTACCCTCTCATGGGCCCCTCGAGGCTCCCCCGACCGATTTCTTTCGCCTATATAAGCCTACGTACCCTAAAAACACCAAATAGAGAAGATAGATCGGGAGTTCTGCCGCCGCAAGCCTCTGTAGCCACCAAAAACCTCTCGGGAGCCCGTTCTGGCACCCTGCCGGAGGGGTAACCCATCACCGGTGGCCATCTTCATCATTCCGGCGCTCTCCATGACGAGGAGGGAGTAGTTCATCCTCGGGGCTGAGGGTATGTACCAGTAGCTATGTGTTTGATCTCTCTCTCTCTCTCTCTCTCGTGTTCTCTCTATGGCACGATCTTGATGTATCACGAGCTTTGCTATTATAGTTGGATCTTATGATGTTTCTCCCCCTCTACTCTCTTGTGATGAATTGAGTTTTCCTCTTGAAGTTATCTTATCGGATTGAGTCTTTAATGATTTGAGAACACTTGATGTATGTCTTGCCGTGTTTATCTGTGGTGACAATGGGATTTTACGTGCCACTTGATGTATGTTTTGGTGACCAACTTGCGGGTTCCGCCCATGAACCTATGCATAGGGGGTGGCACACGTTTTCGTCTTGACTCTCCGTAGAAACTTTGGGGCACTCTTTGAAGTACTTTGTGTTGGTTGGATGAATATGAGATTGTGTGATGCATATCGTATATTCATGCCCACGGATACTTGAGGTGACAATGGAGTATCTAGGTGACATTAGGGTTTTGGTTGATTTGTGTCTTAAGGTGTTATTCTAGTATGAACTCTATGATAGATTGAGCGGAAAGAATAGCTTCATGTTATTTTACTACAAACTCTTGAATAGATAGAATAGAAAGGATAACTTTGAGGTGGTTTCGTACCCTACCATAATCTCTTCGTTTGTTCTCCGCTATTAGTGGCTTTGGAGTGACTTTTTGTTGCATGTTGAGGGCTTGTTATATGATCTATCTATGTTATTATTGTTGAGAGAACTTGCACTAGTGAAAGTATGAACCCTATGCCTTGTTCCCTACTATTGCAATATCATTTACGCTCACTTTTATCATTAGTTACGTTGCTGTTTTTATTATTTCAGACTACAAATACCTATATCTACCATCCATATTGCACTTGTATCACTATCTCTTCGCCGAACTAGTGCACCTATACAATTTACCATTGTATTGGGTGTGTTGGGGACACAAAAGACTCTTTGTTATTTGGTTGCAGGGTTGTTTGAGAGAGACCATCTTCATCCTACGCCTCCCACGGATTGATAAACCTTAGGTCATCCACCTGAGGGAAATTTGCTACTGTCCTACAAACCTGTGCACTTGCAGGCCCAACAACGTCTACAAGAAAAATGTTGTGTAGTAGACATCAATCTCTTCTGAAGTTGAGACTGCGGAAGATGGCGTCCGCATCTGGAGCCTTCGCATGCGGTGCATGTTGAGGGTCGGCTAGACCGGTTAGTGATCTCGGCTAGCTATGGAGTGGCTTGGTGAGGCCATCGGATTAGATGATGTGTGTTGGCGCGTGATCAGGACACATCATCAAGCTAGTAGGTGTGACGACATTGATCGTTGGAATTGTGGTTTTAAGTTACATTATGGTGTCATGTGTAAATATTACAAACTTTTTCCTATAATATTTGCTCATACCGTTAATTTATAGATTTTCACCCTGACACAATTTCATCAAAGTCGCACCCAATGAATTTCCGCCGGCCAGAAGCCACTAGAATTAAGTTTCGTGTATGCGTGCGTTTTCTGGTCGGTCAACCGTGAAGCGCCGATTTATTCAAGATGGGAATGGGCCGGCCCGGACCTGGCCCCGTGGCCTCAAGGTCAATATGTGAGGCCATGGATCGACCCATTTCATCAAAAAATTGTGGCCTTTACTGACCCATTGGGTATATGAGGCCGACCCAAGATTAAGGGCTCCTTTGATTCAAAGGAATTCCATGGGACTTTTGGAGGGTTAGAATATTTAGGATTTTTTCCTACATTTGTCGTTTGATTCACAGGATTTAGTCCTATAGGATTTTTTTTCTATAGAATTTTTCCTATGGAATCAAGTGTACTACATTTCATTAGAAATCTAGCATCCACTTCAACCTTTTTTTTCAATTCCTTTGTTTTTCCTGTAGCGTCAAACACTCTATGTTAATCCTATAGGATTCAAGTGGACATGCCACTCAAATCCTATATTTTCCCTATTCCCACGTTTTGAAAATCCTGCAAATCAAAGAGGGCCTAAGATGAAAAATTCATGAATTCACTGGGACAGCGAGCTGTACAAGTTAGAGAGGACTAGTACAGTGACCGGGATGGCGAGCTCGACGGTGACCAAGACACGAACGACACGCTGGTTTTTCTACGTGCAAGCACCTGTCTCTTTGTCTGCTTCTTGTGTACAACGCATCTTCAACTGAATCGACCAAGTTCATATATCGTAGATGTGTCCAGGGCGTCTCGAACGGGGTCGGCCAGCAGCGACTAGGGCCTAGCGATTCGACCGGGGCGACCCGTCTGACCCATCGGGTCGCACGGTGTCGGCTCCACTGACCCATATATCATTTGAGGCCGACCCATTTGGCCCATTGGCCTTGAAATTTCGGGCCGGTACAGTGATCCAGCGGGCCGACCCGGCCCGTTCCCATCTTGACGATTGATGAGGTAAGAAATAACCGTGGGCGTCGCCGCGCATCGGGCGGCCGCGGCGGTCGGCGCTCGCGGGAACCCGACGAACGATGACCGCGACATTTTCCTAACTCGCATCGAGCGTGCGCTGTGACCAAAGCAGGCTGCTAAACTGAGGGCTAGTAGGAAATTTGTGGAAGCGTCTGGAAACGCAGCGGCATCTGTGTCAGCATATTCCTGGCTTCCACCTGGTGGCAGACCGGAAATTATCCGCACCAACGGACGGGCATATCCGGCCATCAGCCTCTCGATGCGCAGCTCGTCGTCGTCGGAGACCCCACCGCGCCACGGGACGCCCGTCGGCCGTCGAGGACAAATCTCCGGATCCTCCGTGCCCGCCCTTTCCTGTCGCCGTTTGGCTTCACGTGCGGTGCCCGCGGTTCTCAGCAATTCGGAAAGGAATCACGTGTACTACCCCAGCGGCTGAAGCACTGAACCGAACATGGGAAAACGTCAAGCCAGCAAAGACGCCACAGATCTCCATGCCTCAGAGGATCCCGGTGAGCCGGATTCCACAGCGTCCGCGTCGGACAAACACGCGGGGGTCGCCGCCGCTTGCCCTCGTCGGCGGCCAGGCAACCTTCCAGACCACCTACCATCCATCCCAGTCACAGCCACAGAACCATCCAGACGGAGCCACGTAGAGGCAGAACCCCACTCACTATCCCCAAGCAAAACGAACAATTCCCGTCCAAAAAATCAAATCCCACTTGGCGTTCGTTTGTTTAGCCGCATTATTGGAAAGCCGAGTATTTTTCTCCCTGGCACCGGAGGGAAAGCAAATATGCCTTTATTCTTTCTTGCGCGAGAAACCACGCCGCACGAACGGCAGCAAATGCTCCTCGCATTTTATTTTTCCTTTCTTTCTTGCCCGAGAAACCACGGGCGGCCACCAGACGTGTACCTACCCCCAGCCTTCGCAATGACACGCGGGCCGCGCCGGAGGGCGGACCCACGGCTCATCGAGACACCCGGAGGGCTCCGCCTTGTGGAGAAAGGCGTGGAAGGGACAGGTCACCGCGCACCTCGCCCGAAATCAATTCGTCTGAACATTAAAAAATAGTATTCAATTCGTCTGGATTTGTTTAGTCTCCCGATATTCCACTTCGCCTTTTCCTCTCCTGGCTTTATAAAACCGGCGGCTTAAACCCTTCCCTCCCCACCTCTCCATATCCGCTTCCAGACACTTCTCCCGTCCCGTTCCGTCCCCAGCCAACCTCGCATCTCCGTCTCACGTCGCAGCGGCAGTTCCACTCCCTCGCCATGGGTAAATTGCTTGTCGAATTCCTGCTGCTTCGCTTCCTGATCTAGTTGATGGTTGATTTTTGCTGATCGATTTTGCTCTTCTGCTCTTTATGCTTGGTTTGGGACGCATGCAGGCAAGATTAAGATCGGAATCAACGGTGAGTTTTCCGTCACCTTCTCGCGCGCGACTCTGGATTCGCCGTCGGTGTTGGTGTGCCTCCGTTTTGATTCGAGTGGCTCTTTGTTTTTTCTCAGGTTTCGGAAGGATCGGGAGGCTCGTCGCCAGGGTCGCCCTCCAGAGCGACGATGTCGAGCTCGTCGCCGTCAACGACCCCTTCATCACCACCGAGTACATGGTATGCCCCTCGATCTGTGGTTTTCACCCGCTCCCATAGCCAGATCTGGTGCTCTAAAAGGTTTTAGAGCGGTTTTACATGTGATTTCTTCTGTTAGCATACCTGCTGCTTGTGTTGTTCTGTTAGTGTAGGTATAAGAGTTCGCCTGATTTTGGAGTGGTCTCTAGCTTGTTAAGAGTTCAGGCCTGATTTTGCTAGTACTATTAGTCGGCTTCTGTAGCACGGTTTTAGATACCATGATTTTGCTCGGTTGATTTGTTTAATTGAGTTGGATTCTGTGGTTTGTGTGATGTGCAGACCTACATGTTCAAGTACGACACCGTTCACGGCCACTGGAAGCACAGCGACATCAAGCTCAAGGACGACAAGACTCTGCTCTTTGGCGAGAAGCCAGTTACCGTCTTTGGCGTCAGGTACTATTGGTATTATAGCCTCTTCGGATGGTTTGTGTTAAGTTGTGAAACTAATTTTTGATGTTCTTTTGCCTAAAAGGAACCCTGAGGAGATCCCGTGGGGTGAGGCTGGTGCCGATTACGTTGTGGAGTCCACCGGTGTCTTCACTGACAAGGACAAGGCCGCTGCTCACTTGAAGGTATAACTGATGTTCTGGTTTTCGCCCATTCACACTCTATTTCTGATCTATATGTATGCCTTTTCTGATCCTTTGAATACAAGGCTGAGAAAGAATCCTGTAGTTCAATTAGAAATTGTGTCCTGCTCCATGTATATTTATTTATTTATTTACGAGAAAAACACACACACACCCTCAAGGAGCGGAGAGCAAAGCAGAGTCTCCAATGCTGCTTGTCCCAATTTGTATAGTTGGTTTGGTTGCTTCTGGTATGCTAGTAGTACTGGTATGTATGCATGTGCATTGCACGTCTTAAAAGAATGGAGTTGTTTTGGAGTGTGACTCGAAAAAAGTATAATGAAGTGATATTGATAAATGGAATTCCGCCCACAATTGTTTTTAATATTCATACAAAAAACTGTACGTTCACATCTAAAATACTGGAGGTTAATTAAAAAACTGTATGTTACTCTATTATTTTTTCTTCCCATTCTCCTCGCAAACCTTCTTATCTGGGCTCAAGTCGTCATGCGCTCAAGCAGTAATATAGCCCTTGAGGCATCACATATGGGCCTTTTTTTTTCCTGGAAGGGCCACGTGAATATTCTAGAACACAGCAGAGGCAACACCAGTCTACTGTTCATGCTGAATCCGGCTGATCTTAGCCCTTGGATTTTGGAGACCAACGGTTATGATTGATGCTCTGGATCCATCTCAAAACTGGTACACTATATAGATAGTAATAGTATAGAAATACTGACTTCATGGTAGTCCACTCAAGTGTCATAGTAACCATCAATTTTATTGCTTTATCTCAAATACTGAGTTCTTCTAGTTTATTTTAATTATTTGTTTATGCTAGCTGTATGCAAGTGCCACTGTTCTTCAGGGACTTAGCTTTTGCAATGTATTTCCAACACTAGTGATGTGATGATAACTTACGTTCTTAACTGAATATTAGGGTGGTGCCGAGAAGGTGGTCATCTCTGCCCCAAGCAAAGATGCCCCTATGTTTGTGGTTGGTGTCAATGAGGACAAGTACACCTCAGACGTTAACATTGTCTCAAATGCTAGCTGCACCACTAACTGCCTTGCTCCCCTAGCTAAGGTATGTTTTGTTTCTTCTCGTTGTCTCTTACCTTGACTACTTTTGGAATTGCGGATCAGTTTATAATAATGTTTATCATCATTCACCAGATCATTAATGACAACTTCGGTATTATTGAGGGTTTGATGACCACTGTTCATGCCATCACTGGTAAGATTTTGTTGGTTGTTTGGCAGTGCTCTTAAGTTATCTGCCTTGGTAATCTCTTCAAGTTGACATTGGTGTACTTGCCTCTCAGCCACACAGAAGACCGTTGATGGTCCCTCGAGCAAGGACTGGAGAGGTGGCAGGGCCGCAAGCTTTAACATCATTCCCAGCAGCACTGGTGCTGCCAAGGTATGCCACGAACAGCATTGTGCAATTGTTTTCAGACACTATTTTAAATGGATTGCTTACTTTTTCCCCTATTGCTTGTGTTGTGCATATTGGGTCCGTGTTTTCCTTGCGAGATTATTCTGTTATTGTGAATTGATATACGTACTAAACTGCATAACTTTGGTTTCACTATCAACATAGTGCATTCTTATTTCATTTGTGGTCTTCCGGTGGACCAGAATACCAGATCAATAGATTGCAGTAATTATGGTAGCGTGCAGTTTCTATCTTAATTGGAGTACATCACTTCACCTAATGATATGATGGGTTTCAGGCTGTTGGTAAGGTTCTTCCTGAGCTGAATGGCAAGCTTACGGGTATGTCTTTCCGGGTTCCCACTGTGGATGTGTCAGTTGTTGATCTCACTGTTAGAACCGAGAAGGCTGCATCATATGATGACATCAAGAAGGCTATCAAGTAAGTCTTAAATCTTCAGTATCTCCTAAGAGAATTTTAAGAGTTATTGTTGAGAAAGATATACTTCTAATTCCTGCCTGCCTGCCCATGTGTCTCAAATGTCACTGATGAGTATGCAAATTATTTTCAGGGCTGCATCCGAGGGAAAACTCAAGGGGATCATGGGTTACGTCGAGGAGGATTTGGTCTCCACTGATTTTGTCGGTGACAGCAGGTATGCTTGATGCCTTAATGCTGCTTACAAGAGCTACCGGGTGTTATCAGATAGTAACTTTTCTTCATGTTGTATTTTCTCCATTCAGGTCGAGCATCTTTGATGCCAAGGCTGGAATTGCTCTGAACGACCACTTCGTCAAGCTTGTCTCGTGGTATGACAACGAGTGGGGTTACAGGTGAGTTGCCATAATGCATTTATTTCTACAACATGCTGTTTCATCGCTTAAGCTTCAGCCTGTGACACTTGAATCTTATTCCTCTGCAGCAACCGCGTTGTCGACCTGATCCGCCACATGGCCAAGACTCAGTAGAGCGTTCTGCTTTTGTTTGTGGCGCCTGGTCAGAGGTGTCCCTGCTTTGTCTATGCGAAGAATAAATGTGGATGGTGTCGCCAGACGACGCCTGGTTCATGTTAGTTGGACATGAGTTACCTTCTGTTTTCCGCATCAACCTCTAGTATCTGTAATGGAGTTGCTAATCAAGTACTCTTTTTTGGTTGTGGTTTGTGAAGAATATATAAATCGTTCAGTCCAGTACTCAACTCCCTTTCTGTCTGGCTTTTCGCCTCGTCCGTGGCTTGGATTTCTGCTTTTGCCTTGTTTGAGGTTCTCGTTGGTTGAGATGTTTGATGCTGCGATCCTTGTTGAGAGCCAGAACTGTGTTCGAGTTAGGACGTAATGGTGTGAAGTGTCCCTTGGGCTCAGCTTCCAAAACCAGATTTTGTGCAGCATGCGCCAGAATTGTGTTGCTGCAATGGCTTTAAGGGTCCCTCAGGATAAAGCTTTCAAAAACCAGATTTTGTGCAGCAGATTATTGAAACCCAATGTAAGAGAGGTGATGGTAGCTAGCTTGTATAGATTGATCTCTCTCACGAGTAGCAATAGAGTACTACCTCCGTCCTCCGTCCTGGTTTATAGGTCCCCTTTGTAGTTTGTGCCAAATTTTGACTAAAGATTTAACTAACAAAATGTTAATGCATGTCAAGAAAAATTATCTTATTGGATTCGTATTTGAACATAGTTTTCAAAAATATAATGTTTAGTGACATGCGTGAACATTTTGTTAGTTTAATCTATGGTCAAAATTTGGCACGAAATACAATGAGGATTAATAAACCCGAACGGAGGTAGTAGTGATTACAGAGGAAGCTTGCAACAGGGGGAAGAAGGTAGGAGGAAAGAGCCGTCGTTGGTTCGTTCGTGATCCACTGGATACTCTCTCCTTCTGTACACCATGCTTAAGTAGCTGCATCGAGGGCAGTCCATGGGCTGGTCCAAGGGGCAGCCCCTGTATGTGTAGAGCTCCTAACATCCCTTCCTTCTTGAAATCCGGCTTGACCCCAAGCCGGCGCCACCGAAAACCGCCCGGGTCCCATTGCACTCGATGGTCCTTGACTGGCTCAAAGTCATAGCGGCAGTTGAAGGCAGAGATGGCTTTAACAACATGGGAGTAGTAGTCATGGACGATTGCGATCCCATCGAAGGAACTGTCGAGGAAGTAGTCGTTGTGTGGTCGATGGAGCTTTGCGCGATGTGGGTTGCGACAGCGATGACACCCCTCCCTCCTTGAGAATGTTCTTGAGTTAGACCCGACATCCTCGGATTTCAATCCAGTCAACCCTTTAACTGAACTAGCAGTTTCACACACTAGTGAATTACTCTTGAATCTGCGCATCTCCACACGACCATTCCCCTTAAATTCATCTTCACTCAGAAAATCCATACCACTAACATGCTCATAATCTGATTTGCCCCCTGCATTTTGTCACACCCAAAAATATGACAGCACGCTCCAGTACACGATGCTCATATCTCTATCTCTACTCCTATAAAAATCTGAGTTGATGGTGATGGTGTGCCTGCCATCTATCGTTTTCCGCCGTTTGACATGCATTAACATTTTGTTAGTTAAATCTTTAGTCAAAATTTGGCACAAACTACAAAGGGGACCTATAATGTTTAGTGATTACAGAGGAAGCTTGCAACAGGGGGAAGAAGGTAGGAGGAAAGAGCCGTCGTTGGTTCGTTCGTGATCCACTGGATACTCTCTCCTTCTGTACACCATGCTTAAGTAGCTGCATCGAGGGCAGTCCATGGGCTGGTCCAAGGGGCAGCCCCTGTATGTGTAGAGCTCCTAACATCCCTTCCTCCTTGAAATCCGGCTTGACCCCAAGCCGGCGCCACCGAAAACCGCCCGGGTCCCATTGCACTCGATGGTCCTTGACTGGCTCAAAGTCATAGCGGCAGTTGAAGGCAGAGATGGCTTTAACAACATGGGAGTAGTAGTCATGGACGATTGCGATCCCATCGAAGGAACTGTCGAGGAAGTAGTCGTTGTGTGGTCGATGGAGCTTTGCGCGATGTGGGTTGCGACAGCGATGACACCCCTCCCTCCTTGAGAATGTTCTTGAGTTAGACCCGACATCCTCGGATTTCAATCCAGTCAACCCTTTAACTGAACTAGCAGTTTCACACACTAGTGAATTACTCTTGAATCTGAGCATCTCCACACGACCATTCCCCTTAAATTCATCTTCACTCAGAAAATCCATACCACTAACATGCTCATAATCTGATTTGCCCCCTGCATTTTGTCACACCCAAAAATATGACAGCACGCTCCAGTACACGATGCTCATATCTCTATCTCTACTCCTATAAAAATCTGAGTTGATGGTGATGGTGTGCCTGCCATCTATCGTTTTCCGCCGTTTGACATGCATTAACATTTTGTTAGTTAAATCTTTAGTCAAAATTTGGCACAAACTACAAAGGGGACCTATAATGTTTAGTGATTACAGAGGAAGCTTGCAACAGGGGGAAGAAGGTAGGAGGAAAGAGCCGTCGTTGGTTCGTTCGTGATCCACTGGATACTCTCTCCTTCTGTACACCATGCTTAAGTAGCTGCATCGAGGGCAGTCCATGGGCTGGTCCAAGGGGCAGCCCCTGTATGTGTAGAGCTCCTAACATCCCTTCCTCCTTGAAATCCGGCTTGACCCCAAGCCGGCGCCACCGAAAACCGCCCGGGTCCCATTGCACTCGATGGTCCTTGACTGGCTCAAAGTCATAGCGGCAGTTGAAGGCAGAGATGGCTTTAACAACATGGGAGTAGTAGTCATGGACGATTGCGATCCCATCGAAGGAACTGTCGAGGAAGTAGTCGTTGTGTGGTCGATGGAGCTTTGCGCGATGTGGGTTGCGACAGCGATGACACCCCTCCCTCCTTGAGAATGTTCTTGAGTTAGACCCGACATCCTCGGATTTCAATCCAGTCAACCCTTTAACTGAACTAGCAGTTTCACACACTAGTGAATTACTCTTGAATCTG
>NC_041393.1:401478688-401506018 GCF_002162155.2 Triticum dicoccoides | reverse complement strand
CTTATTCAATCAGCCAAGGTCGATCTTTCTAGAAAAATTTGGAAGCATCCAAAGGCACTGGCAGTGGCCGCAGCCGCCGGCGCTCCGTCCCTCCTCTTTGCCATAGGAACCTCACCGGCCACCGCCACACGCACCTCCCCGTCGTCTCCTCCTCCCCCTACCTCGTCTCCTACAACGCCGACATCGGCAAGTACGCCGCTGGTGCCGTCCTTCCGCCGAGTCTGCGACTCCTCTCATGCCTTCTCCTCCGATGCAGCAGACCCGCCGCCCACCACCTTCTCCTCCAACCCTACCCCTTCTCCTCCGACGATCGGCAACTACGCCGCCGGCGCCATCCGCCCCTTGAGTCCCGCGAGGACTCTCCTGCTTCCTCACACGAGACTCTGATGTAGGAGCCCCGCCGCACACGACCTCTCCTTCCTCCTCGCCGAGCTCCACGTACCGGCAGCCAGGCAACCAAGCCTTCTTACCTCCCCTGCTCACGGCCTCCCTCTAATGTGTCTTGCTGCCGCCAGCTTCCCCCATGCCGCCAACCTCCCCCAATACCCCTTCCCCTGACATGGGTGTTCCCAATCTTAGTTCAAAATTCAGATCGTCATGTACACCGCCCCAATTCTCCCAGCTTCTTCATCCCTCTCCCTTCCTGTGTCTTTCTTTCTGTCCATCACGCTCTGTGTCTGATGCCCTGCTCGCTCGCTGTCACCCGTGCCGCGTGGTGGCCACTACCGCTGCCAGTACTACTAGCTCACCGTCAATGAATCGCGGAAGCCGCAACCTCTTCAAGCGTGCTCGTTCGCCGTACTTGCGACTGTCTGGAGGCCGCACACCCTGCGGGCATGCCCACTGCCCACCTGCCATCACCAGACCGCATGGAGGTCACACCCCATGTCGGCGCTCTCGCTCCAGAGCTGCACCGGATCCTCAGGAGCGCAATGCCACCATGTCGACAAACATGTGGACAGTACGTCGTGCTCTGCTCTGATTTGCTTCCATCCGAGCGCATTTCCACCTCCTCTGTCTTACTCCTGCTGATGCTTAACTGAGTCCTTGATGAGTTAGTTCATACTTCATAATTAAGTGAACTGCAGCTCGTGGTTGTAGATGAATGTGTGCACGAGACAAGAATCTTGGATTCTAATTTTATCCATGATGTTTGGACTTCTTGTACGTTTTGAAACTTTGTCTGTTATGTATGGGTTCTCTAAAGTACGTCATCTCCCTGAACATGAGCAGCATGTACTTTTTAGTGCTTACTTCAAACAGTTAGTATACAGATAAGTTCAGAAATTAGTTAGTGACAATAATCAAACCACTTGGCCGATAAGTGTTGAGGCGTGTACCATCGTTGTAGTTACCATGCTGAGAGTAAAGCATGAAGTTGGTAAGGATGGTGCTGGTTTATTCGTTATAGATAATCTAATTGTATCATGTATCCATAGCATCATTTATATATATTAATCATCGTTTTGTCTTCAAGTAGAGCACGATCTGCATACTACTGTTTTTAGCAAGGGGTACTTTGGTCCAAATATTGCAGCCGAAACTGCTTCACACACGATAAACTTTTGGACGATCTGTGCACGATTAAAGAATCCACCGGCCGTTGCTCTGCCGTGAACAAGATTGCACGGCTGGATTCAATCGTCGGCTGCAAATCGTCCAAATAATGTCGTCTGGATAGCACTGCTCTATTGCAGCTGGCGTCAGATGGATCAGAGGTAATGCAAGGAACACATTTATGCCAAATTTAAGCATAAATACTTTTGCAGGATCGACAACGATCTTAGTAAAACACTCATGGATCAGGAGCAAGCTTTAGTAGTATGGCATGATGTTGGAGCCTTTTGTCTAGACCTTTTGAACCAAGGACGGTAGATGACGCACTTTCAGATATTCTTGCTCGAATGTTTTGTGCTTGCATTGTTCCTCTGTAGTACTGAAAGATCCAATCTAAGACAAAGAAGCAAGAAATGCACTTAGGAGAAAGAAGACTTGAGCTGTGACTCTTGCCAGCAAGAATGCATAGATGGAAAGAAGTGTCTATTTTGGTTCTTGATTATTGTAACATGGCTCATTAAGCTGCTACATATCTGTTGAATTGGGTGTCATTTTGGAACTAATGTTTGTCGCTGTAATGTACAATGTATGGTCGAAAACTAATTACTGGTTTTGTTTTGTTTAAAGATATAGTATTTGATTGATCTGTGTGTTACTTTTGTTATGTTCCGTGTGAATCCAAGGATCTCAAAATGTCTTGTGCTTTCATCCTATATTGTTAGAAAATAATCACCTTCCACTCTTTAATTGACACTACATCACCCTAGCTTATTTAAGCACCACAAAGTATGTGCCGTTGTTCCATTTGCAATCAAGCGTGTAAATTTACTAATTTGCCTCATAGCAGCGGTAGGGCCTCAACTTAAGAGGATACTTTACAGCATGTTGACTATTGAAACTATTCACTTTATTTTCACAACATCACAGTCATATCTGTAACATTATATACTATACAGAATTAGTCCATAGTGGCCCTCAACTTCTTGTTGCAAAAATTATCAAGAATATTGTCCAAGTTCTAAGTAACTACACTACTAATCTACAGTACATGTACACGGTGTCCAGTTTTGTCTTGGACATTTTGATTTAGAGAGAGCTCACCAGATTACTTTTTGCCATTGCATTTAAGAGCATATGTGATTTTTATGTTTTTAACCATATGAATTCAAATTGTCACCGTGGTAAAGGGGGACAAAACAAATTAGGTGTCTAAAAGGCTAAGGTGGAAAATGCTAGGGAGGAAAAGAAACCGAGGCTAGAAATAATATGTGTTTGTGTTTAGGGGTTCAAAGAAAGTGGCATCTAAAAAGTGAAACCCACGTTGTCACTTAATGTGTCACCATTCTTCAGCTCTAAACATCCATGGATGAGATTCATCAAAGTTGGAGGAAGTGATGGAGGGGCTAGAGGAAGAGTTGGTGACCGGAGAGAACAAATGTGAGGGAATGGAAGAGGAGATAAACAAATTAAGAGAAACAGAACCAAACGAGTATGTGGTAGGGATTCCACAAAATGCAATGAATTTTTTGTAATATATTCATATACATCTATTTTATTCCATAGCAACACACGGGCAAATTACTAGTAATTCATAAAAGGACTGCACTGAGAAGATAACGCAGCAGACTAGCGCATATGGCTGAAGTTGCATTGACTGAAGAAAAATAATGCTCGAACTTTCTGTGCTCAGGGAACCCATTCTCTGCATGCTCTGAAATAGATGTGCATCCATTGTTGCAAGATAGGAATACTGTAGTACAAGAGCCGTACTAATAGAACATGCACATAGTGTCGAAAGCCTGTTTACTTTCATGTAATGGCTGCTTAGTGAAACAACAATCTTCATTGCACTGTCTCACAGACCACAAGCACCATAATTGACCTCGGAGGATCCTTATGCAATTTTCAAGGAGATTGGAACACCGTCGCCATGCATTGCCAATGTGTAAGCTGATTGCAGTATGACCACTTCTTTTGAATCCCTTCCGACATGAATTGTTCCAGTGCATTGACACAAATAGGATAGGTTGCCCAAAAGTACAGGGTGGGTAGCAAAACTGCAACTCAGTATTTTGCACATAATTGAAGTGCTCCTCCACGGGAATCAGGTCACAACAGTGGACAACCATGAGAGAGGTAATAGGATTAACCGATTGGCTCGGAATAAGAATATCTATTGGCACCATACGGATCCTGCAAACAACATTCAGAAAAATACTGGGCACCTGCTCTACCCTTGGCAAATATCCTGAGAATGTTGAGAAAGAATTCAGGACAACAGATAAATAATTCAGCAGCCAAGAAGGTTTCAGCTCCTTTTCTAGTTGGCAACACATTGCCTGGGGTATTTGTGGACTTCTGCTGATGAAGTAATCAAACCAACAAGGTACTTAGGTGTTGCTGCTCAAAGGTTTTAGGCAGCCCCTATGCTTCAGTATCACAAGCGGTCGGCGCACCAAAAGATCACCAACTTGCTTAGAACTATACGCGGAATTATCAACGTGAAATCTGGGTAAACCAGTCTTTCCGAGTGTGAAATCACTGCATCCTCTAGCAAGTAATCTTCATCTCACATGTAACATGAGGCAGCAGAGTTTCATGATTCAGAGTCATACCTTCATGAGAGCAAGAAAATGATGGCCACGGAGTGGGTCGAATCTCATTCCCCTTTGCACTATGATGCACCAGAAATGACGGCCATGGTGTCGGCCGTATTGGCTGCCCTTTGTGCCTTGTGGGCGGCGAGACGTCCATGTCATGCTTCCGGAATAGCTTGTTCATGAAGGAGGAGACGCCTGGGAGGATGGCAAGCTCAATGGCGACGCCTGGAGTGGCCTCCACGAGTTCGTACTCATCCGTCCCGGCAACATCGGCGCGACAGTTGCTGATTGTGGAATAATTTGGGAATGCATCCTGGACGTGGTGCGGCGGGCTGATGCTGGCCTTCACGGGGATGTTGAGGCCGTCGAGCTTGCCGTAGTGACCACAGGTGGCTACCTTGGTGGTCGCCATGGTCTTGCAGAGGTCGACCGCGAGCTCGGGGCCGAGTGCTGTTGTAGTGTTGCGTACCTCCGTTGCGACGGTGGCGGCGTCATGGACTTCGTCGGCGCTGTCGATGGCGTCGACCTGGGTCGAGCAATCCGTCGAACAGGTGACAGGTACCATCGGAATGCATATCGGAGTTGCATCATGGGCGACCGTGGGGATCTCCTGGGCCTTGGTGGTGGAGTAGTAGATGCCAGAGACAGGTTCGGACGCCTCAGTAGTGGTCTCGAGCGCCGAGGTCGGCGCTGGTGGACCGTGGACGACGGCGGTGTGGGAGGACCTCTTCTCCAGGTCTGGCCGCCAGGTGACGACCAGTGCGTCCACTTTCTCGATGAGGGACCTGGTGGCGTCGGTGTAGGCGTCGAGCATGGTGTCGATCCGCTCGAGATACGCCTGCATCCATGGATCCATGGCTACCCGATGCCGACGAGCTTGGCGAAACGCGTAGGGAAGGAGTGGTGGCTGGTCTCTGATACCAGATGTAAGAGAGGTGATGGTAGCTAGCTTGTATAGATCGATCTCTCTCACAAGTAGCAATACAGAGTAGTGATTACAGAGGAATTACACAATGGAGGAGAAGAACAAAGGAAGCTTGCAACAGGGGAAAGAAGGTAGGAGGAAAGAGTCGTCGTCGGTTCGTCCGTGATCCACTGGATACCCTCTCCTTCTGTACACCACGCTTAAGTAGCTGCACCGAGGGCCAAGTCCATGGGCTGGTCCAAGGGGCAACCCCTGTACGTGTACAGGCTAGGAGGCTCCTAACATCCCTCCCTCCTTGAAATCCGGCTTGACCCCAAGCCGGTGCCACCGAAAATCGCCCGGGTCCCATTGCACTCGATGGTCCTTGACTGGCTCAAAGTCGTAGCGGCAGCTGAAGGCAGAGATGGCTTTAACAACACGGGAGTAGTAGTCATGGACGATTGCGATCCCACCGAAGGAACTGTCGAGGAAGTAGTCATTGTTGAAGTCAATGTAGTACTTGTGGTCGATGGAGCTTTGCGCGAAGCGGGCTGCGACAGCGATGACACCCCTCCCTCCTTGAGAATGTTCTTGAGTTAGACCCGACATCCTCAGATTTCAATCCAGTCAACTCTTTAACTGAACTAGCAGTTTCACACACTAGTGAATTACTCCTGAATCTGAGCATCTCCACACGACCATTCCCCTTAAATTCATCTTCACTCAGAAAATCCATACCACTAACATGCTCATAATCTGATTTGCCCCCTGCATTTTGTCACACCCAGAAATATGACAGCACGCTCCAGTACACAATGCTCATATAATTCATAAGAGGACTGCACTGAGAAGATAACGCAGCAGACTAGCACATATGGCTGAAGTTGCATTGACTGAAGAAAAATAATGCTCGAACTTTCTGTGCTCAGGGAACCCATTCTCTGCATGCTCTGAAATAGATGTGCATCCATTGTCGCAAGATAGGTGTAGTACAAGAGCCGTACTAATAGAACATGCACATAGTGTCGAAAGCCTGTTTACCATCATGTAATGGCTGCTTAGTGAAACAACAATCTTCATTGTACTGTCTCACAAACCACAAGCACCATAATAGACCTCGGAGGATCATTATGCAATTTTCAAGGAGATTGGAACACCGTCGCCATGCATTGCCAATGAGTAAGCTGATTGCAGTATGACCACTTCTTTTGAATCCCTTCCGACATGAATTGTTCCAGTGCATTGACACAAATAGGATAAGCTGCCCAAAAGTACAGGGTGGGTGCTCCACTGAAGCAATAGGAAAAACATAGCTGCCCAACACCTCTCCCGCAATGCCAAATTCCTTGCAATGTATAGCAACCTGCAGCGCAATCTCATCGAACATAATTTCTGCTAGGCGGTCGTCAATACATTGTAGACTGATCAACAAGATATCCAAGCACTCAATTCCCTCGGAACCATTTTGACTTAACCGTTTATCAGTATATGTTCTTCCAGCCAGTGAATAGCAAAACTGCAACTCGGTATTTTGCACACAATTGAAGTGCTCCTCCACGGGAATCAGGTCACATCAGTGGACAACCATGAGAGAGGTAATAGGGTTAACCGGTTGGCTCAGAATAAGAATATCTATTGGCACCATACGGATCCTGCAAACAACCTTCAGAAAAATATTGGGCACCTGCTCTACCCTTGGCAAATATCCTGAGAATGTTGAGAAAGAATTCAGGACAACAGATAAATAATTCAGCAGCCAAGAAGGTTCCAGCTGATGAAGTAATCAAACCAACAAGGTACTTCAGTGTTGCTGCTCAAAGGTTTTAGGCAGCCCCTATGCTTAAGTCTCACAAGCGGTCGGCGCACCAAAAGATCACCAACTTGCTTAGAACTATACGCGGAATTATCAACGTGAAATCTGGGTAAACCAGTCTTTCCGAGTGTGAAATCACTACATCCTCTAGCAAGTAATTTCTTCATCACACATGTAACATGAGGCAGCAGAGTTTCATGATTCAGAGTCATACCTTCATGAGAGCAAGAAAACGATGGCCACGGAGTGGGTTGAATCTCATTCCCCTTTGCAGTATGATGCACCAGAAATGACGGCCATGGTGTCGGCCGTATTGGCAGCCCTTTGTGCCTTGCGGGCGGCGAGACGTCCGTGTCATGCTTCCAGAATAGCTTGTTCATGAAGGAGGAGACGCCTGGGAGGATGGCAAGCTCAATGGTGACATCTGGAGTGGCCTCCACGAGTGCGTACTCATCCGTCCCGGCAACATCGGCGCGGGAGTTGCTGATTGTGGAATAATTTGGGAATGCATCCTGGACGTGGGGCGGCGGGCTGATGCTGGCCTTCACGGGGATGTTGAGGCCGTCGAACTTGCCGTAGTGACCACAGGTGGCTACCTTGGTGGTCGCCATGGTGTTGCAGAGGTCGACCGCAAGCTCGGGGCCGAGTGCAGTTGTAGTGTTGTGAAGCTCCATTGCGACGGTGGTGGCGTCATGGACTTCGTCGGCGCTCTCGATGGCGTCGACCTGGGTCGAGCAATCCGTCGAACAGGTGACAGGCACCATCGGAATGCATATCGGAGTTGCATCATGGGCGACCGTGGGGTTCTCCTGCGCCTTGGTGGTAGAGTAGTAGATGTTAGGGACGGGTTCGGATGCCTCAGTAGTGGTCTCGAGCGCCGAGGTCGGCGCTGGTGGACCGTGGACGACGGTGGTGTGGGAGGACCTCTTCTCCAGGTCTGGCCGCCAGGCGACGACCAGAGCATCCACTTTCTCGGTGAGGGACCTGGTGGCGTCGGTGTAGGCGTCGAGCATGGTGTCGATCCGCTCGAGATACGCCTGCATCCATGGATCCATGGCTGCCCGATGCCGACGAGCTTGGCGAAACGCATAGGGAAGGAGTGGTGGCTGGTCTCTGATACCAGATGTAAGAGAGGTGATGGTAGCTAGCTTGTATAGATCGATCTCTCTCACGAGTAGCAATATAGAGTAGTGATTACAGAGGAATTACACAATGGAGGAGAAGAACAGAGGAAGCTTGCAACAGGGGGAAGAAGGTAGGAGGAAAGAGCCGTCGTCGGTTCGTTCGTGATCCACTGGATACCCTCTCCTTCTGTACACCACGCTTAAGTAGCTGCACCGAGGGCCAAGTCCATGGGCTGGTCCAAGGGGCAGCCCTTGTACGTGTACAGGCTAGGAGGCTCCTAACATCCCTCCCTCCTTGAAATCCGGCTTGACCCCAAGCCGGTGCCACCGAAAATCGCCCGGGTCCCATTGCACTCGATGGTCCTTGACTGGCTCAAAGTCGTAGCGGCAGCTGAAGGCAGAGATGGCTTTAACAACATGGGAGTAGTAGTTATGGACGATTGCGATCCCACCGAAGGAACTGTCGAGGAAGTAGTCATTGTTGAAGTCAATGTAGTACTTGTGGTCGATGGAGCTTTGCGCGAAGCGGGCTGCGACAGCGATGACACCCCTCCCTCCTTGAGAATGTTATTGAGTTAGACCCGACATCCTCAGATTTCAATCCAGTCAACCCTTTAACTGAACTAGCAGTTTCACACACTAGTGAATTACTCTTGTACGTGTAAGCTGATTGCAGTATGACCACTTCTTTTGAATCCCTTCCGACATGAATTGTTCCAGTGCATTGACACAAATAGGATAAGCTGCCCAAAAGTACAGGGTGGGTGCTCCACTGAAGCAACAGGAGAAACATAGCTGTTCAACACCTCTCCTGCAATGCCAAATTCCTTGCAATGTGTAGCAAGCTGCAGCGCAATCTCATCGAACATAATTTCTGCTAGGCGGTCGTCAATACACTGTAGACTGATCAACAAGATATCCAAGCACTCAATTCCCTCGGAACCTTTTTGACTTAACCATTTATCAGTATATGTTCTTCCAGCTAGTAAATAGGAAAACTGCAACTCGGTATTTTGCACACAATTGAAGTGCTCCTCCACGGGAATCAGGCCACAACAGTGGACAACCATGAGAGAGGTAATAGGATTAACCGATTGCTCTGAATAAGAATATCTATTGGCACCATACGGATCCTGGAAACAACCTTCAGAAAAATACTGGGCACCTGCTCTACCCTTGGCAAATATCTTGAGAATGTTGAGAAAGAATTCAGGACAACAGATAAATAATTCAGCAGCCAAGAAGGTTTCAGCTCATTTACTAGTTGGCAATGCATTGCCTGGGGTATTTGTGGACTTCTGCTGATGAAGTGATCAAACCAACAAGGTACTTCAGTCTTGCTGCTCAAAGGTTTTAGGCAGCCCCTATGCTTCAGTATCACAAGCGGTCGGTGCACCAAAAGATCACCAACTTGCTTAGAACTATACGCGGAATTATCAACGTGAAATCTGGGTAAACCAGTCTTTCCGAGTGTGAAATCAGTGCATCCTCTAGCAAGTAATTTCTTCATCACACATGTAACATGAGGCAGCAGAGTTTCATGATTCAGAGTCATACCTTCATGAGAGCAAGAAAACGATAGCCACGGAGTGGGTCGAATCTCGTTCCCCTTTGCACTATGATGCACCAAAAATGACGGCCATGGTGTCGGCCGTATTGGCAGCCCTTTGTGCCTTGTGGGCGGCGAGACGTCCATGTCATGCTTCCAGAATAGTTTGTTCATGAAGGAGGAGACGCCTGGGAGGATGGCAAGCTCAATGGCGACGTCTGGAGTGGCCTCCACGAGTGCGTACTCGTCCGTCCCGGCAACATCGGCACGACAATTGCTGATTGTGGAATTTGGGAATGCATCCTGGACGTGGGGCGGCGGGCTGATGCTGGCCTTCACGGGGATGTTGAGGCCGTCGAACTTGCCATAGTGACCACAGGTGGCTACCTTGGTGGTCGCCATGGTGTTGCAGAGGTCGACCGCGAGCTCGGGGCCGAGTGCGGTTGTAGTGTTGCGAACCTCTGTTGCGACGCTGGCGGCGTCATGGACTTCGTCGGCGCTGTCGATGGCGTCGATCTGGGTCGGGCAATCCGTCGAACAGGTGACAGGCACCATCGGAATGCATATCGGAGTTGCATCATGGGCGACCGTGGGGATCTCCTGGGCCTTGGTGGTGGAGTAGTAGATGTTAGGGACGGGTTCAGACGCCTCAGTAGTGGTCTCGAGCGCCGAGGTCGGCGCCTGTGGACCGTGGACGACGGCGGTGTGGGAGGACCTCTTCTCCAGGTCTGGCCGCCAGACGACGACCAGAGCGTCCACTTTCTCGGTGAGGGACCTGGTGGCGTCTGTGTAGGCATCGAGCATGGTGTCGATCCGCTCGAGATACGCCTGCATCCATGGATCCATGGCTGCCCGATGCCGACGAGCTTGGCGAAACGCATAGGGAAGGAGTGGTGGCTGGTCTCTGATACCAGATGTAAGAGAGGTGATGGTAGCTAGCTTGTATAGATCGATCTCTCTCACGAGTAGCAATATAGAGTAGTGATTACAGAGGAATTACACAATGGAGGAGAAGAACAGAGGAAGCTTGCAACAGGGGGAAGAAGGTAGGAGGAAAGAGCCGTCGTCGGTTCGTTCGTGATCCACTGGATACCCTCTCCTTCTGTACACCATGCTTAAGTAGCTGCACCGAGGGCCAAGTCCATGGGCTGGTCCAAGGGGCAGCCTCTGTACGTGTACATGCTAGGAGGATCCTAACATCCAACGTATTGCAGCTGGTCTAATTAGAGTGAGTTTTCTAGGGCGTGTTTGGTTGCCGTGTGCTACAGTACCCGCATTGCATACATTTCTCCACCCAACCTGGCTATGCAAATGCAGCCTTAAATGCACCATATGCATGTTGTTTGGTTGCCTGCATGCCCTCTTACCTGCATGGGCTGAACCACACTGCCTGATGTTTGGTTGCCTGCATGTTAGTCCACAAACCCAAGGCATGGTGTTTTATTATATGCAAGGCCTGATGTGTGGTAATCTATTTGGCTAGTTGGTGAGGTTACCATCACACTTTGGCATCACACATCATAAGCACAACAGAGTATAAACAGAGCATCAACTAGCATAATTCAGATATAAGCAGTACCACAGATATAACATTTCAACGCATAAACCATAAACAGTTCAAAGCAGACTCGATAGTAATTAAAAAGAAGGTGCCCCGGCCCTACTCCTTGGCGGCGAAGGCTTCGTTGTGCTTCTCGCACTTGTTGATGACCTCAATGCTATCGTCGTCGAAGATGATGACCTTGAGGGTGTCGGGAGTGAGGAGCTTGAACGTCACCATGTAGCCGATGTTGATCTGATGAACGGCTGCGTAGGTGGCCCAACCCTGATCTAGGGTCACCCTGCCGTTCATCAGCTTGACCGTTACCTTCCAGGAGCAGCCGGTGTTCTTCCTGAGCTTGAACTCCGTCGGCACCGCGACGAAGTGCTTGGTGAAGTCCAGGGGCATGGGGATGCACTCAAGCTTCGGTGCAAGGATGACCTTGCAGAAGTGAGTTGGGCCATCCTCTTGATGGTAGTGGCCGTAGTTGCGGCACTTGTTGCTAGGGGGCTCCTCCATGCCCTCGTCGTCGCCACCCTCACGCGTTTTCGGGTCTTCCTCGGTGGTGGGCGGTAGCTCAACCTCGTCAGGCATTGGGTGAAGGGGCTGCTTGCCCTTGCTGTCAACGGCCGAGAGCACCTCCGTGCCCATCTCATTGCTATCCTCGATCTGCACACAAGTCATGGAATCAGGCATTGCACAGAGTTCATGGCTAATTCAAGAGCTTGTAGTTAAAACGACATGACTGTCACTCTTCTCCTCCTCTCCACCCCCTATATTTACTCACCCTACCCACCACTATTTACCCACCCCCTCTCTTCTCTCACTGTCAACCTTCCTCCTCCCTATCGCCATGAGCTCTAGCTCCAGCTCCAACGGCAACCCCTTCCCTTGGGGTATTGGCTGGAGGGCCTTCTTCCTCGGGTGGACGGCTGGTGATCGGACCAAGTTCGAGAACACCATGGAGGTGTGCTCGAACTTCGGCTCCATGCCGGACATGCAGAACGAATCCAATGTCGTGCTCATGAAGGCCACTAAAGATGAGCTGAAGACACTGATTCCTGACCCAGCGAAGGGTGCGATGGCAGTTGACATCATTTGTTGGGCCATGAATCAGGCCGTCTCCGACGACCCTAAACAGAGGAAGAAGTGGTGCAAGTACAAGACCTACTGGGCTCCTAATGACCGCCGTGCCGCAGTGTACTGGGAGACGGGTATCGCGCCGTCGGCGGTCATTGGCGGGGAGTCTAAGGAGGAGGAAGAAGAGGCGGTTAGGGCACCGAAGCCAGTCCGTCCTACTTGGCAGACCGGCCTCGACTCCGCCGAGGATGACCCGCCGGACCGCACGGCGATGAATAAGAAGATGAAGGCCAGCGGCTCGACCAGCCGCTCCGCACGCCGGTGACGGCCGCCATGGTCAGCCGGTGTCCGTTCTGTACCCCCTTTCCCCCTATTCCCCTATCCCCCAATCGCGAAATCTACCGATCTTGCATGTATGAACTGCTATGTATGAACTCGTATGAACTGCTATGAACTAGTATGAATTACCCCTATGCTTAGCTACCTCTATTCCCCATTCTCGTCCGCCGTGGATCAAATCTATCGCTGTGGATCGAATCAAGCGTTCATGTCGAAGAGAGAGAAGTGCTTACCACCATTGATGGAGTCTGGTGGTCTTCTTCCTCTGCTCTGATCCGCCGTCGCTGGTGATGGAGTCCGGTGGTCTTCTTCCTCTGTTCCAATCCGCCGCCGCCGGTGAGAGTTGGAAGAGTGGGGAAGAGTGGGGAGAGGGAGCGGTGAGGGGCGGTGAGGCTAATAACTGCCGGTGCTTCGGGAAGCAACGCGGCTTCTCGAGCGTGGCCGCGTGTTAGACTATGTATAGCTTCTGTACCTATGTACGTATTGTAACAGAACCATTATATATAATGAGATAAGCCACCCCTAGAGGGTTGTGCTGGTTCCCAAAACTTATTGTCTTACATGGTATCACGCTAGGTTACGATCGCTTCCGCTTCAAAACCCTAATACCCGCACCGCCGCCGCCTTCACCGCCGCCGCCGCGCCACCGATCGCGCCGCCACCATGTCGAGCGTCGCCACCACCGGTTCCACTGCTGCGGGCTTCCTCCCGGCCTCTCTTGCGGCTCTGCTCAACCTCCCGCTCGATGTCGTCTCCGTTCCCGCTCCGATCGGGACAAGGAGCACCGGCTCCGTCTTCTCCACGCCGCCGGCGCCCTTGCTCGGGCGTGATCTCGTGGTCCACACCGCGGCGCCGCCGTCCGCTGCGGACTCCGCAGGCGTCGTCCCGCCGCTCCTGCCGCAAGCGGATCACACCGCCCCGCTGGCGGGGTTGGCGGCGTCCGCCCCGGCTGCGGGCCTTGCGGCGTCCGCACCGGCCGTGAGCTTTGCGGCGCCCGCCCTGGCTGCGGTCCCGCCTCCTCCCGCATCGGCTTCGGTGCCTCCGGCTGCCTCCATGGTGTTTGCACCCCAGGCAGCCTCCTCGATGGGATCGTCTTCGCCGCCGCCGTTTCACTTCGGTCATCTCATCACCATCAAGCTCTCCGCCGACAACTACATCTTCTGGCGTGCGCAGGTTCTCCCGCTCTTGGGGAGTCACTACCTGCTAGGCTACGTCGACGGATCGCTTCCCTGCCCACCCGCGCTGGTAGACAGCATGCATGGTCCGGTCTACAATCCGGCCCATCGCGTCTGGACGGGGCAGGACCAGGCGAACCTCTCCTCCATCCAGGGGTCGCTCTCGCCGGCAGTTGCCGGCCTTGTTGTCTTCGCGAAGACGTCTCATGAGGCCTGGACCATCCTTGAGCGCACCTTTGCAGCGCAGTCCCAGGCTCGTGTCTCTGCACTCCGTCGTCAGCTTGGAGAGTGTCAGAAGCTTGACTCCACTGCCACTGAGTTCTACAACAAGGTCAAGGGCCTCGCCGACACATTGGCCTCCATTGGACAGCCCCTAACCGACTCCGAGTTCAACTCGTTTATTGTCAATGGTCTTGATGAGGAGTATGATGCCTTAGTCAAGATCATCAACGAGCGGGGCAACTCGACACCCATGCTGGCACACGAGGTTTTCTCTCGGCTCCTTCTCACTGAGCAACGGGTCGAGACTCGCCGCACCAGGGGCACTGGCTCCCTCTCGGCCAACGCCGCCACCAAGGGTGGCCGCTCTTCTTCATCACCCCGGTCTCCCTTGGGGCTGCCACCGTCGCCCGCCTCGGCCCCCCCACCTACTGCGACCTTACCGGGGGCTGGTGGTCCACGTGTGTGCCAGCTTTGTGGCCGCGATGGGCACTGGGCCTCCAAGTGTCATAAGCGCTTCCAGCGAAGCTTCCTTGGTCTTGGCAATGACGGCAAAGATACACGCAACAATGCCCGTCAGGTCACCATGGCTGATCGTCCCTCGCCGCAGAAGCAACAGGGACACACTCAGTCCTACTCCATCGATCCACACTGGTACATGGACTCTGGGGCGACAGAGCATCTGACCAGCGAGATGGGGAAGCTTCACACTCGTGAACCCTATCATGGCTCCGACAAGATCCACACCGCCAATGGAGCAGATATGCACATCTCTCATATTGGTCAAGCATCTCTTCTCACTAGACATGCCAATAGGAGTCTTCAGCTTCGCAATGTTCTTTGAGTTCCATCTGTGACCCGTAATCTTCTTTCAGTTCCTAAACTCACACGTGATAATAATGTGCTTTGTGAATTTCACCCTTTTGATCTTTTTATTAAGGATCGGGGCACGAGGGACATTCTTCTTAGTGGGCGGTTGTGCCAGGGCCTCTACCGTCTGGAGCATCCTGGCGTCGCCCGTGTTTTCAGTGGAGTTCGGGTCTCTCCGTCACAGTGGCATGCTCGTCTTGGTCACCCGGCCACACCTATTGTCCGTCATATTTTGCGTCGTCATGAGCTTTCTAGTTTGTCTAGTAATAAAGATGTAGCAGTGTGTGATGCTTGTCAGCAGGGGAAGAGTCATCAACTTCCTTTTTCGGAGTCCAGTCGTGAGGTGAAACATCCTTTAGAACTTGTGTTTTCAGATGTATGGGGTCCTGCTCAGACTTCTGTCAGTGGTCATAATTACTATATCAGTTTCGTTGATGCTTATAGTCGCTTTACCTGGCTTTACCTTATTAAACGCAAATCTGATGTGTTTGATATTTTTGTTCAGTTTCAAAAACATGTTGAACGTCTTCTCAAGCACAAAATTGTTCATGTCCAGTCGGACTGGGGGGGCGAGTATCGCAACCTCAACTCCTTCTTTCAGTCGCTTGGGATAGCTCATCGTTTAGCATGTCCACATACACATCAGCAGAATGGTTCAGTCGAACGTAAGCATCGTCATATTGTTGAAGCTGGTCTTACTCTTTTGGCCCATGCCTCTGTTCCGTTTCGGTTTTGGAGTGATGCTTTCACCACTGCATGCTTTCTCATCAACCGTACTCCCACTCGTGTTTTAAACATGAAGACTCCCATTGAGGTTCTCCTTAATGAACAACCTGATTATACCTTTTTCAAGGTATTTGGGTGTGCTTGTTGGCCGCATCTTCGTCCATATAATAAGCGCAAGCTTGAGTTTCGTTCTAAGAAGTGTGTTTTTCTTGGCTATAGCTCTCTTCATAAAGGTTACAAATGTCTTCATGTTCCCACTAATCGTGTCTATATATCTCGGGACGTCGTGTTTGATGAGCATGTTTTTCCCTTTGCCAAACTTCCTGTGTCCACTGTCGAACCACCATCTCTGCATTCATCCTCTGTTGCTTCTGACCAATTTGATGATGTTGCATACTCTCCTTTGCTGTTACCTAACCATGGTGCAGGAACCGGACGTGGGGCTCATTTGGAGCTTTTGGAGGATTCACCATCATCATCACCGCCTTCTGATGGGCACGTTGATCGCCCTATGTTGCATGGCATCGATTTGCGTGCCCATGCATGGTCACCCGAAGAGCCCGTCGCGCCGAGCATCTCCATTGCTCGGTCCGTTACGCCAGCGACCGCCGAGTCTCCAGCGGCTCGGCCCTCTTCGCCAGCGGCCGCCGAGTCTTCAGTGGCTCGGCCTGTCACGCCGTCTTCGCCCGCGGCTCGGCCCGTCACGCCGTCTTCGCCTGCAGCTCGGGTCCGCGACGCTGTCCTCACGTCGCCTTCATCCGCGGATCGGCCCGCGACATCGGTCGCGCCACGGCCCACTATGCCGGGCTCACCATCGGCCCGGTCTGTGACGCCGGCGTCGCCAGCTGCTTCGTCTGCTCTGCCGGTTTCGCCGGTCGGCCGACCTTCTTCGCCGACTGAGCCCGAGGCTACTGTGTCTGGCTCCTCGTCACCGGCTGACTCGTCAACGTCGCCGTCCTCCAGCCCGTTGCAGGCTGCTCCGTCGACCTCGGTGGTTCCTGTGTCCCGACCACATACACGCAGTCGCAGTGGCATTTTCAAACCTAAGGAACGTAAGGATGGTACGGTTGCTTGGTTGGCTGCTTGTTTGGCTGCTGCTGTTGCGGATCCATCTTCTGAGCCTCGCTCATATCAGGCTGCCCTGCGCATTCCACATTGGCGAGAGGCTATGGAGCAGGAGTTTCATGCTCTCCCTCGTAACAAGACATGGACTCTCATTCCTCCACCACCACGGGTAAATATTATTGACTCAAAATGGGTATTCAAAGTGAAGAAGCATTCGGATGGATCTATTGAGCGTTACAAAGCGCGACTTGTTGCTCGCGGTTTTCGGCAGCGCCATGGTCTTGACTATGAGGACACCTTCAGTCCTGTCGTCAAGCCTACCACTATTCGGCTTCTTCTCTCCATTGCTGTTTCTCGTGGTTGGTCACTTCGTCAACTTGATGTGCAGAATGCTTTTCTACATGGTTTTTTGGAGGAAGAGGTTTATATGAAACAGCCGCCTGGTTTCTCTGATCCTGATCGTCCTGACTATATCTGTCGTCTCTCCAAAGCACTATATGGTTTGAAGCAAGCTCCTCGTGCCTGGCATGCCCGCCTTGCCTCTGCCCTTCGTGCTCATGGGTTTGTGCCGTCCACTGCTGACACTTCATTATTTCTTCTACAGAAGCCAGAAGTCACTATGTATCTTTTGGTATATGTCGATGATATTATCCTTGTCAGCTCTTCTCAGTATGCTGCTGATGCTCTTGTCTGCTCTCTTGGTGCTGATTTTGCGGTCAAAGATCTTGGGAAGCTTCACTACTTTCTTGGAGTTGAGGTCACTTCTCGTGCTACTGGTCTTGTCCTTACACAGAAGAAGTACTCCTTGGAGTTGTTACAAAGAGCGGGCATGCTGAAGTGCAAACCGACCACCACACCCATGTCGTCTACTGACAAGATAACAACTGTTGATGGTGAGCTTTTGTCTCCTGCGGATGCCACAGAGTACAGGAGCATTGTTGGTGGACTTCAGTACTTGACGATCACGAGACCAGATATCTCTTATGCTGTTAACAGGGTTTGTCAGTATCTTCAGGCTCCCAGAGATACTCATTGGGCTGCTGTTAAACGCATTCTTCGTTATGTTCAGTTCACCCTGACATTAGGTATGCATATTCGGCCGACTTCCTCTCGGGTCCTTTCGGCCTTCTCTGATGCAGATTGGGCTGGTAGCCCAGATGACAGGCGATCCACGGGGGGTTATGCAGTATTCTTTGGCCCTAATTTGATCGCCTGGAGTGCTCGGAAACAGGCTACTGTGTCACGTAGCAGTACTGAAGCTGAGTACAAGGCTGTGGCTAATGCTACTGCAGAGATTATTTGGGTGCAGTCTTTGCTTCAGGAGTTGGGTTTGTCTCAACCACAGCCTCCTATTCTTTGGTGTGATAACATTGGTGCTACATACCTTTCCGCAAATCCAGTATTTCATGCCCGAACGAAACACATTGAAGTTGACTATCACTTTGTACGGGAACGTGTATCACAGAAGCAACTCCAGATCAAGTTTATCTCATCTAAGGATCAACTTGCAGACATCTTCACTAAGCCTTTACCACTGCCACAGTTTGAGGCTGGTAGGCGCAATCTTACCCTTCTCAGTTCTTTAGAAAGTGGCTAAGATTGAGGGAGGGTGTTAGACTATGTATAGCTTCTGTACCTATGTACGTATTGTAACAGAACCATTATATATAATGAGATAAGCCACCCCTAGAGGGTTGTGCTGGTTCCCAAAACTTATTGTCTTACACCGCGCGCGTGCAGCCGCGCCCGCCCACGTGCACCGCTCGGGCCTGTTCCTAGAGAAACTGCCGATTCGTGCGTTTTCAGTGAGCCAGGCCCTGAGGTGCTTTAAGAAGCATGCGATGCAGGCCCAATAATGTATGCAGGCTACCAAACAGGCCGAATCCTTCCCGCGCGGGCCTGGTTGGATCTTATGCGGGCAACCAAACACGCCCTTAGTTATCCTCTCGGGGAGGGTCGCTGCAAAACCTGCTAGCTGAGATTCTTAGAAGCTGCGGCCCGAGATTGCTTGTTTTGAATCTGGAATGCCAGGCGCCATATCAGCTTGCAAGGGAATGAAGCTTCATGCTCTTCCACTTTTTTTATTGATGAATTCCTGTCAAAGAAGTCGCTGCAGCATTTGCAAAAATAGAATCTGGCTTCATTGAAGTTCCTTGTTTAAAAAATAGAATCTGGCTTCATTGAAGTTCCCTTGTTTAAAAATCTACTCCCTCCGTTTCATAATGTAACATGTTTTTTTGACTATTGTAGTATCAAAAAAAGTCTTACATTATGGAACGGAAGGGATAGCACATTATGTATGTTTCACAAATATCATAATTCGTTAACTAATTTGACCTCTGATCTTTTTTGTACAAATCGGGGTGCATCAAAGCCAAGGCTTCTCGCCTTTCCTTTGACGGCTCCTATGCACCTGCCTAGAAACCAACCTCCGATATTAAGAGATTTGCCCTGGCTATAGTTCAAATTATAATTTACGAGGGCCTCCATTGCGCATTCCTTCCATTCTTTGGTTGGTTTTCCAGGGCCTAACTTGAGTGGGGGATTTTTTCAACTAGAGCTACGATCTTAAGCCAGTTCTTCAAATTAGGTCATGAAATCAGAGGCCTTTCACAAAGAGAGAACAGGTTGTAGGGGGCTAAGTTTTCATTACCACTGTTATTCTTTGAACCACCATGATTGAAAATGAATAGACTGAAAGTTTCTCGCAAAAAAATAAAGGTGTGGGATGCCAAAATGCATTGATAGGATAGTGTCCGCCTTAGAGAGGCAACCGCGAAAGCGAGGGTCAACGAAGTAGAAGAGAGAACGTCGCTTGAGTATGAAGAGATGGGTGAGAATGCAATGCCCCGAAAACCCGAGGGTTTCTTTTCTTCTAAAATCTAGCATATTGATGCAACATCGATGTATATTATCATAAGATTTTATATCAAAATTCAAAACACTGCTCGAGATACAAAAGTGATTAATTAGACATCAATGTGACAAGGGGTCAAATCTAAAGGAGAGAAGTGCATATTACACCCCTTAACTCTAGACCTAGTCTAATATACACCCCCAAGTTCAATACCGTCTAGTTTACACCCCCTAACTCTCAAAACCGGCCAAAATTCAACCTCGCCTCCATGTTGACCAGTTTTGACACAGTTGACCAGATTTGACCCGTTGACTGGCTGAACAATAACTAAAATAATCAAAAAATAATTTTGTTTGTCGATGGGTGAACAGTAAATTTAAAAAAGTTGGAAATAAAATTCAACAAACATTTTTGATTTTTTACTGGCTGAATAGTAAATTCAAAAAAATACTAAATTTTTCAAAAAAAAACGGAATTATTTTTGCATGGACGATTTTCAATGCGTGATGTCCGCGCCGATTTTTCAGCTTGTTTGGATATTTGAGTGGTCTCTCAACAAAAAAGATTGTCCCGAACAGTACGTATTGTTAACTGTTTCACAAACGTCACATTTGTCTTTTTTTGTTTTTTATTATTTTTCTGAATCTACTGTTCACCAAACAAAACACTAAAAATAAAAAAACAAATTTATTTTTTGAATTTTTTATTTATATCCTTGCGAATTTACTGTTCACTCGGTTAAACATGTTTTCTTTAATTTTTTATTCCTTTTAAATTTACTGTTCACCCAGTCAACAGGTCAAAACCGGTCAACAGGGAGGGGAGGGTTGAATTCTAGCTGGTTTTGAGAGTTGCGGGGTGTAAACTAGATGATATTGGAGTTGGGGGTGTAAATTAGACTAGGGCTAGAGTTGAGGGGTGTACTATTTATTGTCAAATTTGTCATTCTGTTTTTTGAGCTATGTTTTGAATTTTAGTTTGAGTTTTTGAGACAACATACACTATTTTAAAATTTTAATTTGAAATTTTATGACAACATACATTTATTTTGTGTAAATGTGCTATTTTATTTAAAAAAGTTTTGAACATTTAAAATATGTCGGGGAGTTCGATGCATCGGTAGCATCACAAGGTGGATCCTGACTAGGCATGGGGTGCGGCGTTCTGAATTTTTTTAAGCTCGTTACACTTGGTCGCCGCACCTGGATCGATATCATCCTCTGACATACCATTATCCTCATCAAACTTGCCCTGATTGTGCCCCACCTGTCGGGATCGAAGAAGCCCATACAAGATAGTCAGCAGCAAAAGAGCATTCCCTTCCCCTGCTCCACTTTAAGGCACATGAATAAACCGGCGTACACCCTCTGTGTCCTGGGCTCGGCCCATTTTTCTTCTTTTTCAACCTTCAAAAGGTCACGCGGGTCGTGAGGTTCAAACTTAGAACCTCACCGTCTTCTTCCAAATTCAGTAACCAACTCGGACGGCTCACACACTATGCTTTCTAATACTTCTGTTGCTTCTTATTCTGCGCCTTCTAGAGTTTTCTTGTTTGTCCAATTTTTCATCTGTTTTTTCGCTCGGGTTTTTAATTTTTTGTTTACTTTTTTCTTTTTTCTTTTTCTTTTTTATTTTCTAAGATGCATAAAAAAATAATCAAATTTGGAACTTTATTCAAATTGGGAACTTTATCAAATTGATTAACTTCATTCAAATTTTTGAAATTTATTTTTATCACAATCAACATACTTTTCACAAATCCGCGAACCTTTTTTCAAAATTAGGTGATCTTTTTTCAAATTCGTTAACTTTATTTGTTCACATTTTTTCCAAATTCGTGGCACTTTTTCAAAATTGATGAACGTTTTTCAAATTTGTGAATTCTTTTATCAAAGTCGATGAACTTCTTTCAAATCCGTGACTTTTTTTTCAAAATCCAGTGAACTTTATTCTAATAAATGAAAATTTTAATTCAAAATTGATTTTTTTAAATGCGTGATTTTTTTTACCCAAATCCGTGTCACTTGTAGTCAAATTCGCGAACTTTTTTCCCCAAATTTCATGAAATTTTTCGAATTAATGATTTTATTTCAAAATTGTGAACATTTTCCCCATATTTCATGGATTTTAAAAAGACAAATCATGAATTTTCAAAGGCACGTTCTTTTTGAAATTTATGATTTTTGTTAATTTTGCTAACATATTTATTTCTGTTTCTTAAAAATTTGAACTTTTTAAAAAGTGAATGGTTAACGGTTTGACTCTTCAACCGTCAATAAGTCATTGGTCAACCGGTCGAACCAGGTGAGCCACCGACCTAGAAGTTTGGAATTAAACGAGCGAGCTGAGGTTAACTGGGCCGGCCCATAGTGCGTGCCAGCTGAGCTTGATGGCGCCCATGGCGCGGCAACTGGGCTGTTTGGATTGGCGATCCCTTTATGGCGCATAGGTCGCTCGCTAGCGAGTTGGCGCGTGGAAAATCCTATTGGCCGCTCATTGCGGCAAACTGCCGGCGCTTCGCACACAACGAGCGACCGAGCGATGCTTTTGGACCGGCCCACTTACGTACATAGCAAACAAACTGCCCACTCCGGTTTTATGAACCTTCTAGAAGGTTCCATGAACCGTTTTTTTTCTTTTATTGGTTTTCCATCTTTTTACACTTTCCTGATTGTTTTTTCGTTTTCTGTTTCTTTTTCATTTTTTCTTTTTTGTTACCTTTTATTTTTCAAGTTTCTTTTTCTTTTTCAGAACATGTTTGCAGTTTTACAAAAAAAAAGGATTTTCTTTGTTATTTCCTTTTCTTTTCTTCTCTTTTTTCTTCAAAAAGATCGAAATTTTGAAATTTTGTTCATGTTTTCAGAAAATGTTCAGCTTTTGAAAAAATGTTCTCAAAATTCAAAAATTGTTCTCGTTACACAGAAAAGTTCAAAACTTTCGAAATTCAAAAAATGTAGCAGATTTAAATATTTTTTTCACTTTTTAAAGAAAATGTTTGCGCTTCCAAATTTGTTCGGGATTTTTCAAAATTGTTCTTCATTTCAAAATTTGTTCTCAAGATTGAAAAAATGTTCGTGCTTTAAAGAATTGTTCGCGCTTCCAAATTTGTTCGGAATATTTCAAAATTGTTTTCCATTTCGAAATTTGTTCTCAAGATTCAAAAAATGTCCGTGGTTGAAAAAATAGTTGGCGCTTCCAAATTTGTTCTCAAGATTCAAAATCGTTCGTGCTTTAAAAAATTTGTTCACAAATTCCAAAAATGTTCATGTCTTCGAAAGATGTTTTGGGAAATTCGAAATGTTTGGGTTTTCAATTCTATTCTGTTTTTCAAAAAAGTGTTCGCAAATTTGAAAAATGTTCTCGTATTCAATTAATTTGGCCATTAACAAATGAAATTACGAAAATGTTCGAATTTTAAAATTATTGTTCACAAATTTTGAAGTGGTCGCATTTAAACAAAATGTTCACAATTTCAGTTTTCTTCCTTTTTTATTCCAAAAACATGTTTTCGGTTTCATACAATGTTCTAATTTTTAAATTTTTGTTCACAAATTATAAAATGGGTGCGTTTCAGAAAATATTTAGTTTTTGCCAAAAGAATTCACGTTTGAATTTTTTTAATTATAGCCTTTGTCGCGGTTTATAGTTCATATTTGTTGGGCTACCTTTTTTGACTACCTAGTTGTATTGAGAGGTGCCTCGCTCACACCTTGGTTCATCGTAATTTTGCGTATTCAGATTTTATGTTTTCTCGCTACTGTTAATTTCTTTAGGTTCGCGCTGCCAATTTACCATAAGAAGTAGCTAGTTGGGGCGGCTAGCTCATCGCGCTTAGCAATAGGAAGTCTCGGGTTCGATTCCAGTACCCTTTTTCCTTTTTTGCGATTTTTAACCTACGAATGTGCCGCACCCGCAATATGGGCCGGCCCAGCCAAGCTGCTCGTGTGTGAAATGCCGACTGCTTGCGGCAGCGAGCGTCCAATAGGAGTTCCCTTGGCGCGTTCCCCTTCGGGAAATCCTATTTGAAGCTCTTTGCGTCAAACTGCCGGCGCTTCGCATACGCGAGCGACTGAGCAGCGATGTGATGGGTCGGCCCAGTTGAGTGTACAATTGCAACAGCCAGCCGTTTTTGGGAACCTTCTAGAAGGTTCCCCACACCGGGTTTTTTGTTTTTTTTACTGGTTTTTCTGTTTTCTTTTTTTAGTTTTTGTTTCTTTTTCCTCTTTTTCTATTCTTTTATTCTTTTTTTTCTATTATTTTTATTTTTTCCTTTTCAAGGTTATTTTATCTTTTTTAAACTAAGTTCATGTTCCAAAATTGCTCTTAAATTTTGAAAATGTTCATGCCTTGAAAAATGTTCAAAATTTAAAAATGGTCGTTTTAAAAAATTGTTCATAAATTCGAAAAAGTTCATTATTTTCAAAAAATGTTCTTGTTTTGGTTAAAATGTTGCGAATGCTTTGTTCAAAATTTTCAAAAAATGTTCGGGAGTTAAAAAAATGTTCTTGACTTTCAAAAAATGTTCTTGCTTCTAAAAATGATAAAAATTCCAAGACGATCATTTTTTCCAAAAACAATGTTCGCATACATTTTTCAAAAAATGTTCACTTATTCAAAAAATTGTTTGTGTTCTCACAAAAAAAGTTCGGAATAATTTCTGCTCCAAAATTTCACAAGTTTTCAAAAAATGTTCCGGTTTCAAAAAATGTTCATGTTTTCGTTTTCTGAAGTTTCAAAAAGAACTCCCTTGTCAAAAATTGTTCAGAAATTTCAAAAAAAAGTTCATGTTTTGCATATTTTGTCAGGAGTTTAAAATGTTTGTATTTCCCCAGTTTTATTTTGAAATTTGAAAAAATGTTCTCGTTTAAAAAATTGTTCCTGATTACGAAAAATGTCAATTATTTTCTAAAACATTTCTGTTTATAAAAAACCATTCTGAAATTTGAAAGGTATTCGCGTGTCAGAAAATACTCATTTTTTGTTAAAAAATGAATTAGAAATTACAAAAATAATTCGGAACTGCCCTGTGTGTTGGTTCTTAAAGATTGACGCTGCTATCTTACTAGAAAAGATCGCTAGCTCAGCTGGTCGCAAATCCTAGTTTGTAGCACGAGATCCCTGGTTCGATCCCTGGTTCGATTTCATGCAAAGTCGTTTTTTTTGAGCTACAATACAAGTCCGCTGGCGGTACTGGGCCAGCCCAGCCGGAGGCCGCCTGTGCGAAGCCACGACACTTTGATTATAGGAGGTCTCTTCCCCTCCCCCAGCGTCCGTTGGACCGGCCCATATAGGGATTCCTCCCCACCGGTTTTGGAAGGTTCTAGAACCTTCCCAGAACCGGTTTTTTCTTGTTTATTTCTTCCGTTTTTTATTTCCTTTTTCTGTTTACCTTTTCCAATTAACTCTTTTATTTTTTCTTTTCTTTAATGTTCTGTTTTTTTTACTTTTTCCTTATTTTCACCTTTTCTGAAAAAAGTTCGGCCATGTATCAATTTTACGAACAAACTTCCTTAAAATTGCGATTTTTTTTCGAAATTATGAACATTCTTCAAATTGCTGAATATTTTTTTACAAATTCGTGAATATTGTTTTGAAAAAGTGAACAATTTTATGAAATCATGAACAGTTTTTAAACCTGTCAAATGTTTTATATAATCATGGTTTTTTTTCAAAATCACGAACAATCCTTGAAATTGTGTAAATTTTTCTGTAAATGGCGAATATTTTCTGAAATTTCTGAACATTTTTTGAAATTCCGAGCTTTTTTTGTTTTTGACGAACATTTTTTAGTTCCTTCATAGTTCTTGAAATTGCGAACATTTTGTGAATTTGGGGAACATTTTTCAAAATTCCTGCTCATTTTTTGAATATGGTGAACATTTTCTAGAAATTTATAAATATTTTTTGTACATGAACATTATTTTCGAAATTGTGAACATTTTTTGAATTCTTGAGAATTTATCATTTCCTGAAGAAATTTCAAATAGGGAACAACCTTTTGAATTCACAAATAATTGGACAACTTCTAACTTTTTCTGAAATCCTATTTTTTTGAAACTGAAATTAAGCTGAAAACATAAAAATAGGCTAAATAACAGGGGCTCCCCGACCCGCACATGGGCCAGCCCATGGGGGGGGGGGGGGTGTACGCGCTCCCGTTGCTGCCGGCGAGTATCGCGCTGTATAGGCGCTCCCGTTCGGATTGAGCTCAATCTTGCCCTAACAAATAATTGGCATGACCAATTCCAGGGCATGAACAAATAATTGGCTTTCGTCTTTTTTTTGTTGACCTTTTGCTTTCTTTTTCTGATTTATTTTCTTACTTTTGTTTACACTCCAAAAATTCTAAATATATATACTACAAAATATATTTTTCAGAAATGTTCTAAAAAATGTCAATAGTGCATTTCAAAAATGTTAAATGTGTATGAAAAAATGTTAATCACATATACGAACAATGCATTAAAAAATGTACAATGGGTGTGAAAAAAGTTGATCATGTATTTAGAATATTTTAAACAAGTATTTGAAAAATGTTAATCAAGTGCTTAAAAATGTTGAATTTATATAGAAAAAATGTTGACCATGTATTAAAAAATGATGTAACCTTTTGATCATGTATATGAAAATATTAATCAAGAAATTTTAAAAATGTTGGAGAAGTATATAAAAATGTTTAATCAAGCATTTGAAAATTTTAAATGTGGATACAATTTTTTTTACCATGCATTCAGAAAAATGTTAATCTCGCAGTCGAAAATGTTTAAAAGAGTTTGTAGGAATTTTTTTGACTATGTATTAAAAAATGTTAATCTTGTATTCGAAAGATGTTAACAAGCATTGAATTATTTTTAAAAGTGTGTATAGAAAAAATGTTGAGCGTGTATTAAAAAATGTTAATCTTGTATTTGACAAGTGTTACTGAAGCATTTGCATTCTTGTAAAGAGGATATAGGTAAAATATTGACCTTTTATTAAAAATGTTAATCTTGTTTTTGAATTTTTTAATCAAGCATTTGAAAATGTTTAAAAATGTGTATTAAAAATATTAACTATTATTAGAAAATGTAAATCCAGCATTTATAAAGTATTTAAATATGAATAGAAAAATTATTAACCATGTCCTAGATAATAATAACGTCATATTAAAAAGTATTAACGTGCATTAGAAAAATCTTCATGACATATACGAAAAATGTAGAATGCAAACCAAGAAAACCGAAAAATGATAAAAACAATGAAAGAAACAAAGAAAAACCAAATGAAAACGAAAAACAGGTGAACAAAAAAGAAAAGAAAACAAAAAAAAGAAGAAGACGAAAAAGGAAGAAAAAAGGAGTAATCTGACTAAAACATAAGAACAAGAAAGAAAGTAAAAAGATGGCAAATACAAAGAAAGAAACAGAGAGAAACAAATGAAAAAAGAAAGACAAAACAGAAACAAAAACACGGAAAAATCAATGCAAAACTGGGTCTTTTACCCTCAACGAGGTCGCGCCCTTGTATTATACACAAAGCTGAAGTTGGCGTAGTGGCCACCAGTGTAGCCCGTGAGCTTGCAGATCGAGGATCGAGATCTGTTTCTCTTATTGTTCTTCTTCTTTCTTTCTCATGGAGGTCTCACCCCTGCTCCCAATGGGACAACAACCTCTGGGTAACAGAAAATAACGTCGGGTCAGTGTCGGCGTTTTGGATACGGGGGTACCCAGACTTGCCTGCCTACGGCCCATGGCGTGGCTCCACCGACGACCTGGTGCGGCCCAGTTTCGACATCGACAACCCAAGACCCTCACGAGGGGCCAAGCCTCGCGAAGCGGACGGCACCAAGACCTTCAAGGGGATCAGCCTCCTCATGCTGGCTCCTGAGGAGCGGAGATTTCTATGCAAGACTCACCTTGCGAGGTTCGGGTGA
>NC_041393.1:401475474-401478448 GCF_002162155.2 Triticum dicoccoides | reverse complement strand
CAAGGCGGGCGCCAGCGGGCGCAGTGTACTAGTGTCCTCTTTCGTGCAAAGGAGGCAAGCAGCAGGCGCGGAGTCCCGAGGAAGCAGTCAAAGGTTTCCATTCCCATGCAACAAGATCAAGACCGCCAGGCAGGACGGAGGTCATCGTCGAGCCCACCGCAGCGTCACGACCACAGGCTTTTGCAGGCGAAGAGCGCTTTAGTCAGGATAAGATGTACTTGTTGTCTCCCTTTAAAATTGGCCATTGTGGGATCCCTTCCCGCCTCCATTCGGGAAGAGGACCAAGACCACTATAAATAGGACCTAGCCACCACCAAAGGAGGGAGATGGGACGACATCCGCTCCACCCTCACCAGCTCACTGGAGCCCAAGAACACACCTCCTGAGGTTGTTCTCCACTGTACTAGTTCACCCTCAACCCCTCGAGGCAAATCCACCACAAAAGCAAGAGTAGGGTTTGCGGAACCCGAAATCTGACATTTGGCGCGCCAGGTAGGGGTGCGTCGGAGCTTCTCTTCCGTCGATCGACTCGCCACCGCTCCACCGCTTCCATGGATGACGCGCGCCGAGCTCGTGCTGAGCGCCGGGCCGCCCTTGCCACCCGCGTCGCTCAGACAGCGCCGGCGGGCGACGGCTGCCCTCATCGACCCCCATCGCCGGTGGCGAACGCCACCACGGGCCCCGCAGGCCACGAGCAACAAGCCTCTTCACTGCATCCATCTATGCGCCGCGATGGGCGCACCGCCACTCTGACGCTGACTCCAGCTGTTTCGTCCTCTCACGCTCGTCGTGGCCCGGCGAACGCGCAGGCTGCTCTACTCATGGCACGCGAGCTCCTGTGCTACTGCCAGGTCGACGACCTCTACAAGGACTGGCTCGACCGTATCGCCGAGCTTGTCACCGCCGCTCAGGATTCTGCCGCACCAGCTGGCTCACTGCCTCAACCGTCGCCTGCTACGGGAGATGTAGCTCACGGGGCGCCTCCCCCGCCTCCAAGGCAAGACGCCATCATCGAGCCAAGGCGGGTGGCGCCTCGGCGTGATCCGCAGCGTCAGGCGCCCGCGCGCAATGAAGCAAGCTACCAGGTGGTCCAGCGGCCACAAGAATATGCGCGCGCTACCGGCGCCACATCTAGACCGTGCGCCGCCTGTGGTGAAGGTGCGCGAACGCCAAGACCAGGCTCCACCTCCACGGCGGGCTCTCGTGACCACAACGGGGTGCCGCGCATTCACTCCGGAGTTGCGCAGCATCGTCTGGCCAGGGAAGTTCAAGCCTGACCTGCCTCCACGCTACGACGGCGCCGCCGACCTCGCTGAGTTCCTGCAGCTCTATGAGCTGAGCATTGAGGCGGCCAGTGGCGACGAGAAGGTCATGGCGAACTGTTTCTCCATGGCCCTCAAGGACGGCGCGCGCTCCTGGCTCCTGAACCTGCCCGTAGGATCGGTCTCCTCCTGGGACGAGATGCGAGAACGTTTCATCACCAACTTCCAGGGCACTCACGACCGCCCGCCGGCCACGGGTGACCTGCGACGTGTCAAGCAGCAACCAGAAGAGACCCTGCAGAAGTACATCTAGCGCTTCAACATCGTTCGTCTCAAGATTCCCAAGGTGTCGGACGAAGCCATCGTCTCGGCATTCACCGACGGCGTCCGTGACATCAAGATGAAGGAGGAGCTCGCCATACACGAAGACCAATGCATGGCCCTGGAGATGTTCAACATGGCAACCAAGTGCGCGAGAGCTGAGGAGGGACGCCTCTCCCTCCTCGAGATCCCCGATGCAGACCCAGAAGACAAGAAGGCCAAGGCCAAGGACGTGAAGCGCAAGGGACCGGCTGTGCTCGCAGCCGAGCCAGAGATGAAGCGCATGTCACGCCCAAGATGCGACCCTATCCTAAAGGAACTCGAAGGTCCCACCAAGGATAGAAGCGCATCTTGAAGACGCTTTTTGTAACGCCCTCGATGCGGCTATATCTCCCACGTGTCGAAGCACGACTTAGAGGCATAACCGCATTGAAAGCAATGTCGCAAGTGAGGTAATCTTCACACAACCCATGTAATACATAAGGGAAAGAGATACATAGTTGGCTTACAGTCGCCACTTCACACAATACATAAATAAACATCCATCATTCAGATTACACTCAAGGTCCGACTACGGAACCAAAATAAAAGAAGACTACCCCAAATGCCACACAGATCCCCGATCGTCCCCAACTGGGCTCCACTACTGATCGTCTGGAAATGAAACATAGTAACGACCACGGTCCTCATCAAACTCCCACTTGAGATCGATTGCGCCACTTGCGCTGGTATCATCGGTACCTGCATCTGTTTTGGTAGAATCTGTGAGCCACGGGGACTCAGCAATCTCACACCCGCGAGATCAAGACTATTTAAGCTTATAGGTAGGACAGAATTGTGAGGTGGAGCTGCAGCAAGCGACTAGCATATATGGTGGCTACATTCGCAAAAGAGAGCGAGAAGAGAAGCAAGGCACGGTCACGAAGCTAGTAGTGATCAAGAAGTGATCCTAGAGCAACCTACGCCAAACATAACTCCAACACCGTGTTCACTTCCCGGACTCCGCCGAGAAGAGACCATCACGGTTACACACGCGGTTGATGTATTTTAATTAAGGTCAACTTCGGGTTTTCTACAACCGGACATTAACAAATTCCCATCTGCCTCATAACCGCGGGCACGACTTTCAAAAGATAATACCCTGCAGGGGTGTCCCAACTTAGCCCATCATAAGCTCTCACGGTCAACGAAGGATAAACCTTCTCCCGGGAAGACCCGATCAGTCTCGGAATCCCGGTTCGCATGACATTTCGACAATGGTAAAACAAGACCAGCAAAGCCGCCCGAATGTGCCGACAAATCCCGATAGGAGCTGCACATATCTCGTTCTCAGGGCACATCCGGATAAGTCAAGCTACGAGTAAAACCAGGCCTTGAGTTTCCCCGTGGTG
>NC_041393.1:401464572-401475171 GCF_002162155.2 Triticum dicoccoides | reverse complement strand
AAAATAAAGATGACCCTCGGGCTCGCGAAAATCCAGGGGAAAAAGGTATAGGTGGCAAATGGTAAAACCAAGGTTGGGCCTTGCTAGAGGAGTTTTATTCAAAGCGAACAGTCACGGGGGTCCCATAAATCACCCAACCGCGTAAGGAACGCAAAATCAAGGAACATAACACCGGTATGACGGAAACTAGGGCGGCAAGAGTGGAACAAGTCACCGGGCATAAGGCCGAGCCTTCCACCCTTTACCAAGTATATAGATGCATTAATTTAATAAGAGATATTGTGATATCCCAAAATATCCATGTTCCAACAAGGAACAAACTTCATCTTCACCTGCAACTAGCAACGCTATAAGAGGGGCTGAGCAAAAGCGGTGACATAGCCAAACAACGGTTTGCTAGGAAAGGATGGTTAGAGGTTTGACATGGCAATATGGGTGGCATGATATAGCAAGTGGTAGGTAACGTAGCATAGGCATAGCAAAAGATCGAGCATCTAGCAAGCAAAGATAGAAGTGATATCGAAGGTATGGTCATCTTGCCTGCAAGGTTCTCAGAGTTGTCGAAGGCTTGATCCTCGTAGGCGTTCTCAACAGGTTCCTCGTTCACGTACTCGTCTCCCGGCTCTACCCAAAGCAAGAACACAAGCAATGGAACAACAATCAAACAAGGAGCAGTGCACAAGCAATATGATGCAATACATGACATGCTATGCGAGATGTGATATGCAATGCATATGTGTGCTCCGGAAGGAAAATGATGAACCAGGCATCAACTTGGCAAACCAAGTATGCCGCTGGAAAGATGAGATGATTTCGGTTGAAATCGATATAAAGATCACCGGAATCGGATGCACGGTTTGCAAAAGTGCACAGAAAAGACTAGTATTGATCTGTGGGGCCAGTCTAGATCTCGCCAGGAGTAACGACCACCGACGGGTGTGTCCGGGGCGTTACACTTTTGCAAGGTGGATATCATTACATCAACATTACATAATAGATGGGGATACATACAAGAGGCATACAATGCCACACGAATACAACATCATCATACATAAGAGCAGCATCCTACTACGGATGAAACACAAACAGAAACTCGAACGACATCCACCCTGCTAGCCCAGGCTGCCGACCTGGAACCTATCCCCTGATCGGAGAAGAAGCAGAAGAAGAAGTCCAAAACAAGTAACATCCCTCTCGCGTCAAGATCATCGCATAATCCTGCACCTGCAACTGTTGTTGTAGTAATCTGTGAGCCACGAGGACTCAGCAATCCCATTACCATGGGTATCAAGACTAGCAAAGCTTAATGGGAAAGGAAGGGGTAAAGTGGTGAGGTTGCAGCAACGGCTAAGCAAGTATGGTGGCTAACATACGCAATAAGAGCGAGAAGAGAAGCAAAGGAACGGTCGTGAAGCTAGTAATGATCAAGAGGTGATCTTGAACTCCTACTTACGTCAATCATAACACAGAAACCGTGTTCACTTCCCGGACTCCGCCGAGAAGAGACCATCATGGCTACATACACGGTTGATGCGTTTTAATTCGGATCTGGTGTCAAGTTATCTACAACCGGACATTAACAAATTCCCATCTGCCACATAACCGCGGGCACGGCTCTCGAAAGTTTATACCCTGTAGGGGTGTCCCAACTAAGCCCATGATAAGCTCTCGCGATCAACGAAGGATATTCCTTCTCCCAGGAAGACCCGGTTAGTCTCGGAATCCCGGTTTACAAGACATTTCGACAATGGTAAAACAAGACCAGCAAAGCCGCCCGATGTGCCGACAAATCCCGATAGGAGCTGCACATATCTCGTTCTCAGGGCACACCGGATGAGCCAGACGTCGGGTTGGCATAGACCCTAGTTGCCCAGGGGGCGCCGGACATCGCTCGGTTTGGACCAGCACTCGGAGGAGAACTGGCTCGGGGGGTAAATAAAGATGACCCTCGGGCTCCGGAAACCCAAGGGAAAAAGGGCTAGGTGAGGAAAATGGTAAAACCAAGGTTGGGCCTTGCTGGAGGAGTTTTATTCAAAGCGAACCGTCGAGGGGGTCCCATAAATCACCCGACCGCGTAAGGAACACAAAATCCGGGAACATAACACCGGTATGACGGAAACTAGGGCGGCAAGAGTGGAACAAAACACCAGGCATAAGGCCGAGCCTTCCACCCTTTACCAAGTATATAGATGCATTAATAAAATAAGAGATATTGTGATATCCCAACATAATCCTGTCCATAATGGAGCAATCTTCAACTTCACCTGCAACTAGCAACGCTATAAGAGGGGCTGAGCAAAGCGGTAACATAGCCAAACAACAGTTTGCTAGGAAGGGTGTCAAAGGTTAGAGGCTGACATGGCAATTTGGGAGGCTTGAAGAGCAATTGATAGGTAGCGCAGCAAAGCGATAGAACGAAGCAACTAGCATAGCAATGATAGTAGTGAGATCCAGGGTAGCGGTCATCTTGCCTGAAATCCCGCTAGGAAGAAGAACGAGTCCATGAAGTAGACGAACCAACGTAGTCGAACGAATCCTCACGAACGCAACGTTACCGAAACTAAAAAGCAACACCGGAAAGAAGCAAGCAACATAGTAAACAACCATCACATAAACATGACATGATGCACAATCAAGTATGATGCATGTACAATTTAATGAGGCATGGCATGGCAAAGTGCAACAAACAATACTACAAATTAAGTGGAGCTTAATATGCAATGAGTTGCATATTGACAAAACTCCACATCAATTATTTAGTTCTCTCTCGGTTATGCTACTCATCAATATTAAATGTTGTTAAACATGGCAAGGGGTGAATCAAAAGTAAACTAACTATTTAGTCAAGTTTAAATGAGGCCGGAACAACAAACAACAATTCCGGAAAATCCCCATATGCATATTTTGAATTAGCTACTGTTCTGCCCTAAAACATATTTTAAAGTTGTTAAACAATAAAACAAAGTGCACCATGTTAATCTAGGCATTTTCCACCCCATTTACATATAAAGAACATTTAAAACCGAGCTACGGTTATTTAGTTATGAATTAAATCATTTTAACATGGCAATTAGCAAATTAAATGCAAACATCATTTTAAACATTTTAAACATGGATGAAAGTTGCAAATTATTAATCTACACAAAATTCTAAGCATTTTACATGTTTAAAACATTTTAATCCGATGCACGGTTTGTGGGTTATTAAATGCATGAAGAACGGGGGTTTTTCTGTAAAACAGCGTTCTCTGGACAATGTCTAAATTCACGGATCTGAAAAAAAAACATGTTGGGCCAAATCTGGTGGGCGCAAGCTAACATGTGCGTTGGGGCGAGGGATAGGCTGGAGGCTCACCATGGGCCGAGGCCCGGCTGGAAGCAGAAGAGGCCGGCTGGGCTTGGTGGATCTGGCTGGCGACGAGAAGTCAACGCGGTCACCTGGCTCGTCCTCGAAGCAGAGGAAGAAGGGGCGCGACAGCAGGAGGAAAGAAGTGGCGGCGCTGGAGGGTCCTGGTGGCCGGATTCGGCGACGCAGCGGGGCAGACGAGGTCCTGGAGGCGCTCGGGCAGAAGTGGGGAAGGCCATGGCGCTGGAGCCTTGTCGGTTTTCGCGCATGACGCACATGAAGGAGGCGACAACGCTACAAGGAGAACAGAGAGAGGGAATGAGAGGTTAGAGACCGGAGGGAAAGGGAGGGAACGGAGGAGGAGGTCCGATTGGAAGGGGCACCGACCCGCGGAGCTCCAACCGGCGCGAGGTGCAACCTGCCGGGGTCCTGGACGGCAGCGCGTGGGTGGTGGTGGAGGACGGGACGACTCGGGCAGGAGGCGTCTGCGGGGCTACGGGGAAGCTGGAGGGCGGTGGGGTCCTTGGTTCATGCGCGAGCAGGCGATGACGAGCGGGGCTCTAGGCTGACGAAGAGGGCGACGGCTTTGCGGTTGGCGTCCATGACGTCGGCTGTTGCCGACGAGGTCAGCGGCTACAGGGCCGGTTTGTTCCTGTGATCAGAGAAAGAGAGAGACGAGGTGTTGAGAGCAGAGAAAAACCAGAGGAAGGAAGTCAAAGAAAAGGGGAGGAGCGGCGAGGTTCAGCAACGACGGGGATGACCGGCTGCTCCGGCTGGCGGCAGCGCTGCGATGGAGCTCGTGCTCCTGGACAACGAGAGGCTCGGGGCATGAGCAGGGGATGTTGTGCTTCGAGGCGAAGCGCTCGATCCATCGAGATGTGCTCGGGCGGCTGCGCGGAAAACCAGGGATCTGGTCGGAGGCTGCGGTTGGTGGGGATGGATCCCGAGGGGAAGAAAGAGAGCGGTGGCAGCGCGGATGAGATTGGGTGGATGGGACGGCTAGATCTAGGGTTGCCCCGATATTTATATCAGATGAATTTAGGTTAGAGCATCCCTACGATCGTAATCGGACGGTTGAGAAAAAATATGTGTAGGAAGTCCAATTAAAAAAACGGAGATGTTTTATAGATGTTAGGAGATGATCCGGACCCATTGGTCATGACAACCCGGGTCGGGTCCGGGAGAAGTTTTCAGACTAGGTTGCGGAGGTGGTTGGTGGCTGTGCAGAGAGGCTCAAACGGTCGGACAACAAAAGAACAGTTGGTCTCGAAAGAGGCAACAACAAAGGCATCGAGGAGAAGCCGGAACTAGAAATGGATGCAAGTTTAATGAAAACATGCGAATGCAATGCGAATGATGCGATGAGATGACATGCATGACATGAACACAATGCAAAACAAAAGACAAAACCCCAACCACGAAGGAAATAACATATCGCATCTCCGGAAAAGGCAAGAGTTGGAGTTACGAATATGGAAAGTTGTATCCGGGGCGTTACAACGCATCTGTGATCACCCAGAGTTATCCAAGGGCAGCTGCCCATTCTGCGTCTTCCACAACGTGCACAGCCACAACACCAACGACTGCCAGGAGCTCAGGGCAATCCCCGACGGGCGCCTCGGTCGTTGCCCCAAGCGCAACGATCGAGGCTACGGTCGTGGAGGAGGCCGAGGTGGAGGACGCTGGGACGATCGTGACCATCGTCAGGAGTGGCGCGACCAGCCTCGGGAGGACCGCCGGTAGAGCCAGCCTCGCGAGGGTGCATGGAGGGATCAGCTTCGTGAGGATCCGCCTTAGGGCAACGTTGGTCTTCCTCCGCTGCCGCCGCCGCCGCCAAGAAGGAACGAAGACCACCATCAGGACGAGGGGGTTGGGGGCTTCCAAGAGCCTCGTGCCATCGCCTGCATCCTGGGCGGCTCCCAGGCCCCAGCCTCTCATCGCATCTTCAAGCAGTTCGCGCGTGAGGTGAATGCAGCCCTTCCAAAGCTCGAGACGCGCCCGCTCAGGTGCTCCAAGTACGTCATCACCTTCGACTCCTCAAACTCAAGTGCGCGGCCACAGCTGGCGCGCTCCCAATGCTCTACTTGCCCATCATCAACAATGTGCTCGTCACCAAGACGCTCACTGATGGCGGTGCAGGGCTCAATGTTCTCTCTGTCCAAACGTTCAATAGGCTTCAAGTGCCGTATCACCAGCTTCAGCCTCCCAAGCCCTTATCAGGAGTGACCGACGGCTCCATGCATCCGATCGGGCAGGTCCGCCTCCCCATCACCTTTGGCAAGCGCGACAATTACCGCACCGAGCTCATCGACTTCGACATCGCCTACATTCGCCTACCATACAATGCCATCGTCGGGTACCCAGCTCTTGCTAAGTTCATGGTGGCAACGCACAACGACTACAATATCCTCAAGATGCCAGGGAACTGCAGCATCACCACAGTCGCTTGCGAAGAAAAGGACGCAGTGTGCTCCCTCGAGCGCGCCTACCAGGCTGCAGCGGTCGAGAACCCTGACGACGAGGGTGCCGTCCTCCCTCCTGAGGTCGTTCCCAAGAAGAAGAAGCAGCTGCTCCGCCAGGGACCTCAGGAGGATGGGGCATCCGGCGGGGTAGCCTCCAGCCTGGCGTTTGTGGACGGGGTGCCTTCCCCTCTCGCATAGGAAGGTGCGCCCGGTGCCCCTCTCAGGCTGGGCTCGGGGCCTCTCCTCTGGAGGGCCTCTGACCTGGCTAACGTCATGAGGGAGGCACTCGGGCACCATGTGGAGGCATGCTTCAGTGCACGCTTTCGTGGAGAGAGCGATGGGCGCAAGGCGCCTGGCGCTCAGGAGTTCTTCGACAAGGCAGCCAAAGAGATTCAGGAGGCAAGGGTCATGAGGGGCGATCGCCGCCCACCGCCAGGCGCGGCTTCTCGCCTAGGCGAGGACGAGAAGTTGTGCGTCTGCGTTGACATCCTAGGGCTCAACAGGGCCGCGTCTCAGGAGCTCTTCTGGCTGTCCCGTGTTGGCCAATGCGAGGCCCCCTCATAGCTACATCTGCATGCCCTTCGGTTTGCTGAACACAGCTGCTGCATGCCAGCGCCACATGCAGGGTGTCCTGGCGAATCAAGAGGCCAAGCGTCAGGCGATCCATGCGGAGATGGCAACGGATCCTCATGAGCCCCCCGGGCCTCCCAAGCCTCCCGAGGTTTAGGGCTAGGGCGACTCATGAGGAGCGACTTCTGCAGTGCACACCTTCTGCTACTCCGACACCTCTTCAGCAACGGTGCCAGGTGACATCTTTTAGTTCATTCAGTTTGGGGCGCCCCTCGGGCTACAATATCCCCAAGCCATGCGGGTCCGTCTCTGTGGCATGTATCCTTCTTGCATTTATCAGAGCTGGCTAACCGTCTTCCACGAGTTGCCTTATGGTTATCATTGCCTGACCGGCGCTTCGTCACCATGAATGTCCCGCGCCCTTGCAAGCCCACCCGCGACCGCCTCATGATTAAGGACTGGCACGACGTCTATGCTCGGGTTCGTCCCGGCAGCGTCGCTAAACCCAAGAGGGTGAGCTCTGGCTCGCGGGGTAGCTCCCGTGCACGTCCCCTCCCGTGGCCCTTGGTGCCTTATTCTTGCATGATCTAATTGCAGACGAACAAGTGAGGGCGCGCGACCCGGTGCCTCATCACCATGGGAGCCGCACACTGACTGTCTTTCTTCAGGACCGTCGCATGAGAAGACTGGGCACGGCGTCTGTGCTCGGGTCCGTCCCTGCAGCATCGATAAACCCAACGGTTGAGCTCTATCTGGCAGGCCGGTCCTGTTCACGTCACCTCCTGGGGTCATTGGTGTCTGGCCTTCTCATGCGATAACCTCAGGAGATTCACTCGGTGCAGGTTGCCTGACCATCTTGCAGGACTATCACCAGTGTTCCCAATCAAGTTCAGGCGCAACCCACCTTGAGGTAGGGCCTCATGAGTCCCGCTCTGGCTCACGAGTGCCCAGACACACCTCCTCCAGCCCTACTATGCAAGCCACGTGTCAGGGCGGGGCTGCACACGCCCTGGGGGCTCCCCTTAGAGGGAGCCCCCCCCACATACCAGTGGAAGCACCATGCTCCACGCTGGCAGTCGACACTGCCGAGGAGCGGCTATGCTCGTGCAAGAGCGGAAGCACCAGTGTGATAAACAACTAAGGGCGGCCTCACCGCCCTGCAGCAACCTCAGGGAGCCTCCGTGCTCAATGCCTAGCCTCACCGCGCTGCTTTCGCTCGGGAGAGTAGTGCGAGGGGGTTGGGCATGGGGGCTATGCTCATGTCACGCCTGGTGTACGCCACCCTGCTAGGTCCCACAGACCTGGTCTTCGCACACCCCTCCCGAGCTAGAGCCCGACAAGGAAAGGTACGATGGTCGGTTCGTACGTCAAGGGGGCCTCCTGAGCATCGCGTCTCAGGAGCCTAACTGGCCACGTAGCCCCTCACCCCTTGTCCTCGTCTTGGTGCTCCGGACAACTCAACGGCGGCTGAGGTATGCGCGGGATCGGGCCCTGCCGACGCAGAACGCTAAGACCTACTCTCGCATCTCCTCTCCAAAAGCTGTTCATACGTAAAGGGGGACTCCTGAGCATCGCGTCTCAGGAGCCTAACTAACCACGTAGCCCCTCACCCCTTGGCCTCGCCCTGGCAATCCGGACGACCCAATGGCGACTGAGGTATGCGCGGGGTCGGGCCCTGCTGATGCAGATGCTAAAGCGAATGGAAAAGGGATCGCGAAACCTTAGCAAATCATTACAAAAACACATTGTCTCTTAAAAAGTACCAAGCATAAGTTCTTACACCTCCGCAAGGCATGATACATGTTGCGGTACAGAAACAGGGAGAAGTGCTGCCATCAAGCCTCTTATTCGGCCTTGGACGTCGCCGTCGCCCGCCTTGGGAGCCCCGTCATTAATGATGTTGCCGTCATCCTTGCTTTCAGCCCCAGCCACGGGGCCGACAATGAGGAACTTCTTTAGCACGGCCTCCACCCGACCCTTCACGACTTCAGCAGCGGCGACGCAGGACTCAGAGTCCATGGGCTCGAGCAAGGCGCCGAAGTCGAAGTTGGTGTCCCAAAGATAGAGATGGCTGAAGACGCGCATCATGGCCGAGGAAGAAAGCGTGCAGGCCTCCACTTCCACCATGGGGCCGAACCCGACGACGATGCTCTCGAGCGCAGCGATAAGCTCGGGGAGCAGTACGTCGGGGCCCTGCTCCGGAGTCACCGCTGGCTCCTGGCGCTCGCCCCCGAAGAGATCCTGCAGCACCTTGCGGGACCTCGCCTCAAGAGCGATGAAAGCGTCACGCTCCATGGTGCCTGCCTCCTCGGTCTTTGCGAGGAGCTTCTCCCTGGCGTCCAGCCGAGACTTCTCGTCAGAAACAAGCTTGGTGTGGGCCGCCTGGGCCGCCTCCACCTCCGCCTTCAACTTGTCCAGGCGGCCGCGCTCTGTGGCTTGTTCCTGGGCTGCCTGCGCCAGCTCGGCATCGCGATCGGCAACTGCAGCCTCCTGGGCCTTTAGCTCCTCCTCCTGCACTTTGAGCTGATGGGTCTGGGTGTCCTACTAATCTTGAAGGGTCTTCAGTTCGGCCTCCACCACGCGGTAGCACTCCTGCGCGTCCTTGGCTTCCTTCAGTGCCACGTCACCGGCGGCTGCGGCTAAGCCATCCACCCTCTAGACCTCCTCCGCGGATGCCACGTCTTGGCCCCAGGCCGTCCTGACAAACGCATCGGCTTGGAGCACCCCGAGACCAGCTCTAGCAGCCCTAACGCCCGGCGCCGGTCTGGACCCTGAAGACCATCCCAGAGCTGGTCCAGCGTGGAGCGGGCCTCCTCCAGAGCTCTAGACGCGGCAGAAGCACCACGGCCTGACGGCGTGGTGGATGGAAGAGGAGGCGTTGTCGGCACCAAGACTAGTGGAGCAGCAACAATAGATAGGACCGGGGGCTCCGGAGATTTTGGTCCCCTGGCAAGTGAGTCAGGGACAAGCGCCTCCAGGGTCAGCTCGACCGTGGGAGTCATCTCCTCCTAAGGCTGGGTTCCGAAGCTTCGGGAGGGCAGCGTCACTGCAGGAGCGTCAGGAGCTGCTACGTCCCTCTGAGCCGGAGCCGCGGCAACCGTAATGGCACGCTTGGCCTCGGCGGCTCAAGCGTCCCCCTTCTTCCTGTTCACCGCCGGCGACGGTCTGACATCAAATGAAGATATTGAGCACTGAAGGAAATATGGCCTAGAGGCAATAATAAAGTTGTTATTCATATTTCCTTATATCATGATAAATGTTTATTATTCATGCTAGAATTGTATTAACCGGAAACTTAGTACATGTGTGAATACATAGACAAAACAAAGTGTCCCTAGTATGCCTCTACTTGACTAGCTCGTTAATCAAAGATGGTTATGTTTCCTGACCATAGACATGTGTTGTCATTTGAATGGGATCACATCATTAGAGAATGATGTGATGGACAAGACCCAACCGTTAGCTTAGCATTATGATTGTTAAGTTTTATTGCTATTGCTTTCTTCATGACTTATACATGTTCCTCTGACTATGAGATTATGCAACTCCTGAATACCGTAGGAACACCTTGTGTGCTATCAAATGTCACTACATAACTGGGTGATTATAAAGATGCTCTACAGGTGTCTCTGAAGGTGTTTGTTGGGTTGGCATAGATCGAGATTAGGATTTGTCACTCCGTGTATCGGAGAGGTATCTCTGGGCCCTCTCGGTAATGCTCATCACTATAAGCCTTGCAAGAAATGTGACTAATGAGTTAGTTATGGGATGAAGCATTACGGAATGAGTAAAGAGACTTGCCGGTAACGAGATTGAAATAGGTATGATGATATCGACGATCGAATCTCGGGCAAGTAACATACCGATGATAAAGGGAACAACATATGTTCTTGTGCGCTTTGACTGATAAAGACCTTCGTAGAATATGTAGGAGCATATATGAGCATCCAGGTTTCGCTATTGGTTATTGACCGGAGATGTGTCTCGGTCATGTCTACATAGTTCTCGAACCCGTAGGGTCCGCATGCTTAACGTTCGATGACAATTTGTATTATGAGTTATGTGTTTTGGATGACCAAAGTTTGTTCGGAGTCCTGGATGAGATCGCGGACATGACGAGGAGTCTCGAAATGGTCGAGAGGTAAAGATTGATATATTGGATGAAGGTATTCGGATACCGAAATGGTTTCGGGACATTTTGGATATTTATCGGGGAACCGAG
>NC_041393.1:401405653-401464384 GCF_002162155.2 Triticum dicoccoides | reverse complement strand
GAAGTTATGGGCCTTAATGGGCCATAAGGGAGTAGGAGAGGGCAGCCCACAGGGTGGCGCGCCACCCCCCAAGGGGGCCCGAATTGGACAAGGGGGAGGGGGCGCGGCCCCCTCTTTCCCTCTCCCTCTCCCTCTCTTCCCTCTTTCCCCTTCTTGGAATAGCCAGGAAAGGGAGACCAACTAGGATAGGGAATCCTAGTTTGATTCCCCCTTGGCACGCCCCTCTAGGCCGCCAGCCTCCTTCCTCTCCTCCTTTATATACGTGGGCAGGGGGCACTGATACGTCTCCAACGTATCTACTTTTCCAAACACTTTTGCCCTTGTTTTGGACTCTAACTTGCATGATTTGAATGGAACTAACCCAGACTAACGCTATTTTCACGAGAATTGCCATGGTGTTATTTTTGTGCAGAAATAAAAGTTCTCGGAATGACCTGAAAATCCACGGAGACACGTTTTGGAATTAATAAAAAATATTGGCAAAAGAATCAGCATCAGGGTGGGCCGCACCCTGGCCACGAGGGTGCAGGGCGCGCCCCCTCCCCCTTGGGGCGCGCCACTGCCTCGTGGCCCCCCCTGGGACTCCACTGACCTCAATCCCAACTCCATATATTCACTTTCGGGGAGAGAAAAAAAATCGAGGAGAAGGATTCATCGTGTTTTACGATACGGAGCCGCCGCCAAGCCCTAATCTTCCTCGGGAGGGCTGATCTGGAGTCCATTCGGGGCACTGGAGAGGGGAATCCGTCGCCCTCGTCATCATCAACCATCCTCCATCACCAATTTTATGGTGCTCACCGCCGTGCGTGAGTAATCCCATCGTAGGCTTGTTGGACGGTGATGGGTTCGATGATATTTACCATGTAATCAAGTTAGTTTTGTTAGGGTTTGATCCCTAGTATCCATTATGTTCTAAGATTGATGTTGCTATGACTTTGCTATGTTTAATGCTTGTCACTAGGGCCCGAGTGCCATGATTTCAGATCTGAACCTATTATGTTTTCATGAATATATGTGAGTTCTTGATCCTATCTTTCAAGTCAATAGTCACCTAATATGTGTTATGATCCGACAACCCCGAAGTGACAATAATCGAGACCACTCCCGGTGATGATCGTAGTTTGAGGAGTTCATGTATTCACTAAGTGTTAATGCTTTGCTCCGGTACCCTATTAAAAGGAGGCCTTAATATCCCTTAGTTTCCAATAGGACCCCGCTGCCACGGAAGGGTAGGACAAAAGATGTCATGCAAGTTCTTTTCCATAAGCACGTATGACTATATTCGGAATACATGCCTACATTACATTGAGGAACTGGAGCTAGTTCTGACCCTATGTTATAACTATTACATGAGGAATCACATCCGACATAATTATCCATCACTATTCCATTGCCTACGAGCTTTTCACATATTGATCTTTGTTTAGTTACTTCTCCATTGCCACTGTTATGATTACTACAAAACTGCTACTGTTACTTTTGCCACCGTTGCCGTTATTTCCATATCACTCTGCTACTAAATACTTTGCTGCAGATATTAAGTCTTTCAGTTGTGGTTGAATTGACAACTCAACTGCTAATACTTGAGAATATTCTTTGGCTCCCCTTGTGTCGAATCAATAAATTTGGGTTGAATACTCTACCCTCGAAAACTGTTGCGATCGCCTATACTTGTGGGTTACGAAGACTATTTTCTGGCGCCGTTGCCGGGGAGCATAGCTCTATTCTTTGAGTCACTTGGGATTTATATCTGCTGATCACTATGAGGAACTTGAAAGATGAAAGAACCAAGATTTTTCCCTCAACTACGATGGGAGGTAAGGAACTACCATCTAGCTCTACACTTGATTCACCTTCTGGTTTGAGTAAGCTTGCAACACCTACACCTGCTATTGATTCTTATATGTCACATGTTATTGATGATGCCACTTCTGCTATGCATGATGCTTATGATGACACTACTTCTATGCTTGATAATACTGTGCCATTAGGTGAATTTCTTGATGAACAACTTGCTAGGGTTAGAGAGAATTAAATTATTGAAACTGATAATATCGATGAAAGTGATGATGAAGATTCTCCCCCTAGATATGAATTGCCTGATGTGCCTGAGGGTTATGTTATGGATGAAGAAACTGCTAGAGACCTTTTTGCTTGCAAAGATAGATATGATCTTAAGAAACTGTTATCTAAGCTGAAAGAAAAGTCTTTGAATGCTAGAATGAAATATGACCCTGCTTTTTCTACTTCACCTATCTGTATTTCTGATAAGGATTATGATTTGTCTATCGATCCTGAGTTAATTACTTTAGTTGAATCCGATCCTTTTTATGGCTATGAATCTGAAACTATTGTGGCACATCTCACTAAATTGAATGATATAGCCACCCTATTCACTCATGAGGAAAAAATTCGTTATTATTATATCCTTAAGTTATTTCTGTTCTCATTAAAGGGTGAAGCTAAAATATGGTTTAATTCTCTTGCTCCTGGTTGTGTGTGTAGTCCCCAGGATATGATTTATTACTTCTCTACTAACTATTTCAGCGCTCATAAGAAACAAGATGCCTTAAGGGAAATATATAATTTTGTGCAAATTGAAGAAGAGAGTCTCCCACAAGCTTGGGGGAGGCTTCTCCAGTTACTTAATGCTTTGCCTGATCATCCTCTCAAGAAAAATGAAATACTTGATATCTTTTACAATGGACTAACCGATGCTTCCAGAGACCACCTGGATAGTTGTGCTGGTTGTGTTTTCAGAGAAAGAACTGTTGAGCAAGATGAATTGCTATTGAATAATATATTGAGCAATGATAATGATTGGACACTTCCTGAACTAACTCCAAAGAAAAGGGGTATTTTATTTCTCAGTCCTGAAGATATGCAAGAAGCAAAGAAATCTATGAAAGAAAAAGGTATTAAAGCTGAAGATGTTAAGAATTTACCACCTATTGAACAAATACATGGTCTTGATAACCCGACACAGGTAGTAAAGGTAAATTCTCTCTATAGATTTTGATGAAGGTGATATTCCTCGTTATAAGTCTGCTAGTCAATGCTTGGATGAGTTTGATAACTTTATTGTTAAACAAGAAAACTTCAATGCTTATGTTGGAAGACAATTGAAACGTAATGCTTATATGATTGAACACTTGAGTGATTATATGTCTAGAGTTAAAGGTGACCTTAAGCTTATCAGTAAACATGCATCTATGGTTACCACTCAAGTAGAACAAGTACTTAAGGCACAAGATGATTTGCTCAGTGAGTTAAATAATAAGAAAAATGATAATGTTGTTAGAGTTATGACTAGAGGTGGTAGAGTGACTCAGGAATCTTTGTATCATGAGGGCCATCCTACGAGAGTTGAGTAAGAATCTCAGAGAACTAATGTTCAAGCACCTAGTCCTTCTAAGAAGGAGAAAAAGAAAAATGATAGGACTTTGCATGCTTCTAGTGAACGTGCTATATACACACCTGAGAATCCCAATGATATTTCTATTTCTAATCCTGAAACACAATCTGGTAATGAACATGAATCTAGTGATAATGTTAATAATGATGTTCATGTGGATGCTCAACCCAGTAATAACAATGATGTAGAAATTGAACTTGCTGTTGATCTTGATAACCCACAATCAAAGAATCAAGGTTATGATAAGAGGGACTTCATTGCTAGGAAGCATGGTAAAGAAAAAGAACCATGGGTTCAGAAACCCATGCCTTTTCCTCCTAAGCCATCCAAGAAAAAGGATGATGAGGATTTTGAGCGCTTTCCTGAAATGATTAGACCTATCTTTTTGCATATGCGTTTGATTGATATGCTTAAAATGAATCCTTATGCTATTGTTACAAATAAAAGAAAGATACCGGAAGCTGAAATTTCCACCATGCTTGCTAATTATACTTTTAAAGGTGGAATACCAAAGAAACTAGGAGATCCAGGAGTACCAACTATACCATGCTCCATTAAAGAAACTATGTTAAAACTGCTTTATGTGATCTTGGAGCTGGTGTTAGTGTTATGGCTCTCTCTTTATATCCTAGACTTGATTTGAATAAGTTGACACCTACTGAAATCTCTTTGCAAATGTCCGATAAATCAACAGCTATACCGGATGTGCTTGTTGTGGTTGTAAACGTTACTATCTTAACGGACTTTTGATATTCCCAAGGACAATAGTATGTCGATCATCCTTGGTAGACCCTTTTTGAATACTGCAGGGGCTGTTATTGATTGCAACAAAAGCAATGTCACTTTTCATGTTAATGGTAATGAGCATACAATACACTTTCCGAGGAAACAACCTCAAGTTCATCTTATCAATTCTATTGGAACAATTTCAATGATTACTATTGGAGGTTTTGAATTCCCTCTTCCTACTGTCAAAAGGAAATATGATATTCTTATTGTTGGGGACATGCAAATCCCCGTTGAGGTAACCAGGTGTTATTCAAATATTCTCTGATTTTATGTTATTCGGAAGAAGTTAACAAGATTTGATCAACCTTGTTAGTGGATTCATTTTGATAAGCATGATATGGATGAAGCTAGAAAGCGCAACCCTCTGTACCCTCCTTTTACTTTCTGTTATTTAGATTAAATAAAGCAAAATTGGTATTTTCTATCTGTTTTCTGAGTTATCCATGCAATAAAAAATACCCCGAAAATAAAAGTTCTCCAAATGCCCTGAAAATGAAGTATGATTTTTTGTAGAATATTTAAGAATTTCTGGCACTCAGAACACACCAGGGGGACCCACCATTTGGCCACGAGGGCACAGGGCGCGCCCCTGGGGCGCCCCCTACCTCGTGGGCCCCACATGGACCCCCCCACTTATTCCAGCACCCACACACTTCGTCTTCTTCCAAAAAAAATCCTCCCATAGCTCAAACCCATGTTCTAGCTCGTTTTGCTGCCATTTTTTATCTCCTTGCTCAAAGCTCCATTCACAAAACTGCTTTGGGGGATTGTTCTTCGGTATGTGACTCCTCCAATGGTCCAATTAGTTTTTGTTCTAGTGCTTTATTTATTGCAAATTGTTGCTGCTAAGGTGACCCTGTTCTTGAGCTTGCACGCCAAATTTATATGGTCCAAAGTAGTTTTAATGCATGATACAAACTCTGGGCACTTGTGGGAGTAGTTGCTATCAATCTTGTTGAGTTTGGTTCACTTTTATTTTGAGTCACTAAAAATTTCAGAAATTTTTAAGAGAAAGAAAATGATGAAGAGATTGTTGAGGGGCTCCTCGAGCCGAAGCTCGAAGGATAAGCAGAATGAGGAGAATAAAAAGCCCTAATACAATCTTCCTCGCACCGCGGAGGTCCGGCCGAGTGAATGGCCTTGTGATACGTTCTTGAGGGCCGCCGGAATTTACGATGACTTTTATTACTTGGCTGAGAATGCAGGCCTCACCGACTTCCTCCATGACCAGCGCGAACTATATCTCCTACTCACTAATATTTTTGTGCAAATTTTTTTCCATGCTAAGAAATCACCACCTTCAGTGGAGTTTCACTTATATGATGAGGTTAAGGAGATGTCACTCCATGATTTTTGTCGGGTCTGCAAGATACCCTTTGTGGGCAGCATTGAGGAACCACATCATAGTGATGTGGATGAGTTTATTGATAGAATTGCTGTAGGGGAAACAAGGAAAGTTTCCGATGCAAGAATTACTAGTATACATTTTCTTGTTCTACTTTACTTTGCGATATTTGTTAGTAGATGCTTAATTGGTCGCGGGAACAGTGGAAATCTTAGTGCTCCTGATATTGTTATTTTGCGCCATGCTTTGTTTCGTGATACAACATTCAGTTTAGGCACTATTGTTGCTAAATGGTTAAGTCTGAACCGTACAAAGGGCCCCATCTTCAGAGGCATCTTTACCTCACGCCTTGCTAAACATTTTGAGATACCTATTAGGCATCATGAGAAAGAGGAAAAGTTGCTGCCCACTATTTTTCTAGATTATAAGAGTATGGTAGCACACGAACTTATTGTTAAAAATAAGAAGAAGATGCTTAAGTATAATTTGATATTTGATAAAACTCACTGTGAAACTATTACCTTGCCTGCACCCTCTTTGTTTAACATACTTTCAGGCACGTACCTCATCTTGCCCGAGGCCATTTATGCATACTGGAGGCTGACACAAGTCCCAGAGCGTGAGCCTGAGCCACCACTTGACCCATATCGACAGTCTGTTTATCAGTGGGATCCGGAGGAGATCGCTAACCAGTGGCACCCTGAGGACCCTCCCCAGCACATCAGAGAGAGTAGCTTCGACCAGTGGCCATAGACCAACTTAGGCCAAAATCCTAAGCTTGCGGGAGTACGTATTTCTCATCAACATTACATTCATGTTCACACACTCATGCTAGTTGTCGGTGCTCATACTTTTTCATTGTACTATCCATGCTAGTTTATTTTCTTTTCTTGCTTTCTTCTTGTGTGTTTGAAAAACCTTAAGAAAAACCAAAAAAATAATAATTAGTTGTATCTTTTAGCTAGTTTACTTTCCATGCCTGTAGTAGTAGTAATTAAAAGAAAACCCAAAAAGATTTCTCGTTCTTCTTTGCTTGTTGGGAGCTTTCCTGTGTAAATAGTTTTGTTTCTTTTCTTTACTTTGGGGGTCGAGAGGAGAAGACCACGATGAAAATGTTGAGTGGCTCTCATATGCATTATTTTTGATCTAACCAGGGGCCCATATTACCTTGTCTTCTCCTTTGAATTAAATGCTCACGGATTCCAGCTTAGTCCAATGCACGTGCCCTATTATTATTATCCACACCGTTCGGTCGTGCAAGTGAAAAGGTAATAATGACGATATATGACGGACTGATTGAGATGAGAGAAGCTGGTATGAACTCGACCTATCTTGTTTTTGTAAATATGATTAGTTCATTGTTCCTGATTCAGCCTATTATGAATGAAACATGTTTGCAATGACAATTAGAGATTATAGTTGCTCATGCCATGCTTAATTAGCTAGGAGTTTATAATGGTTTACCTTGCGTGCCAACATGCTATTAAAATGATTGTGATGTGGTATGATAGGGTGGTATTCTCCTTTGAATGATTCGAGTGGCTTGACTTGGCACATGTTCAAACATGTAGTTGAAACAAAAGCAACATAGCCTCCACGATATTCATGTTCATGGTGACTCTAACTTGCATGATTTGAATGGAACTAACCCAGACGGACGCTATTTTTAGCAGAGTTGCCATGGTGTTATTTTTGTGCAGAAATAAAAGTTCTCAGAATGACCAGAAAATCCACGGAGACACGTTTTGGAATTAATAAAAAATATTGGTGAAGGAATCAGCATCAGGGGGCCCGCACCCTTGCCACGAGGGTGCAGGGCGCGCCCCCTACCTCGTGGGCCCCCTAGGACTCCACCGACCTCAACCCCAACTCCATATATTCACCAGGAGAAAAAATCGGGGAGAAGGATTCATCGCGTTTTATGATATGGAGCCGCCGCCAAGCCCTAATCTTCCTCGGGAGGGCAGATCTGGAGTCCGTTCGGGGCTCCGGAGAGGGGAATCCAACACCATTGTCATCATCAACCATCCTCCATCACCAATATCATGATGCTCACCACCGTGCGTGAGTAATCCCATCATAGGCTTGCTGGACGGTGATGGGTTGGATGAGATTTACCATGTAACCGAGTTAGTTTTGTTAGGGTTTGATCCCTAGTATCCATTATGTTCTAAGATTGATGTTGCTATGACTTTGCTATGCTTAATGCTTGTCACTAGGGCCCGAGTGCCATGATTTCAGATCTGAACCTATTATGTTTTCATCAATATATGTGAGTTCTTGATCCTATCTTGCAAGTCAATAGTCACCTACTATGTGTTATGATCCGGCAACCCCAAAGTGACAATAATTGGGACCACTCCTGATGATGATCGTACTTTGAGGAGTTCATGTATTCACTAAGTGTTAATGCTTTGGTCCGGCACTCTATTAAAAGGAGGCCTTAATATCCCTTAGTTTCCAATAGGACCCCGCTGCCATGGGAGGGTAGGACAAAAGATGTCATGCAAGTTCTTTTCCATAAGCACGTGTGACTATATTCGGAATACATGCATATATTACATTGAGGAACTGGAGCTAGTTCCGTGTCACCCTATGTTATAACTGTTGCATGAGGAATCGCATCCGGCATAATTATCCATCACTGATCCATTGCCTACGAGCTTTTCACATATTGATCTTTGTTTAGTTACTTCTCCGTTGCCACTATTACGATTACTATAAAACTGCTACTCTTACTTTTGCCACTGTTACCGTTATTTCCGTATTACTTTGCTACTAAATACTTTGCTACATATATTAAGTCTTTCAGGTGTGGTTGAATTGACAACTCAACTGCTAATACTTGAGAATATTCTTTGGCTCCCCTTGTGTGGAATCAATAAATTTGGGTTGAATACTCTACCCTCGAAAACTGTTGCGATCCCCTACACTTGTGGGTTATCAGGCACCCCAAAGGCACACCAAGAATTCTCTTAGCCATGTTTGGTGCCCCCCTCCATAATGTACTCCTCCGGTCATAGCGTCGTAGTGCTTAGGAAAAGCCCTGCGCGGAGCACATCATCAACACCGTCACCACGCCGTCGTGCTAACGGAACTCTCCCTTGACCCTCTACTGGATCAAGAGTTCAAGGGACGTCATCGAGCTGAACGTGTGCTGAACACGGAGGTGTCGTACGTTCAGTAATTGGATCGGTTGGATCGTGAAGACGTTCGACTACATCAACCGCGTTAACTAACGCTTCCGCTTTCGGTCTACGAGGGTACGTGGACACACTCTCCCCCTCTCGTTGCTATGTATCTCCTAGATAGATCTTGTGTGATCGTAGGAATTTTTCTGAAATTGCATGCTACGTTCCCCAACAAGCACTACATCGAAATCCAAGAGAAAGGGCGAGGAGGTGCACTTACTGATCCATGGCGACGTAGTTCCTCTTCACGCCCACAAGCGCGAACTTCCCGGGTGCGGGTAGCGCTGCGCTCTCAGGAGCGGACGAGTGCGTGGCCGGCCCCGCGCTGGATGATGGCGGCGAAGCAGGAGCGCTGCTTAGGGGAAGCAGCGTTAACCTGTCCCTCTTCGGTACCCCTCGCTTCGGCTTCTTTGGAGGGGTCCCCCCAGATCTCGTGGTGACCCCGGCAGAGCGTGCTGACTCCCTGACCGGGTGCGCACCAGCGTCATCATCATCAGAGAAGGCACGGAGGAGGTCGCTTTGCCGTGGTGGGGAGGTCTCCCCCTCCCCCTCCAAGGTGGCTTCGGAAGAGTGGTCGCCAGAGGACACGTCCACCAGGGAGCCTGCCGGATGGGAAGGCTCCAGCGACACAAGCCCGCGCTCGTTGAAGACAAGCATGGCAGTGGCTATCTCCTTCCTGCCATCTCGGAAGTACATCGGGAGGTGGTCGTCCGGGGGGCCGCCCTGGTCCTTCCCGAGCAAGGAGTGCATGACCTTGCTCAGCTCCTCGTCGAAGACCTTGAAGAGAAACATGGAGGCGCTGTCATACTCGAAGTGGATGGCGAGAGCCCCTTCAAAGCGACAGGTGAGGGCGACCTCGCCCCATCCACGGGTCATGAAGATATCACTAGGAGGCACTACCTCGACCTTAACTCCGGTGGCCAGGCTGCAGCACCCGGCGTGCTGCAGCCACAACTCGAGTGGCCCCTCGGCGGCATCTCGTCAGCGAAGAACCTCGGGAATCGGATCCGCGAGCGAGGCGGCACCACCGTCCACACCACGAACTCACGCGAGCTGCCCTCAGCGTGGGTTCACGGCCCCGAATCGCTCAGCGGTGGGCATTGCTGTCCTGCGCACGGGCGTATAAGGGAAGAAGGAAGACGGGCGGAGGCCGTTCGTGCCAAGGCCGGGTCACCTCCTGCCCCGCGCGGGCATCGCAAGGACGACAAAACCTTTTCTTCGGCGGAAGCGGTTCTGGCTCCTCCTGAGGGGCTTTTCCCTTCTCCGCCGCAGAGAATATCCTGACTGGCACCATGAATGCTACGATGAGGTGAAGAAGAAGAAGGAACGGGCAGTGAGAAGACGGAGATGGAGATGAACGAGGGGGGGCTCCGCCCCTCCCCCCTCATTTATAGCCAGAGGAAGGCCAACCGCTGGCCTCCACGATCCCGCACAATGATGGTTTTCTCTGCATGCAGCAACGACTCGTCAAGCCGGGCAGTTGCTGAGGCAGCATGGGGAAGCGGAGACGCCCACGTCCCATCAATCGCCATGCATCGACCAAGGCCGCAGGCGGTTAGGGACCACAGCGCTCCGCACTTGCCCTTTGGCTTCGCCTAGAAGCCAAGTCCGAGCACGCCTTGGGCCCGGGGGCTACTGTCGGCGCTTTGGATACGGGGGTACCCAGACTTGCCTGCCTGCGGCCCGCGACGTGGCTCCACCGACGGCCTGGTACGGCCCAGTTTCGACATCGACAACCCAAGACCCTCGCGAGGGGCCAAGCCTCGCGAGGCGGACGACACCAAGACCTCCAAGGGGATCAGCCTCCTCAGGCCGGCTCCCAAGGAGCGGATATTTCTATGCAAGGCTCGCCTCGCGAGGTTCGGGTGACGTGAGCCATGACGATTAAGGCCGGCGGGCGCCAGCGGGTGTAGTGTACCAGTTTTCTCTTTGGTGCAAAGGAGGCAAGCAGCAGGCACGGAGTCCCGAGGAAGCATCCAAAGGTTTCCATTCCCGTGCAACAAGACCAAGACCGCCAGGACGGCAAGATGGAGGTCATCGCCGAGCCCACCGCAGCGTCACTACCAGAGGCTTTTGTAGGTGAAGACCTCTTTAGTTAGGATAAGATGTACTTGTTGCCTCCCTTCAAAATTGGCCGTTGTGGGATCCCTTTCTGCCTCCATTCGGGAAGAGGACCAAGGCCACTATAAATAGGACCTAGCCACCACCAAAGGAGGGAGATGAAACGACATCCACTCCACCCTCACCAGCTCACTTGAGCCCAAGAACACACCTCCTGAGGTTGTTCTCCACTGTACTAGTTCACCCTCAGCCCCTCGAGGCAAATCCACCACAAAGCAGGAGTAGGGTTTTACACCGCAAGGTGGCCTGAACCTGGGTAAATTGCCGTGTCCCATTTCCTTTGAGCTCGACGCGCTAGGCTGTGAGATTGGCGAGTCGACAGACTGGGGAGAGTGAGATCTTCGCAGGCACCCCAGAGTTCGAACCTCTCAAGGGTTTGCGGAACCCGAAATCTGACAGTTAGTTTCTTTTAGGGCATGTACAACAACGCTTTGTCAGCCGTCTATAAGGTATACACGTAGGAAACTTATATAGATGGAGGAGAGAGTAGGCAGACAGTCGATAGCCCAAAAAAATCGAGTGCAGCGATTTGATGCCCAGGCTCATCTGCACCTGCGTTGAACAAAAAATTCAAAACAAAAACTAGAAAAATTCAAAAATTTCCAATTTTTTTGGTGGTAGATAATTTTGTGTGTGAGGTGCGCCCCAAATTTTAGATCGTTTGGACATCTGAGCAGCTCTCAGCAAAAAGATAAATTGGTGTTTGTAAGTAAATATACTATTCTGATCCCAATTTGTCTTTTTTTCTGAGAGCTAGTCGTATGTCCAAATGATCTAAAATTTGGAACCCACATCACACACCAAATTATCTAGCACCAGAAAAAATGGATTTTTTTGAATTTTTGTGATTTTTTTCTTGATCGGATGCAGATGAGTCTGGGCTCAGAAATGGATATTCGGAAAAAATCGCTAGTATCGACAGCCTTTCTCCCGTTGTACGCTAGGGTATCGGTAATTTCGTGTTTCCTCTGTCAAACCGTCATATCTCGTGTTCCAAAAATCCAATCCCGCAAAATCTTTTGCTTTTCTCTGTCGCCATCTCCTCCGGCGAGAACTGCACTGCACCGTCGAATTGCTTGATGCACGCAGGTGCTAGAGTGGGACTGCGTGGTGTGGCATCAAGCAAGTTTTAGAAACAAGGGAAAAGACTTGCCATTTCATTAATTAAGGGAGAAGGTTTTAGACAGAAGCCGCAAGCGGCAGATGAAGGAAAATTACTCTCGCGACATTACAATACGAAGTCGTCATTGGCCCGACCACCACGGCTGCCACGTCCACCTCCTGTGCCTCCGCCCACTCGCATATACATGATGTCCCATCTCCAACACTAACCCATAAATTTGCTCTGACATCACGCCAAAAACAGAAGGATCAGTCTACGGACATTGATGCCAGAGGCCGCCATCCAACGCTGGCCGCATAAAGTTCAACCACATTTTGAACTAAATGGATGAAATTCACGCAAACCAGCCAAATTTTGATATAAACCGGAAGAGATTCATGCAAACACAACATATTTCATATAAACATGACGAAACTCATTACATTTCAGACATGCTTCAACTAAAAGCGGAGCTCGTCCGACTCTAGAGGTATAATTTTGAACATACTTCTATTCTAAACCTAATCTAAATGATCGGTGGCACCCGTTCCCCGTGTTTGGTCATGAGCCCCGAGAACTAAAGCTCCAGCACTTGCCTTCGCCTCCTCCAGTTCAGCCTCGGAGCTCTCTAGCTCTGCCTCCGCACCCTCCACCACCGCAACTTGACCGATTAATCGACCACCGATTATCAACCCGCCAAGCTTGGCTTCAGGAGGAGGAGAAGAGCAGTGGCCTTCCCGGGACCCGAGCGGCGGCAACCTAACATGACGACGGCGCCCGCGGACATGCCGGTTTTGTGGTCGTGGCGGCGGGGCGCGGCATCGGCAGAGCCAGAAATGTCCTCCTCCTCGTCGGTCTTGCCTCACACCTCGTCGCGGCCTCATCGAACTCCATGTAGGCGGCCTCCAGTTTTGCCTGACACTAGCGGTACCACCAGCGGGCGAGGCAGATCTCATGGGCTAAGCGGTAGGACTCGAGCATAGCAGCATGCTTGATGATGTCCGCGTCCGGCGTGGTCTCCCTGCCGGTGTTGAGCTGCTCGTCCGCCTACTGGTGCTCCTGGAGGAGGTGAAGGTTGTAGGCCATGTTGGCCTGCGCCTCCTGGAACTGCTCATCCCTCTCCTCCCGCACCATGTCCATGTAATGGGCACGAGCCTCACCGATGGTCATGGTGCAATGCACCAGCTCGTCCTCGGCCCCGTCCTCCATTGGGATGCCGTCGGCCTCTGGCTACCTGCTGGCCTGCCAGCCAGAAGCAATGGCGGCCATCTTCTTCCTCTGCTCCAGCGACAGTCCACCCCAGAGAGCTTTGGAGCGCAAGGAGACCATGGTGGGAGTGGTGCAGAGAGGAGATAGGACCGGAGGAGGATGAATGTAGCTATCGCCGGGGCAACAGTTTATATAGTGCTGAATGGCAATGGTGGGCGGCAGATGGATGGATGGGTGGCGTCGGAGTAGGTTCCTTGGCAACCGCGTGTCATTAATGTGGGCGACAGACAGATGGGCGAACGACTGTGGTGTCTTTTGAACATGTAGTAGTCGCGTGCATCCGGAAGTGCCACGGACGGCGCTCTCTCGGCCGGCGTGGCACTTTAGTGACGACCCTAGTGAGAGGTTGCGTCCGCTCTGGCCGGGCATGAAGGTGGCACTGACGCTCTGGAGCGGCGCTGACCGTTTCGGGTAGGAAGTGCACGTGGGCGAGGCAGAGGGGGGTTGGGTGGGCCAGGGTGACCAGACGCGGGCATGACATTGGTCCGGACGCCCGCAAAGCCCCCCTTAGTTTGTCTCCGGTTTGCAAGAGAAAGTGCATACGGACCGTCAAACAGACTGACACAGGCTTGCTTTGGATGGCCCAACACGTCCAGACCACGCGATCCGGATGTATACGGGCGGTTTTAGAGTCCACGTTGGAGATGCCTCGAGATCCTTAAAAGACCAGTGCACTGGGAGGATGGATACCGTTACTGTGTTCTCCGAAGACGTGTCCTAGGTAGCCGCACACTTAGAGTGTGCAGTCATTTTTTGTTTTGATTCGGTTCGGTTTATACGATTTCTATTTTTTGGTTTAACTGTTTTATACATAGATACGGTTCATTTTCGATAATACCATTTACTTTTGTTTCACTTTCTGTAATAGCCAAATTAACCAAAGTTGATGCAAATTTTTGGAGCCAACACATAACTTTTTCACATGTAAATACACAATATATATCATAATGAGGAAAAACCAATAAGAAAAGGATAAAAAAGAGATATTGAATAAGCAGTCAAACTGATCACGTAAACTGAAGCACTAAGTGGGCTAGAAAGTATTGTACTGTACCAGCCCATTATGCTTTTGAACCCAAAAAAGACAATCCGGTTAACTCGGTTTAACCAAATTGTTTTCAGCTTCTAACCAAAAAAACCAAAATGCAAATGGTTTTTCTATAGCAAAACCCAAACAAAAACCAAAACCTGAAAAACCAAAAAATTGGTTCCGTATGGTGTATTTTGTCGGTTTTTTGGTTTTCGGTTCGGTTTTGCATACCCAGACCGCACACAGAACACCTATCTGACAAACTTTCATACTTAACTTTTTGTAGATCTGACGCTTAAGATCACGAACCATAGTGACAGTGCTCTTGAGCGGTTTCACAACATTTATTCTTACCCAAACACGAAAGAAGTTGCATGTAAAGTCGTGGGATCGTGTTTCAGCATACAAGACCTCTCCAATCTTGGCTGCCGAAGGTGTGACTAAATGAGCACAACCATTAGGAAAATCATCTATATGTATCCGGATGTCTAGTGTGTCAAGTTTGATCGTCGAGGGCTTCGTCATACTGTCGTATGGAGCTATGAATACAACATTACTTCGGAATTTCAAAGCCCCTCTTGTATCACTTGCACCCAATCCCCAAGGAAAAAGAACCGGAGAGTATACAGATTATCTTTCAATGGCCTAAACTTCACGTGTTGAGCTGGATCCCACCCTGACGTATGTTCTTGAAGAACCAGAACTGGCTGTATGGTTTATCTATGCAAACTTTTGCGACCGCCATCCATTTGGTGGCTTCTGGCAGTGCCTCCTCATAAAAAACATACTGATGCAGAGCATCCTTCCACCATCCCCATGGACTCTACACTGACACCTCAAGCACCACATGGACCAATGACAAGAGCTAGAGCACGTGCAATGGAAACCGAAGTGAACTCCTTCCTAGTTGACATGCATATGAATACAAGTGGAACTTGGTTGCTACGTCACCAAAATACTCTATGCCTCATTAGGTATATAGAGGAACCCTTCCAAGCAGCTGAGGAGCACCACCAAGTCCAAGGAGAAGTGACCCAAGTCACCAAGGAGGAAGACCGAGCCAAACAGGAGCTGGACTGGAAGTCCCAGGCGACCCCGTGCGCACGGGCCCCCGAGACCCACGCCCACGGGCTACACAGGGAGCTCCGACTGTAGCACCCCATGCGTACGGGCCCAACTTACCCCGTGCGCACGAACCCTACAGGATGGGCGGCTGAGATGCTGTTTTGGATCCCCCCTTCTTCCACTTCGACCCAAGCCTATATATTACGTACCTAGGGTTATGTTTAGGGTTAGCAAAAATTAGATGAGATATTTGTGAGCTTTGCTCCTTCTACCACCTCCATTGGAGATCAAGGCCTCCTTGGAGAGGATCCACTTGTGGATTTCAAGACCTCCATCTTGCAGAAAACTACCATCATCAAGACCTCATCTCCTAGGAGTGGGAAGAACTCTACCATTGTATCTTTCCTTTGATTGTGTTTGTGACTTGTGGATCTTGTGTTGCTATTCTAGTGGATGTGTAATTTGGTATTGTTGGAGTGAATTCATCTTTGTGTTCTTGGGTTTCTTCCTCTTTTCCCCTCCAAGTGTGAAAAGATCCATCTTAGAGCTTCACCCTACAACATCTTGGTATCATGAGCAAGGTTGATTCACATCTTGGAGTCCATACCCTCCACTTTCTAGCTTGATTTGTTGTTTTAGTCCTAATCCGAAAATCCCCACCAAAAATTTTCTTGCAATTTGTTGATCTTGTCAGATTTGGTTGATTTGATCCACGAATTTGGTGCTTGGCAAGTGGATCTACCCCCTACCATCTTCCCCACCCTCCAAACCCTCCAAACCCTCAAAATTGGCCTCCAGTTTGCAAATACTCATGGATCCGGAGCTGTTCATTCGCTCGCTGAGGACCCCGTGCACACGGGCCATCGGGACCCCATGCACATGGGACCCCATGCACATGGGACCCCGTGCACACGGATCTCACTTACCCCGTGCGTATGGACCATCCAGGGACATTCAGCCAGTTTTGTTTTTCCATCTTTTTGACACCCCACCACCACTTGTGTTCTTCTTCAATATTTCTCGTGGTTGTTTGAGTTTTGGGTTGCGGTTTCTCTTGTGTCCTAAGGTGTTTTGGCTACTTAGGTGCAATTTGACGTCATCATCATCGCCACTTGACCATCGAATCGGACTCCACATTGGCTCCGACCACTCCATCTTCATAAAAACCGTAAGCAAGGACGGTAACCTCGACGACACCATTGTATTACCCTTGCCATTACCTTGATAACTCCGAGCCTCTTTTGCATAGCTTACCCATCGAGACTAGCTTGTCGAGTATTACCGGGTCACGCTTTAGTGCACCATTAGTGTTACGTCTCTCCCGTGCAAATACTACTTGTTATCTCGTGTTGTGGCTCGCATATCAAGCATTGTGGCATAGTCAAAAAAAAGAGAAGAAAAGCTTTTAAGAAAAAGAGAAGATAAGCAAAGAGCTTATAAGCAATAGCATTGAGCCTTATAGCATAGCTACATCATCTTGGTCATTACATACATAAGCATACTTGGGATAGCAAGACTCGTTTCTCTTCTAGGTTGGGGCACTAGCGTATCTAGCCCATTAGAGCAATCGAGCTAGCGTCTCTCTAGTATCCGTACAACTCGAGCATTTCCGTGGTTTCACATCTTAGAGCTCACTCCTTGGTTGTGCAGATCCCATTTATCTTCCATGTGTGTGTTCCTAGTGATATCCTTGGGTTTGATCTACTTGTCTTACTTGCCATTTGTGAATCTTCTCAACTTTGTCAACATCTTGACTAACATTTGCTTGAATTATTTGTGCCACTTCCTAACCGAGCTCCTCCATAAGCCTTTTAGTTGTAGGTGTGAGAAACAATACCAAGTACCAATTCTCCATTATAGCATCACGTGGGATCGTACTTGTTACATCCACAATCTTTGGAAAAGGTAGCTTTGGTTTTGTTCTCTCATTTTCCTACTCACCACCACTTCCACATGATGGATAGGCCTTCTTCTTTGGTGAACCCTTTCTTTGAGGAGCAAGATGGCGAACGCGACTACGTCACCAAGAATCACTTCTTCATCGCACAACGAGCTCTACATCAAGAGAGCGAAGCTTTGGGTGAACGCATCGAACAACTCGCCTCCGACCTACGACAATCGGAAGCACGACAACGGGACTATTTGGACACCAAGCTCTCCAAACAAATGGATGAATTCCGCAACAAGATCGTGAGCCGCGCATCTTCCTCAACTTGTTCACCAAGACGGTGTCCCTCAAGTCGCCACTTGTCTTCCTACTCGTCTTCCGATGCGAGTCCTCCTCGACGCGACAACACTCAAGACCACCAAGCGCAAGAAAATCCATTCCATGGCAATGGCCTACAAGACCGAGTTCGAGCACGTGAGAAGGCGCGACGCCATGAACAAGATGCCATGGATCAAGAATAACAACCACCGCTACATCGCCCACGTAGAGCATCTCAAGACGGCGAGGCAACCCGACAAGAGCAACAAGACCGTGAAGCTCAAGCTCAAGCGGCTCAAGACGCACTCCGAGATTCCACTCGAGCCATCGCCCAACGAAGTCGTCAAGTACGTGAGCAAGAAGAAGCTCTTCGGCAGGAAATACAAGAAGAAGCCACTCGACGTGAAGAACAACAAGAAAGGCGAAACTGGGAACATATGCCTTGACATCCTCCTCGGCAACCGGATAGAGTGATCCATGACCCTCCTCCACACCAAGAGCGACATCAAGCGGATCGAATGCTTGAAGATCCTCCTCCTCGACAAGACCGATATCACCATCATCACTATGATGAAGAACTTCGATATGGCAAGCTCAAGTTCACCATGCCCAAGTTCTCCGGAAGCAACAATCCCGAGGAATACCTATCATGGGAATTGAATGTTGACAAGAATTCCGTCCCCACAACTAAGACGAGGAAAATAAGATCGCCATGGCATCTCTCGAGTTTCAAGACTATGTCCTAATTTGGTGGGAGCAAGTCATCGAGCGACGTCGCGAGAAGGACGAGCCACCCATCACGACTTGGGCACAAATTAAGGAAGTCATGAGAGCTCTCTTCGTGCCTATGTACTACACTCGAGATCTCTTCAAGAAGTTGCAACTCCTCAAGCAAGGCACGAAGACGGTGGAAGAATACTATCAAGAAATGGAGATTGCCATGATATGAGCCAATGTCAAAGAAGATGACGGGAAAACAATGGCACGCTTTTTGAACGGCCTCAACCACCCAATACGGAAGATTACCGACTTCCAACCCTACTCCAACCTCCTCGAGCTAGTTCACCAAGTGACCAAGGCGGAACGTCAAGTATAAGAAGACTTCAAGTTCGCCAAGTACTCATCCAAGACCTACGGCTCATACACTCAAGCTACCCCTACTACGACTTAGACACCTCCTACTTCGACGAGAGCAGCACCAAGTACCGGTGACAAGCCAACGTTCAAGCAAGCAACGCCTTCCTCGACTCGTCCTCCGGCAAGCACCTACAAGAACAAGACCTTTTATTCGGCACCATCGGACGATCCTGTCAAGACAAGTTCTATCAAGTGCTTCACATGTGGTGGCCATGGACACAAGTCTTTCCAATGCATCAACAAGCGAACCATGATTGCCAATGATGATGGCTCATACGACTCCATGAGTTAAGAAGAGATGGAAGCTATAGAGCACGCCGCCATGCACCGTCAAGTGAACAAAGAAGAAGATGCTCAAGTCTATTGTGACAATGATTCAAGTCCCGCTCTCGTGGTCTCCAAGGTTTTGACGCTCCAACACCACCAAGACGAAGACCAAAGGTGTCACATCTTCTACACCAAGGCCGACATCAACGGGCACTCCGTGAAAGTCATCATCGATGGAGGAAGCTGCCACAACTTGGCAAGTGGAGAGCTATGCTGCAAGCTGCAATTGGTCAATAAGAAGCATCCTCGCCTCTACAAGGTCCAATGGCTTAGCGACCCAGACACAATTCAAGTGGAGCACACCGTGCATGTTTCTTCCAAGATTGGCGCCTACGAGGACACCATCGAGTGTGACGTGGTTACATGTCCGTGTGCCATCTCCTCTTGGGGAGACCTTGACAATTCGACCGTGGTGTCTGATGTCTACTACACAACCTTCTTCTTGTAGACGTTGTTGGGCCTGCAAGTGCACAGGTTTGTAGGACAGTAGCAAATTTCCCTCAAGTGGATGACCTAAGGTTTATCAATCCGTAGGAGGCGTAGGGTGAAGATGGTCTCCCTCAAACAACCCTACAACCAAGTAACAAAGACTCTCTTGTGTCCGCAACACACCCAATACAATGGTAAATTGTATAGGTGCACTAGTTCGGCGAAGAGATGGTGATACAAGTGCAATATGGATGGTAGATATAGGTTTTTGTAATCTGAAAATATAAAAACAGCAAGGTAACTAATGATAAAAGTGAGCGTAAACGGTATTGCAATGCGTTGAAACAAGGCCTAGGGTTCATACTTTCACTAGTGCAAGTTCTCTCAACAATAATAACATAATTAGATCATATAACTATCCCTCAACATGCAATAAAGAGTCACTCCAAAGTCACTAATAGCGGAGAACAAACGAAGAGATTATGGTAGGGTACGAAACCACCTCAAAGTTATTCTTTCCAATCAATCCGTTGGGCTATTCATATAAGTGTCACAAACAACCCTAGAGTTCGTACTAGAATAACACCTTAAGATACAAATCAACCAAAACCCTAATGTCACCTAGATACTCCAATGTCACCTCAAGTATCCATGGGCATGATTATACGATATGCATCACACAATCTCAATTCATCTATTCAAACCAACACATAGAACCTCAAAGAGTGCCCCAAAGTTTCTACCAGAGAATCACGACGAAAACGTGTGCCAAACCCTATGCATAGGTTCATGGGCAGAACCCGCAAGTTGGTCACCAAAACATACATCAAGTGGCACGTGATATCCCATTGTCACCACATATACGCACGGCAAGACATACATCAAGTGTTCTCAAATCTTTAAAGACTCAATCCGATAAGATTACTTCAAGGGGAAAAATCAATCCATTACAAGAGAGTAGAGGGGGAGAAGAAACATAAGATCCAACTATAATAGCAAAGCTCGCGATACATCAAGATCGTGCCAAATCAAGAACACGAGAGAGAGAGATCAAACACACAGCTACTGGTACATACCCTCAGCCCCGAGGGTGAACTACTCCCTCTTGGTCATGGAGAGCACCGGGATGATGAAGATGGCCACCGGTGATGGGATCCCCCTCCGGCAGGGCGCCGGAACGGGCTCCCGAGAGGTTTTTGGTGGCTACACAGGCTTGCGGCGGTGGAACTCCCGATCTATCTTCTGTTCTGGAAGTTTTAGGGTACGTAGGTATATGGGTGCAAGGGGTACGTCGGTGGAGCTTCGGGAGCCCCACGAGGCAGGGGGCGCGCCCTAGGGGGGTGGGCGCGCCCCCCACCCTCGTGACCAGCTCCCGTATCTTCTGACGTAGAGTCCAAGTCTATCCGGTGGCTTTCCTTCCAAAAATAACTTCTCCAGTTGAGTTCGTTCCGTTTTGACTCCGTCTGATATTCCTTTTCCTTGAAACACTGAAGTAGGCATAAAACAGCAAATCTGGGCTGGCCCTCCGGTTAATAGGTTAGTCCCAAAAATAATATAAAAGTGGATAATAAAGCCCAATATTGCCCAAAACAGTAGATAATATAGCATGGAGCAATCAAAAATTATAGATATGTTGGAGACGCATCAAGCATCCCCAAGCTTAAATCCTGCTCGTCCTCGAGTAGGTAAATGATAAAAAAGAATTTTTGATGTGGAATGCTACCTAGCATAATTCTCAATGAAATTTTCTTTATTGTGGCATGAACGTTCAGATCCAAATGATTCAAAATAAAAGTTCATATTTATAAAAGAAACAGTAACACTTCAAGCATACTAATCAAAGTAATCATGTCTTCTCAAAATAACATGGCATAAGAAAGTTCATCCCTACAAAATCATATAGTTAGGCTATGCTTCATTTTCGTCACACAAAGATGTTCCCAACTTCTATACCCCCGATGACAAGCCAAGCAATTGTTTCATACTTAAATAATCTCAAACTTTTTCAACCTTCACGCAATACATGAGCGTGAGCCATGGATAGCACTATGGGTGGAATAGAATATGATGATGGGGATTGTGTGGAGAAGACAAAAAAAGGAGAAAGTCTCACATTGACGAGGATAATCAACGGGCTATGGAGATGCCCATCAATTGATGTCAACATGAGGAGTAGGGATTGCCATGCAACGGATGCACTAGTGCTATAAATGAATGCTCAACAAAAGAAAACTAGTGGGTGTGCATCCAACTTGCTTGCTCATGAAGACCTAGGGCATTTGAGGAAGCCCATCGTAGGAATATACAAGCCAAGTTCTATAATGAAAAATTCCCACTAGTATGAAAAAGACAACTTATGAGACTCACTATATGAAAAACGTGGTGCTACTTTGAAGCACAAGTGTGGAAAAAGAGATAGTAACATTGCCCCTTTTTCTTTTTTTCTTTCTTTTCTTTTTTTTTTCTTTTTTTGGGCCTTTTTTTGCCCTTTCTTCTTTTTTTTCTTTTTTTTCTTTTTTTTCTTTTTGGGCAATGCTCTAATAATGATGATCATCACACTTACATTGATTACAACATATGAATTACAACTCAAAACTAGAACAAGATATGACTCTATATGAATGCCTCCGGCGGTGTACCGGGATGGTGCAATGAATCAAGAGTGACATGTATGAATTATGCATGGTGGCTATGCCACAAATACGATGTCAACTACATGATCATGCAATGGCAATATGACAAAAGTAAAGTATGTCATGATGATGATAAACGGAACTGTGGAAAGTTGCATGGCAATATATCTCGGAATGGCTATGGAAATGCCATAATAGGTAGGTATGGTGGCTGTTTTGAGGAAGATATAGGGAGGTTTATGTGTGATAGAGCGTATCGTATCACGGGGTTTGGATGCACCGGCAAAGTTTGCACCAACTCTCAAGGTGAGAAAGGGCAATGCACGATACCGAAGAGGCTAGCAAAGGTGGAAAGGTAAAAGTGCGTATAATCCATGGACTCAACATTACTCAAAAGAACTCATATACTTATTGCAAAAATTTAGAAGTCATCAAAAACCAAGTACTACGTGATGAAGTCATGTACCTAGGGTAGGGTCATAGACCTGATCTAAGTACCCTACCCAAGGACACCCTCAGAAGAGACTACCCTCCAGTCGACCAAGAGAGACTTCACTCGACGGACTCGAAGGACTCGACCATGAAGACTCACTCGACCACCAGAAGGACAAGAGACACTCTGCATCGCAATGGTCTGTAATTAAGTAGACTTTATGGCATTTAGGACACTTTATGTGAGGCGTTACCAGTAACGCCTAGACTTAATGTACTTTAAACCCCGCATTACTGAGGGCCGGAGGGGTCTGGCAGGCACTATATAAGCCACCCCCTCCTCAGTGTAAAGGGTTCGCACCCCTGTAATCCATACACACATAATCCAGTCGACCGCCTCCGGGCTCCGAGACGTAGGGCTGTTACTTCCTCCGAGAAGGGCCTGAACTCGTACATCCCTTGTGTTTACAACTGCTCCATAGCTAGGACCTTGCCTCTCCATACCTACCCCCACTCTACTGTCAGACTTAGAACCACGACAGTTGGCGCCCACCGTGGGGCAGGTGTCTTAGCGATTTTTGGAGAAGTTGCAATTCTTCCGAGTACTATCAGCATGGTTGCTGGTGGAGTTTTGGTCGAGGGCCGCGAGATCTGTCTCGGCGCTCTCACCTTCATCGCCGACGACTCCGCTTGGCTCCAGGAGGCTCCACTCGACGTTGATGCGCTCCCCGTCCGCGGTGCGACGCATTTTCGCGCATGTGTCCGCGGCGTTTTGCTGCGGCAACCGTCGACTCCATATCGGTCGACTCCCCTATCGGTCACCCTCCCAGTCTCCTACCAGCGCAAGCGCTCTGGTCGGTCGAGGCTCCAACGGTGGGTGAGGCACGCGATGGCTCGCCAGATGGCCACCACCCAAGTTGCGGCAATCGTGCCCGACGAATCTCTCTACGGCCTGTTCGATCTGTCGACTGGCTCCATAGAGACTGCATCCGAGTGTGATAGCAGTGATCCAGCGGCAGAGGTCTTGATGGTTAACGGGCCTCGCAGCCCTCCCGGTTTCCCTCGCGAGGACGGGGTAGACGGTGGAGGCGACCCCGCTCAAGTCCATGAAGAGTACCAGCCCGAGCCACTTAATTCCCTGCAGAGGGAAGAACTTCGCCGCAGGAACATGGATGCCCTGCATACTCCCGTCGCGGGAGAAACCCCCGAGGCTCGCGCCTTGGAGGAAGCATGTTTGGCCAACTTGGCTGAACGCGCTCGACTGGAGAACTTTCAGCGAGCACTCGACGAGCGCACGCGCCAACGAGTACCCGACTCCAATCGACGTCAACTCTTCCCGCCGACTCAGGTATATCGAACCCCGATTCAGAATTTAGCAGCTGCAACCCGTATTGCAGAGTCCATCCAGCCCTCTCAGTCGGAGGCTGGCAGAGGCTTGATGCAGATCAGGGATTTGCTTCGGGTAGCAGGAGATCAGAATTCAACCGTGTCGCAGTCACGCAACAGAATTCATAGTCGATCCGTCTCTGCGAATACGGTTCAGTCGGCTCACAGTCCCAGATCGCCTCCGCGGCGTGAAGGACGCGAGAATCGGCGAGACCAGTATGGTGACCGACATGATCGTGATGATAGGCGTCGAGTGCCCACTCCCCCTTCGAGAGGTGGGTCTTACGCTCCTCGGCAGCAGGATGGCAGGCGTCAACTCAGTGTGGGGCGAAGAGCTCCGGTCGACCCCAGGGAACCAGGCTTTGACGCGCGATCCATCATCGTGCAAGGCTTGGTCGATCGGAACAGAGCTCATCGAGGTGGCCCTGACAGAGATGCTCCCACTAGCAGTCGAGTGCATGTTTCTGGTCCGGAATGTTTCAGCAGGGCTATCAGAGCCGCGTTGATTCCCCCCAACTTCAGGTTGGCAACTAGAGTGAGCAAGTTCACCGGTGAGTCTAAGCCTGAAACCTGGCTTGAAAACTACCGAGTGGCGGTACAGATTGGCGGCGGGAATGACGAAGTGGCCATGAAGCATTTGCCACTCATGTTGGAAGGTTCTGCCAGAGCATGGTTGAATCAGTTACCTCCAAGCAGCATTTACACTTGGGAAGATCTTTCCCGAGTGTTCGTCAGAACATTTGAGGGAACTTGCAAGCGACCAGCTGGATTGACAGAGCTACAAGTTTGTGTGCAGAAGACGAATGAGACTCTAAGAGAGTATATTCAGAGATGGATCACTTTGCATCATACCGTGGAGAATGTGTTTGATCATCAGGCAGTCTACGCCTTCAAGGACGGTGTTAAGAACAGAGAATTGAGTTTGAAGTTTGGTCGGACCGGAGACATGACCCTGAGTCGAATGATGGAGATTGCCACCAAGTATGCCAACGGCGAAGAGGAAGACCGACTCCGAAGCGGCAAGTACAAGCCTAGTCAGTCGGAGAAGGGAAACACCAGTCGGAAGCAGAAGCGGAAGGCCGAACCAGCAGCTCCTGGAGAGGCTCTGGCCGTGACTCAGGGCAAGTTCAAAGGGAAACCCAAAGGATCCTGGAACCACAAGAAGGTGAAGGATAAAGAAGGAAATGACGTGATGGATATGCCGTGTCACATCCACACGAAGAAAGACGAAGAGGGTAATATCATCTACCCGAAGCATACCACTCGCCAATGTCGACTCCTGATCCAGCAGTTCCAAGGAAAACAGTCCAAGGACAAGGAAAAGGAGTCGGACAAAGCCGAAGACAAGGAGGACAGTGAGGGAGGATATCCTCATGTTAACTCCACTCTGATGATTTTTGCGGATGTGGAAAGCAAGAGCCGACTGAAGGTTATTAACCGTGAGGTGAACATGGTCGCCCCGGCGAAACCAAGTTATCGAAGATGGTCCCAAACTCCCATTACATTCGACCAGTCTGATCACCCGACTCATATAGCCACCCCCGGGAGGCAAGCTTTGGTGGTCGACCCGGTGGTCGAAGGCACTCGACTCACGAAGGTGCTGATGGACGGTGGTAGCGGACTGAACTTATTGTATGCGGACACGCTTAAAGGAATGGGCATTCCGATGTCCCGACTGAGCACCAGTAACATGAGTTTTCACGGAGTCATACCAGGAAAGAAAGCTGAGTCACTCGGCCAAATAGCTCTGGACGTGGTGTTCGGTGATTCGAAGCATTTTCGTAAAGAGAAGCTGATGTTTGAGGTCGTGGATTTTCAGAGCGCTTACCACGCTATTTTGTGGAGGCCAGCTTACGCACGATTCATGGCGCGACCATGTTATGTGTACCTCAAACTGAAGATGCCCGGCCCCAAAGGAGTGATCACTATCACTGGTGATCGAAAAAAGGCAGAAGTGTGTTTCCAGAAAGGCTCAAAGATTGCCGATTCCCAGGTGACAGCGGTCGAGTTTGAAGAATATAAGCAGAATGCAGATCCGAGTGATTTGCTGCGAGCCAAGAAGCCAGCCACGGAGTCAGCATTTCAATCATCCCGTGAGACGAAGCCCGTCCACATTCACCCGACCGACCCCAATGCAGCTCCAACCCATATTTCCACAACACTCGACTCGAAATAGGAAGAAGCGCTCATTCAGTTCCTTTGTGAGAACTGGGACATCTTTGCATGGAAGCCAGCTGACATGCCGGGTGTGCCCAGGGGACTGGCTGAGCATCGCCTTAGAGTCGATTCAACTGCGAAGCCGGTCAAAGAACATCTGCGGCGGTCCGCCGTCCAGAAGAGAAAAGCTATTGGTGAGGAAGTGGCTCGACTATTGGCTGCAGGATTTATCCGAGAGATATACCACTCCGAGTGGCTCGCCAATGTCGTCATGGTTCCTAAGAAGGAAAACTCACTCCGAATGTGCATCGATTTCAAGCACATCAATCGGGCCTGCCCGAAAGATCATTTTCCTCTCCCTCGCATCGATCAAATTGTTGACTCGACCGCGGGATGCGAGAGACTGTCTTTTCTAGACGCCTATTCCGGGTACCATTAGATCCGTCTGTATGGACCCGACGAGATAAAAACAGCTTTCATCACTCCATTCGGGTGCTTCTCCTATATCACCATGCCATTCGGCCTCAAGAATGCCGGAGCCACGTTCATGCGAATGATTCAGAAGTGTTTGCTCACTCAAATCAGTCGGAATGTGGAAGTGTATATGGATGATATCATGGTCAAGTCGCGAAAGGGTTCCGACCTGCTGACTGACCTTGCCGAAACATTTGCCAACCTCAGAAGGTATGATATCAAGCTCAATCCATCAAAGTGCACGTTCGGAGTTCCTGGTGGAAAGTTACTCGGTTTTCTCGTTTCCGAACGAGGAATTGATGCTAACCCAGAAAAAAAATGGCACTATACTCCGAATGAAACGCCCTGTGCGGGTGCACGATGTCCAGAAGCTTACTGGATGCTTGGCCGCATTAAGTCGATTCATCTCACGACTCGGTGAAAAGGCACTGCCTCTTTACCGACTGATGAAGAAGGCAGACAAGTTCGAGTGGACTACAGAAGCTGATGCAACATTTGCCGAGCTAAAAGCTCTGATCTCCACCCAGCCGGTGCTTGCTGCTCCAATCAGCAAAGAGCCTCTGTTTCTTTATATCGCAGCCACAGGACAAGTCGTCAGTACAGTACTTACGGTCGAGCGGGAAGAAGAAGGGAAAGCCTTCAAAGTTCAGTGCCCAGTGTATTATCTGTCTGAAGTTTTGACTCCATCCAAGCAAAGATACCCTCATTATCAGAAGCCTGTGTATGGGATTTACATGACCACGAAGAAGGTTTCTCATTATTTCTCTGATCATTCCATCACAGTCGTCAGTGACGCTCCACTTTCAGAGATTTTTCACAACAGAGATGCAACTGGTCGAGTGGCGAAATGGGCGATTGAACTTCTTCCCCTTGATATCAAGTTTGAGGCAAAGAAAACCATTAAGTCCCAAGCAATAGCAGATTTCCTAGCCGAGTGGATTGAACAACAACAGCCAGCTCAAGTTCACTCGGAGCATTGGACCATGTTTTTTGATGGCTCTAAGATGTTGAATGGTTCCGGTGCTGGGGTTGTCTTGGTTTCCCCCAGAGGAGATAAGCTCAGATATGTGCTCCAGATTCACTTTGATTCCTCCAACAATGAGGCAGAGTATGAGGCCCTTTTGTATGGGTTGCGCATGGCCATTTCACTCGGCGTCCGTCGCCTTATGGTCTATGGCGACTTAGATTTGGTGGTCAACCAAGTGATGAAGGAGTGGGACATGAGAAGCCCAGCCATGACTGGATACTGCAATGCAGTGAGGAAGCTGGAAAAGAAGTTTGAGGGGTTAGAGCTCCATCATATACCCCGACCGAAGAATCAAGCGGCTGATGATCTGGCAAAGATAGGTTCCAAGAGAGAAGCCATTCCGAGTGGTGTGTTCTTGGAGCATATCCATACCCCATCAGTCAAAGAAGATCCTTTCATCGAAGAAGCTCCGCGACCCAAGAGTGCCATAGATCCGACTGAAGTAGAAGTCCCAGCAGTGTTCGACTTGGTCATGGAGGTTTTAGTGATCACTCCTGACTGGACAGTTCCTTACATCGCGTATATCCTGAGAAAAGAGCTCCCAGAGGACGAGGAAGAGGCTCGACAGATCGTCCGTCGATCCAAGGCCTTTACCGTGATCAAAGGACAGCTGTACAGGGAGAGCGCGACTGGAGTTGGTCAGAAGTGTATAACGCCAGAGGAAGGTCGAATCATCCTTGATGATATCCACTCGGGGACCTGTGGCCATCATGCGTCCTCTTGGACCATCGTGGCCAAAGCATACCGAGCCGGATTTTACTGGCCAAGAGTAAACGAGATGGCAAAGGAAATAGTGGACAAGTGCGAAGGATGCCAATTTTACTCCAACATGTCACACAAGCCTGCGTCAGCTCTGAAGACTATACCACTCGTCTGGCCCTTCGCAGTATGGGGATTGGATATGGTGGGTCCCTTGAGGACAGGTCGAAGCGGTTTCACGCATGTGCTAGTGGCAGTTGACAAGTTCACCAAGTGGATTGAGGCTAAACCTATCAAGAACCTTGACGCCGGTACTACTGTTAGCTTCATCAGAGAACTGACATTCAGATATGGAGTCCCGCACAGCATCATCACAGAAAATGGGTCAAACTTCGACTCGGAGGAATTCAGGGATTTCTGCACTTCTCAAGGCACACGAGTCGACTACGCTTTGGTCGCCCATCCGCAGTCGAATGGGCAGGCGGAACGAGCCAATGGCTTGATCCTCAAAGGGTTGAAACCCCGACTGATGCGTGACCTTAAGCATGCGGCTGGAGCATGGGTCGATGAACTTCCCTCGGTGCTTTGGGGTCTGAGGACCACACCTAATCGGTCGACCGGAAGAACTCCATTCTTCTTGGTCTATGGAGCTGAAGCGGTCTTGCCGAGTGATCTGCTCCACAATGCTCCTCGAGTTGAGCTCTACAACGAAGCTGAAGCGGAACAAGCGCGGCAGGACACAGTCGACCTTTTAGAGGAGGAAAGAGAGATGGCTCTGATCCGATCGACCATCTATCAACAGGACTTGCGTCGCTTCCATGCCAGAAACGTGAAGAGTCGAGCCTTCCAGGAAGGAGATTTGGTTGTTCGAGTGGACCAGCAGAAACAACACAAGCTTGCTCCTTCTTGGGAAGGACTCTTCATCGTCACCAAGGTTCTCCACAACGGAGCGTACCGTCTCTACAACGTCAAGCATAATATCGACGAGCCCCGAGCTTGGAACGCGGAGCTACTCCGCCCATTTTACACTTAAGTTTTCACTCGGATGAGTTGTAATAAAAATACTTCTGTAGTTCACGGCTTGCAAGATAATAGTGTCATAATTTCCCCGATGATTTTTGTCACTTTTATTTGTTCAGTAAAATTTCCCCCTCAGTGGGTGACTTAGTTGCGAATCTGTTTTGCCTAAGTTTGTAAAAAATCCTTACCGAGTGATGGGCCAGACTCTCACTCGGGGGCTTAGCTGTGAATCCGTTTCGCCTAAGTTTGAATAAAATCCTACCAAGTGGTGAGCCAGAATTCCACTCGGAGGCTTAGCTACAGTCCAAGTACTCGCCTAAGTTTGAATAAAATCCTACCGAGTGGAGAGCCAAACTCCCACTCGGAGGCTTAGCTGCAGTCTAAGTACTCGCCTAAGTTCAAATACAACATGCGCTCGCAAGGAGGACGAGGTGCAGGTCGACTGCGACCCTCTCCTCTGAGCTACGCCACAAGTACAATGTGCGGTCGCAAGGAGGACAAGGTGCAGGTCTACTGCGACCCTCTCCTCTGAGCTACGCCACAAATACAACGTGCGCTCGCAAGGAGGACGAGGTGCAGGTCGACTGCGACCCTCTCCTCTGAGCTACGCCACAAGTACAATGTGCGGTCGCAAGGAGGACGAGGTACAGGTCGACTGCGACCCTCTCCTTCAAGCTACGCCACAAGTACAACGTGAAAATCCTACCGAGTGAGGAGCAAACCTCCCACTCGGAGGCTTAGCTGCAGCACAGTGCTCGCCTAAGTTATAAAAATCCTACCGAGTGAGGAGCAAACCTCCCACTCGGGGGCTTAGCTGCAGCCCAGTACTCGCCTAAGTTATAAAAAATCGTACTGAGTGAGGAGCAAACCTCCCACTCGAGGGCTTAGCTGCAGCCCAGTGCTCGCCTAAGTTATAAAAAATCCTACCGAGTGAGGAGCAAACCTCCCACTCGGGGGCTTAGCTGCAGCCCAGTGCTCGCCTAAGTTATAAAAAATCCTACCGAGTGGAGGGCAGACCTCCCACTCGGAGGCTTAGCTGCAGCCCAGTGCTCGCCTAAGTTTTTGAAAATCCTACTGAGTGGAGAGCATGTTTCCCACTCGGAGGCTTAGCCGCAGCCCAGTGCCTGCCTAAGTGATTTGAAGAATAAGTCGACTGCAGTAAGCATCTCGTTTTAAACCTGCAAAAGACATTTCAGACCAAAGGCAAGCACATTCAAAACGTCGAATCCAAGTTCAGATAAAAACCTAACGGAACCGAAAGTGCTCAGGCGCTAAGCCTGTTAAGGTTTATCGGTTACAAAATCACTCGGCATACCGAGGCAAATTTAAAGTGTTGAGCTCAAGAAGTTTTTTACCCCTCCTGTGGAGGGCTGGAAGGTGCGACAAATTCATCGAGGTCGATTCCGTCAGCAATCCGAGTGGCAGTGGCGATGAAGGTCTCCATGAAGGACCGGAAGTTGTGTTTCTTGGTGTTGGCCACCCGAAGGGCCGCCAGCTTGTCTTCTCGTGCATCCGTGCAATGGACTCGAGCCAGACACAGAGCAACATCTGCACCACACCTAGTAGAGGACTTTTTCCACTCCTGCACTCGACTAGGAACTGTGTTTAGTCGAGCCATCAGAGACTCGAGGTCGTTCTGGAGCGTCTCCTTGGGCCAGAGCGTAGTGTCAATGCGGTAAGTGACGACCTTCAGCCTTGCGAGATAGTCACTGACAGCAGCAACATGAGACTCGAGCCGGAACACATTCATGGCGACTTCATCATTCACCGGAGAGTTGATGGGGTCCAAGTTTGGTTCCAGTCGACTGGTCTCCTCTTCAAAGTTTTGGCAAAATTCTGCAAGCACAACCACCGAGTCAAGACAACAGTCAAATGGAAAGAACACTGTAAAAATACTTGCTTAATGCAAAGGTTTACCTTCGAGCATGAGGAACAGCTTCTTGGCGAGTCCACCCAGATAAGCCTCCAGATCTTTCTTCTTCCGAACCAGTTCACTGGCTTTGTCATTCAGGGCAATCTTGTCGCTTTTTAGTCGACTCACTTCTTTGTTGGCAATATCAAGAGCAGCTTTTAGATTGGTGTTTTCTTCTTCAAGCCTGGTGACCAAAGCCAACTTCTCGTCCGCGAGCTTGGTCTTCTCTAAGGCTATCTTCTGCATCTCAGCTAGCTCAAGATCTTTCTTCTTCTGGGCCTCCTTCACTTTGCCTGCAAAGTTACAACAAGGTCAGATTTTGAAACAAATAAGGGGCAAAAACAGTCGTCGAGTCCTCACCAAACATACCTTTGCTCTCCTCCTTTGCCTTCGCCAAGTTCTCCTGGACCAGCTTCAGATCAAGCTCAAGTTGGATATGTTTGTTCTCCAACTCCGTGTAACGAGCCACCAGGTCGCGGGATTTCTACGAGGAACCAATCGACAAAATGTCAAAGATAATTCACTTCCGAGTGACTGAGGAAAAATCACACGTTTCTAAGACTTTAGTCGAATTCAAACATTCGACCGAAGTCTCGGGGACTACACCCAGTGGGTGCACTCAGCGTGCCCCCACCAGTTCTATCAAGAAAGAGTCGACCAGTCAACCACCAAAAAAAACAGGAGTTGCTCTTCAGACTGTAGTCCACTGCCAGCAGTCGACCGCAGTCTCGGGGACTACACCCAGTGGGTGCACTCAGCGTGCCCCCACCGGTTTGAGAAATCTATCCGACCCGGTCGAATAAAGGAAAAATTTAAAAAGCCTATGGTCGACTGCCAACAGTCCACCATAGCCTTGGGGACTACACCCAGTGGGTGCACTCAGCGTGCCCCCACTAACCCGGAATTTCAATCGACACACCCAGTCGGTGTAGGACCACTACGGATTTCAGAAAGAAGAATTTTCAGAGATCATATCCTAACAGAACAGGCGATGACCGACTGACCTGAACATTGCTTTGAAAAGCGGAACTAGCGTCATAGGCTGCCTGGCTAGCCTCCCGGATGGCCTTCACCTGCTCCATCATGACTCCCGCCTGGCGTATCGCTTCTTTTGCAGCACTGGCTTGGTCCTCTGGGACGTAGTGGGTCGAGAAGAGCGAAGGCTGTGCAGCACTCGACGAAGCAGGGTGAGCACTCATCAGCGGCACCGTGAAAGATACGGTGTGCCGAGTGGTGTTCTCCTCCTCTGCGACCAGTGTCTCGGGCGCTGTCACGTCCTGAGCCACCCTGCCGGCAGACGCCTTCCTGCTCCTCCGGTGCTTCAGCGGTTCCTCATCGTCGTCGTCGTCGTCAGGAAGAGTGATAACGACATTGGATGGAGCTGCAGAAAAGGATCAGAATTAGAGACCAAGAGTCAATCGACTAAAAAACGGAATTAAGAGAGTGGTACCAGGTTTTGAGGTTGCAGCATCTTCCATCTCATGATCATCAGCCCTGGCTGAGGTATCAGAAGTAGCAGCACTGCAATTCCAAAAATCAGTTGGTTAACTCATGAGTCGACCAAAAATAAACTCGTGTAGAGCAAGAAGACTCAGATAGCATTTTTTACCCTGATATGGTGGGAATTGACACCTTCATCTTTGGCAAGACCTTCGCTGGTTTCATCGGCACTGTTCGAGATTGCTTCGGAGCCTTCTCAGTCGGCGCCGGAGAAGTGGTCCGAGGGCGCTTGGTCGACTGCGCGACAGTCGCGACCCCCTTACCACGTTCAGTCGCAGGATCATGGATGAGCTTCGATCGCCTCTCCGTGCGAGGCGGTGAAGTTTCCTCCTCCTCCTCCTCTTCTTCCTCCCCATCGGAGTCGTCATCATCATCATCTTCAGCAGCATCCGAGTACCACTCCTCCTGGCTTTCGCCCCCACTTGCTTGCCCCTCTTCAGTCGGAGTCTGCGCTCCATTGGGCATCGAGTATAGTTCAGTGAAGGCCTGACAGACAGCAAAATAAAGATCAATCGACCAATTTACAGTGAAAGCAGAATGAGTGTGGCAAGATTACAATTGGAAACAAAGTGGGCGTACCTTGTCTGGAATGCTAGAGTGGTCGAGTGGCGGAATCCTCCTGGCTCCTCGAGGGTTGTCCTTGTTCCCAGTGACCGCGGCCATCCACCTCTCCAGTGTGGCATCGTCGACTGATTCTGGGTGGACCCTAGTTTCATCCTCGGTTCCACAGTACAGCCACATGCAATGGCCTTGGTACTGAAGAGGCTGGATGCGTCACCTAAGGAAGACCTCCAGAAGGTCCATACCCGTCACTCCTTCCCTGACTAGCTGGACTACCCACTCCATCAACATCTTCACTTGAGCCTTCTCCTCAGGGAGCACCTTCAAAGAAGAGGGTTTGCTTGCTCGGTCCATGGTAAACGGAGGGAGACCACTCGACATTCCCGGCGTCGACTCGTTTTGGCAGTAAAACCAAGTCGACTGCCATCCCCTGACCGACTCAGGGAGAGTCATGGTCGGAAAAGTGCTCTTGTTTCTCATCTGGATCCCCAGACCTCCACACATCTGAATAACCTTGGTCTTGTCGTCATCTGGACTTGCCTTTTTCACTGTCTGAGAACGACAAGTGAATATGTGCTTGAACAGACCCCAGTGCGATCGGCAGCCCAGAAAGTTCTCACACATGGACACAAAGGCAGCAAGGTAGGCGATGGAGTTTGGATTGAAGTGGTGGAGTTGCGCCCTGAAGAAATTCAAGAAACCACGGAAAAATACACTCGGAGGCAGAGAGAACCCGCGGTCGACATGGGTAGCCAGAAGAACGCACTCACCCTCTTCCGGTTGCGGTTGCCACTCGTCCCCCGGGAGCCTCGCCGCCCCGTGGGGAATCAAACCCTCGTTGGCCATCTCCGTCAGATCCCTCTCGGTGATGGACGACCGGATCCAATCTCCTTGGACCCAGCCGTGCGGCAGACGGGACCTGGACGAAGATCCGCCCCGACTGGTCGCTCTCCCTTTCGCCTTCCCCTTCGCCGTCGCCTTCTTTGCGTGCTCCAGAGCCGCCGTCCTCTCCTTCACCATTGTTGCCGTCGAGGCGCACGAGGAGTGGTTGGGCAGAGGTGAGGGCAGGCGATGCGGGCGGAGGCGGAGAGGACAGAGGAGGGAGAATGGAGAGACACTGTTCAAAAACCCTCGCCGGACGCCTTTATAAGAACACTTCCGAGTGGATGACAGGTGGGCCCAGGCGATCCAATCACATCCCGAAACAGTCGCGCATACGCGATACGTGGCGAAAAAGGTGGCGCGAGAATCGAGGCGTCTATGCTCTATCCCATCCGAGCGCCGCGGTCCGCCCCGCTTTGCGCGCTTCCCCAAAATTCGGATCCCACAAAATCCGCGAACGGCAGATCGATCTGTCCGACGAGAGATTTCCTGCGATCCGTCGCTCGGAGATTGCTAAGTTCAAAAGTTCACTCGACGAGAGAAAAGAATGGATCAAGGCGAGTGAAGAAAGGTTGTTGATTATCAACGAAGAGATTATTGGTCCAAGACGATACACATCCATAACGTAAAAGCAGGTCGGAAATAATATCAACTCCTTCCTCACTCAAACCTCAATCCATTCGGGGGCTAATGATGAAGTCATGTACCTAGGGTAGGGTCATAGACCTGATCTAAGTACCCTACCCAAGGACACCCTTAGAAGAAACTACCCTCCAGTCGACCAAGAGAGACTTCACTCGACGGACTCGAAGGACTCGACCATGAAGACTCACTCGACCACCAGAAGGACAAGAGACACTCTGCATCGCAACGGTCTGTAATTAAGTAGACTTTATGGCATTTAGGACACTTTATGTGAGGCGTTACCAGTAACGCCTAGACTTAATGTACTTTAAACCCCGCATTACTGAGGGCCGGAGGGGTCTGGCAGGTACTATATAAGCCACCCCCTCCTCAGTGTAAAGGGTTCGCACCCCTGTAATCCATACACACATAATCCAGTCGACCGCCTCCGGGCTCCGAGACATAGGGCTATTACTTCCTCCGAGAAGGGCCTGAACTCATACATCCCTTGTGTTTACAACTGCTCCATAGCTAGGACCTTGCCTCTCCATACCTACCCCCACTCTACTGTCAGACTTAGAACCACGACACTATGCACATGCTCCTAGGGGGTTAGATTGGTAGGAAAAGACCATCGCTCGTCCCCGACCGCCACTCATAAGGATGCACAAGCCAGGTACACTTCATGTTTCAAATTTGTTACACAATTTTAACCATATGTGCATGCTACGGGACTTGCTAACTTCAACACAAGCATTCTTTAAATTCATAATCACCCAACTAGCATGACTTTAATATCACTACCTCCATATCTCAAAACAACTATCAAGTATCAAATTGATCATAGCATCCAACTCACTTTCTATGATAGTTTTTTTATTCAAATTACCATGCTGTTTAAGACTCTCAAAATAATACAAGTGAAGCATGAGAGTTCATCTATTTCTTAAAAATAAAACTACCACCGTGCTCTAAAAGATATAAGTGATGCACTAGAGCAAATGACAAACTACTCTGAAAGATATAAGTAAAGATCAATGAGTAGTCGAATAATTGTGCAACTATGTGAAGACTCTCTAACATTAAGGAATTTCAGATGTTGGTATTCTAATCAAGCAGCAAGCAAAACAAAATAAAATGACATTGCAAGGATAGCACAACTCATGTGAAGAAGCAAAAACTTAGGCTCAACCGATACTAACCAATAGTTGTTGAAGAAGAAAGGTGGGATGCCTATCGGAGCATCCTCAAGCTTAGATGCTTGAGACTTCTTGAAATATTATCTTGGGGTGCCTTGGGCATCCCCAAGCTTGAACTTTTGTGTCTCCTTAATTCCTCTCATATCATGGTTTCTCTTTTTATCAAAAGCTTCATCCACAACAAACTCAACTAGAACTCGTGAGATAGGTTAGTATAAACCAATGCAAAACCTTATCATTTTCTACTGTAACAAATCACTAAAATTATTATTCCACATTTAATACTAAATGTCTCTGCATATTTAATACTCCTATCCTCAAATAGAATCATTAAACAAGCAAACATATGCAAACATAACAGCAATCTGCCAAAACAGTACAGTCTGTAAAGAATGCAAGATTCATCATACTTCCCTAACTCCAAAAATTATGAAATAAAATTCCCACAGTATTAAATTTATCAGAGCTCAATATTCAAAAAGTTTCAACATTATACCACTCACTGACTTTTCTAGGGAATTTTTGCAACAGCGGTAAACCTTCTGTTTTCAAACAGCAACATGTATACTAGCAAAATAATCATGGCAAAGGCTATCCTTGACATTTTTATTGAAACTAAAGATGCAAAACATTATTCTAAAAATCATAAAGAAAATACTAACAAAAGAAAATGATGCTCCAAGCAAAACACATATCATGTGGTGAATAAAAATATAGCTCCAAGTAAAGTTACCAATGAACGAAGACGAAAGAGGGGATGCCTTCGGGAGCATCCCCAACCTTATGCTCTTGATTGTACTTGAATATTACATTGGGGGTGCCTTGGGCATCCCCAAGCTTAGGCTCTTGCCACTCTTTATTCCATAGTCCATCGAATCTTTACCCAAAACTTGAAAACTTCACAACACAAAACTTAACAGAAAAATCGTAAGCTCCGTTAGCAAAAGAAAAGAAAACCACCACTTAGGTACTGTAATGAACTCATTCTACATTCATATTGGTGTAATATCTACTGTACTCCAACTTATCTATGGTTCATACCCTAACATACTACTCATAGATTCATCAAAATAAGTAAGCAACACATAGAAAACAGAATCTGTCAAAAACAGAACAGTCTGTAGTAATCTGTATCAAACGTATACTTATGGAACTACAAAAATTCTACCAAATTAGGAGGTCCTAAGAAATTTGTGTACCAATCCAGAGCAAAAAGAATCAGATAAATAGCACGTTTCTGTGAATTAAAAAAATAATTTACTGGGTGCAAAAGTTTCTGATTTTCAGCAGGATCAACACAACTATCACCGTAAGCTTTCCTAAAGGTCTTACTTGGAACTTTATTGAAACAAAACCTATAAAACATGATTACTACAGTAGCATAATAATGTGGACACACAAAAATAGTAAGGATAAATATTGGGTTGTCTCCCAACAAGCGCTTTTCTTTAATGCCTTTCTAGCTAGGCATGATGATGACAATGATGCTCACATAAAAGATAGGAATTGAAACATAACGGGAGCATCATGAAGCATATGACTAGCACATTTAAGCCTAACACACTTCCTATGCATAGGGATTTTGTGAGCAAACAACTTATCGGAACAATAATCAACTAGCATAGGAAAGTAAAACAAGCATAACTTCAAGACTTTCAACACATAGGGAGGAAACTTGATATAATTGCAATTCCTACAAGCATATATTCTTCCCTCATAATAATTTTCAGTAGCATCATGAATGAATTCAACAATATAACCAGCACCTAAAGCATTCTTTTCATTATCTACAAGCATAGACTTTTTACTACTCTCCACATAAACAAAATTCTTCTCATTCGAAATAGTGGGAGTATCATAAGAGACTTGAACACTAAAAATTGTTTCCACATTAAAAGAGTAATGTTCAAAAAAAGGGTAATCATAATCATGACAAGATTTGTAAATATAATCATCACTACTTTTTATAGCATAAGTTTCATCACAATAATCATCATAAGTAGCAACTTCGTTCTCATCATAATCGATTGAAACCTCTCCCAAGATAGTGGAATCACTAAATAAAGTTGACACTCTTCCAAATACACTTTCATATTCATCACAATAAAATTCAACATCCTCCAAAATAGTGGGATCACTACTTCCTAAAGTTGACACTCTTCCAAACCCACTTTCATCAATATAATCATCATAGGTAGGAGGCATACTATCATCATAACAACCTTGCATATCAAAACTTGGGATGCTAAAAATATCATCTTCATTAAACATAGCATCCCCAAGCTTGGGACAAACATTAATTTCAGCAAATATATTCTCAAATATTTCATTCTCATCAAACATAGCTTCCCCAAGCTTGTGGCTTTGCATACCATTAGCATCATGGATATTCAAGGAATTCATACTAACAACATTGCAATCATGCTCATCATACAAAGATCTAGTACCAAGCATTTTAATGCATTCTTCTTCTAGCACTTGAGCACAATTTTCCTTTCCATCATTCTCACGAAAGATATTAAAAAGACGAAGTGTAAGAGACAAACTTAACTCCATTTTTTTGTAGTTTTCTTTTATAAACTAAACTAGTGATAAAACAAGAAACAAAAAGATTCGATTGCAAGATCTAAAGATATACCTTCAAGCACTCACCTCACCGGCAACGGCGCCAGAAAAGAGCTTGATGTCTACTACACAACCTTCTTCTTGTAGACGTTGTTGGGCCTGCAAGTGCACAGGTTTGTAGGACAGTAGCAAATTTCCCTCAAGTGGATGACCTAAGGTTTATCAATCCGTAGGAGGCGTAGGATGAAGATGGTCTCCCTCAAACAACCCTGCAACCAAATAACAAAGAGTCTCTTGTGTCCCCAACACACCCAATACAATGGTAAATTGTATAGGTGCACTAGTTCGGCGAAGAGATGGTGATACAAGTGCAATATGGATGGTAGATATAGGTTTTTGTAATCTGAAAATATAGAAACAGCCAGGTAACTAATGATAAAAGTGAGCGTAAACGGTATTGCAATGCGTTGAAACAAGGCCTAGGGTTCATACTTTCACTAGTGCAAGTTATCTCAACAATAATAACATAATTAGATCATATAACTATCCCTCAACATGCAACAAAGAGTCACTCCAAAGTCACTAATAGCGGAGAACAAACGAAGAGATTATGGTAGGGTACGAAACCACCTCAAAGTTATTCTTTCCAATCAATCCGTTGGGCTATTCCTATAAGTGTCACAAACAGCCCTAGAGTTCGTACTAGAATAACACCTTAAGATAAAAATCAACCAAAACCCTAATGTCACCCAGATACTCCAATGTCACCTCAAGTATCCGTGGTCATGATTATACGATATGCATCACACAATCTCAATTCATCTATTCAAACCAACACATAGAACCTCAAAGAGTGCCCCATAGTTTCTACCGGAGAATCACGACGAAAGCGTGTGCCAACCCCTATGCATAGGTTCATGGGCGGAACCCGCAAGTTGGTCACCAAAACATACATCAAGTGGCACGTGATATCCCATTGTCACCACAGATACGCACGGCAAGACATACATCAAGTGTTCTCAAATCTTTAAAGACTCAATTCGATAAGATTACTTCAAGGGGAAAACTCAATCCATTACAAGAGAGTAGAGGGGGAGAAGAAACATAAGATCTAACTATAATAGCAAAGCTCGAGATACATCAAGATCGTGCCAAATCAAGAACATGAGAGAGAGATCAAACACATAGCTACTGGTACATACCCTCAGCCCCGAGGGTGAACTACTCCCTCCTCATCATGGAGAGCGCCAGGATGATGAAGATGGCCACCGGTGATGGGATCCCCCTCCGGCAGGGCGCCGGAACGGGCTCCTGAGAGGTTTTTGGTGGCTACAGAGGCTTGCGGCGGCGGAACTCCCGATCTATCTTCTGTTCTGGAAGTTTTAGGGTACGTAGATATATATGGGTGCAAGGGGTACGTCGGTGGAGCTTCGGGGGCCCCACGAGGCAGGGGCGCGCCCTAGGGGGGTGGGTGCGCCCCCCACCCTCGTGACCAGCTCCCGTATCTTCTGACGTAGAGTCCAAGTCTATCCGGTGGCTTTCCTTCCAAAAATAACTTTTCCAGTTGATTTCGTTCCGTTTTGACTCCGTCTGATATTCCTTTTCCTCGAAACACTGAAGTAGGCATAAAACAGCAAATCTAGGTTGGGCCTCTGGTTAATAGGTTAGTCCCAAAAATAATATAAAAGTGGATAATAAAGCCCAATATTGCCCAAAACAGTAGATAATATAGCATGGAGCAATCAAAAATTATAGATACGTTGGAGACGTATCAGTGTCATCCACAACGGGAGAACAAGCCACTATAGCTTCAAGATGAAGGGAACAGATTACGTGCTACGACCTATGTCTCCAAGCCAAGTGATCGCCAACAAGCAAGCATCCACCAATCATGGAGAGACTAGTGAGAGAATGAACCACCACAAAGAGAGTGAGCGCCACAAGCCCAAATTGAGCGACTCTTTGCCAAGAGAGAAAAACTTAATCCTCCTAGCCACAAAAAGAGAGATGAGAGAAGTGTGTGAGAACCCATCGAGTGTCATCCACTATGTCCTAGTGTGCAACGATGAGGTGGCAAAGACTAACACTTCTAATACCCTTCCTCTAGTGTTGTATAACTTGTTGCAGGAATTCGCCTATGTCTTTCCCGATGAGCTACCTCCCGGTCTTCCTCCTCTACGTGGCATTGAACATCGGATCGGCCTCATCCCCGGAGCACCTCTTCCTAACAAGGCTCCATACTGCGTCAACCTCGATGAGACCAAATAAATACAAAGGCAAGTTCAACATCTCATAGACCATGGACATGTGCGTGAAAGTTTGAGTCCTTGTGCCGTTCCGGTCATTCTTGTGCCAAAACGTGATGGTAGCTTTCACATGTGTTCCGATTGTAGACCTATCAATGCTATCACCGTTCGCTAGAGGCATCCCATTCCACGCCTCGATGAGATGTTAGATGAGCTTAGCGGTGCCCCTATTTTCTCAAAAATTGATCTCAAAAGTGGTTACTATCAAATCCGCATACAAGAGGGTGGTGCATGGAAAACTGTTTTCAAAAAAGTTTGGTTTGTATGAGTGGTTAGTGATGCCTATGGGCTTATTGGAAGCACTTGGTACTTTCATGTGACTTATGCATATGTGCTTCATCCTTACATTGGTGTGTTCATTGTACTATACTTTGATGACATTCTTATGTTTAGAAAATCCCTCAAAGAGCATGTGAATCATATTAGGGCCGTTTTGCAAACACTTAGAAAAGAGCGTCTCTATGCCAATATGGAGAAATGCACTTTTGTTGTTGACAAGATAGTTTTCTTGGGCTTTGTTGTGTCTTCCAAGGGAGTTCATGTAAACGAGTCTAAAATTGAAGCAATTAAAATTTGGCCCCAACCCACTAATTTGCAACAAGTGCATAGTTTCCTTGGTCTAGCGGGTTTCTATCGTTGCTGTGCGAAATACTTTAGCACTATTGCTGCACCGTTGCATGCTTTGAGTAATAAAAACACACCTTTTGTTTGGGGAACATCCCAATCTACCGCATTTGATGAGCTCAAATCTTTGCTTACACATGCTCCAATTCTTGCATTACCCGATTTCACCAGAACTTTGGAGGTCCATTGTGATGCTAGCAGTCATGGAATTGGTGGAGTTTTGATGCAGAAAAGTGACCCATTGCATATTTTAGTGAAAAACTCTCTGGTGCTCAACTTAACTATCCTATATATGACAAATAATTGTATGCATTAGTGCGAGTATTACATGTTTGGGAACATTATCTTCGCCCACATGAATTTGTCATACATACCGATCATGAGACACTAAAGTACCTTAAAGGTCAAACTAAGTTGAATAAACGACATGCTAGATGGAGTGAATTTATTTAGTGTTTCCCTTATGTGATCAAGTACATTAAAGGCAAAGAAAATGTAGTGGCGGATGCTCTTTCCCGCATATGCATGCTTGTTACTCAACTTGAGTTAAATATTATTGGCTTTGAGCATATTAAAGATCTTTATGTGAATGATCCTTCCTTTGCACTACATTATGCCAAATGCCTTACTCACACTTGTTGGGAGAAATTTTATCTCAAGGATGGCTACCTTATGCATGGTAACTGATACGTCTCCAACGTATCTATAATTTATGAAGCATTCATGCTATTATATTATCTGTTTTGGATGTTTATGGGCTTTCCTAAGAACTTTTATATTATTTTTGGGACTAACATATTAACCGGAGGCCCAGCCAATATTGTTGTTTTCTTGCCTATTTCAGTGTCTCGAAGAAAAGGAATATCAAACGGAGTCCAAACGGAATGAAACCTTCGGGAGCATGATTTTTGGAACAAACCTGATCCAGGAGACGTGGAGCTGAAGTCAGGGAAGCTTCAAGGAGGCCACGAGGCAGGTGGCGCGCCCACCCCCCTGGGCACGCCCTCCACCCTCGTGGGCCCCTCGTGGCTCCCCCGACCGACTTCTTTCGCCTATATAAGTCCATATACCCTAAAACCTTCGGGGAACAGAATAGATCGGGAGTTCCGCCACCGCAAGCCTCTGTAGCCAACAAAAACCTCTCGGGAGCCCGTTCCGGAACCTTGCCGGAGGGGGAACCCATCACCAGTAGCCATCTTCATCATCCCGGCGCTCTCCATGACGAGGAGGGAGTAGTTCACCCTCGGGGCTCAGGGTATGTACCAGTAGCTATGTGTTTGATCTGTCTCTCTCTCTCTCTCTCTCTCGTGTTCTTGACTTTGCACGATCTTGATGTATCGCGAGCTTTGCTATTATAGTTGGATCTTATGATGTTTCTCCCCCTCTACTCTCTTGTAATGAATTGAGTTTTCCCTTTGAAGTTATCTTATCGGATTGAGTCTTTAAGGATTTGAGAACACTTGATGTATGTCTTGCCGTGCTTATCTGTGGTGACAATGGGATATTCACGTGATCCACTTGATGTATGTTTTGGTGATCAACTTGCGGGTTCAATGAATCTATGCATAGGGGTTGGCACACATTTTCGTCTTAACTCTCCGGTAGAAACATTGGGGAAATCTTTGAAGTACTTTGTGTTGGTTGAATAGATGAATATGAGATTGTGTGATGCATATCATATAATCATGCCCATGGATACTTGAGGTGACATTGGAGTATCTAGGTGACATTAGGGTTTTGGTTGATTTGTGTCTTAAGGTGTTATTCTAGTACGAACTCTATGATAGATCGAACAGAAAGAATAGCTTCGTGTTATTTTACTACAGACTCTTGAATAGATCTAGCAGAAAGGATAACTTTGAGGTGGTTTCGTACCCTACCATAATCTCTTCGTTTGTTCTCCACTATTAGTGGCTTTCGAGTGACTCTTCGTTGCATGTTGAGGGATAGTTATATGATCCAATTATGTTATTATTGTTGATAGAACTTGCAGTAGTGAAAGTATGAACCTTAGGCCTTGTTTCCTAGCATTGCAATACCGTTTATGCTCACTTTTATCATTAGTTACCTTGCTGTTTTTATATTTTCAGATTACAAAAACCTATATCTACCATCCATATTGCACTTGTATCACCATCTCTTTGCCGAACTAGTGCACCTATACAATTTACCATTGTATTGGGTGTGTTGGGGACACAAGAGACTCTTTGTTATTTGGTTGCAGGGTTGTTTGAGAGAGACCATCTTCATCCCACGCCTCCCACAGATTGATAAACCTTAGGTCATCCACTTGAGGGAAATTTGCTACTGTCCTACAAACCTCTGCACTTGGAGGCCCAAGAACGTCTACAAGAAGAAGTTTGTGTAGTAGACATCAAGCTCTTTTCTGGGGCCGTTTCCGGGGAGGTGAGTGCTTGAAGGTATATCTTTAGATCTTGCAATCGAATCTTTTTGTTTCTTGTTTTATCATTAATTTAGTCTATAAAAGAAAACTACCAAAAAATGGAATTGAGTTTTCCTCATACGCTTCATCTTTGTAATATCTTTCGTGAGAATGATGGAAAGGAAAATTGTGCTCAATTGCTAGAAGAAGAATGCATTAAAATGTTTGGTACTAGATCTTTGTATGATGAGCATGATTGCAATGTTGTTAGTATGAATTCCTTGAATATCCATGATGCTAATGATATGCAAAGCCACAAGCTTGGGGAAGCTATGTTTGATGAAGATGATATTTTTTGTCCCCCAAGTTTTGATGAGCAAATTTATTATGATGAAAGCATGCCTCCTATTTATGATGATTATTGTGATGATACGTATGCCATAAAAGAAGAAGTTTGCTTATGTGGAGAGTAGTAAATTTTCTATGCAAGTAGATCATGAAAAGAATGCTTTATGTGCTGGTTATATTGTTGAATTCATTCATGATGCTACTGGAAATTATTATGAGGGAGGAACATATGCTTGTAGGAATTGCAATAATATCAAGTTTCCTCTTTATGTGCTTAAAATTTTGAAGTTATGCTTGTTTTGCCTTCCTATGCTAGTTGATTATTGTTCCCATAACTTGTTTGCTCACAAAATCCCTATGCATAGGAAGTGGGTTAGATTAAATGTGTTAGTAATATTCTTCATGATGCTCTCTTTATGTTTCAATTCTTATCTTTTATGCGAGCATCATTGAAATCATCATGCCTAGCTAGAAAGGCATTAAAGAAAAGCGCTTGTTGGGAGACAACCCAATATTTATCCTTACTGTTTTTGTGTGTTCACATGATTATGCTACTGTAGTAATCATGTTTTATAGCTTTTGTTTCAATAAAGTGCCAAGTAAGACCTTTAGGATAGCTCACGGTGATAGTTGTGTTGATTCTGCTGAGAATCAGAAACTTTTGCACTCAGTAAATTTGTTTTGATAATTCACAGAAACGTGCTTTGGATCTGATTATTTTTTCTCTGCATTGGTACACAAATTTCTTAGTACTTCCTAATTTGGTAGGAATTTTGGAGTTCCAGAAGTATACGTTTGATACATATTACTACAGTCTGTTCTGTTTTTGACAGATTCTGTTTTCTATGTGTTGTTTGCTTATTTTGATGAACCTATGAGTAGTATCGGAGGGTATGAACCATAGAGAAGTTGGAATACAGTATATATTGCACCAATATGAATTTAGAATGAGTTCATTACAGTACCTAAGTGGTGGTTTTATTTTCTTATACTAACGGAGCTTACGAGTTTTCTGTTGAGTTTTGTGTTGTGAAGTTTTCAAGTTTTGGGTAAAGATTCGATGGACTATGGAATAAGGAATGGCAAGAGCCTAAGATTGGGGATGCCCAAGGCACCCCAAGGTAATATTCAAGGACAACCAAGAGCCTAAGCTTGGGGATGTCCCGGATGGCATCCCCTCTTTCGTCTTCATTCATCGGTAACTTTACTTGGAGCTATATTTTTATTCACCACATGATATGTGTTTTGCTTGGAGCGTCATTTTCTTTTGTTAGTATTTGCTTGCTGTTATTTAGAATAATGTTTTGCTTCTATACTTTCAATAAAAACGTCAAGGATAGCCTTTACCATGCTTACTTAGCTAGTATACATGTTGCTGTTTGAAACCAGAAAGTTTACCGCTGTTGCAAAAATTCCCTAGAAAAGTCAGAGAATGATATAATGTTGAAACTTTTTGAATATTGAGCTATGATAAATCTTCTACAGCGTAATATGTTTCTCATAATTTTTGGAGTTAGGTAAGTATGATGACTATTGCATTCTTTACAGACTATACTGTTTTGGTAGATTGCTGTTATGTTTGCATTGTTTGCATATGTTTGCTTGTTTAATGATTCTATTTGAGGATAGGAGTATTAAATATGCAGAGACATTTAGTATTCAATGTTGAATAACAATCTTAGTGATTTGTTACAGTAGAAAATGATAAGGTTTTTGCATTGGTTTATACTAACTTATCTCACAAGTTCCTGTTGAGTTTAGTGTGGATGAAGCTTACGAGATTTAGGAAACCGAGATATAAAAGGAATTAAGGAGACACAAAAGCTCAAGCTTGGGGATGACCAAGGCACCCCAAGATAATATTTCAATAAGTATCAAGCATCCAAGCTTGGGGATGCCCCGGTAGGCATCCCACCTTTCTTCTTCAACAATTATCGGTTAGTATCGGTTGAGCCTAAGTTTTTGCTTCTTCACATGAGTTGTGATATCCTTGCAATGTAATTTTATTTTGCTTTGCTTGCTATTTGAATAAAATACCAAGATCTGAAATTCTTAAATGATAGAGAGTCTTCACATAGCTACATAATTATTTAACTACTCATTGATCTTCACTTATATCTTTTTGGAGTAGTTTGTCATTTACTCATGTGCTTCACTTATATCCTATGAGTAAATGGTTGAATGAGTTAAATGTCATAAATCTGAAATTATATATTTTTCGTATGCTTACCCCGTTGGGATTAATGACTTCACATCTAAGAAGTAGAGGTAGTAAATTTATTGAAGGTTAGCAAGCATTGTATTGGTCACTTGAACAATTCATGAAAGAATATTGAAGGAAGAGAGATTTCACATATAAATATACTATCTTAGACATCTTCTATGATTGTGAGCCCCATTAATTATTTTCAAACCTGAGCAAATTAGTTGAAGTTGGACAAGGAAGACAACGTAATGAGTTATGCTTGGGTGTATTTGTATAGAAGTTATATTGTTATAGATCCTCCAACATGTGGTGCTTGCTTTTTAGAATCCTTTGCTAGCCAAAATATTTGTACTAAGTGGGAATACTGCTTGTGCATCCAAATCCTTTGAACCAAGTTTCTTCCATGAGTGTCCACCATACCTACCTATATGCGGTATTTACCTGCCGTTCCAAGTAAATTTGCATGTGCCAAACTCTAACCCTTCAAATAATAATCTGTTTTGTATGCCCGAATCGCTCATGTAGCGACCAGGGGCTGTCAGTATCTTCCATGCTAGGTGGGTTATTCTCAAGATGAGTGGACTCCGCTCATCATTCACGAGAAAAATGGCTGGTAACTGGGATGCCCAGTCCCATGATCAAAAGATCAAAATCAAATCAAAAATAATTGCAAACAAAACTCCCCCAGGATTGATGTTTGTTGGAGGCACCCGTTGTTTCGGGCAAGCCATGGATTGATGATTGTTGGTGGAGGGGGAGTAAAAACTTTACCATTCTGTTTGGGAACCGCCTATAATGTATGTAGTATGGAAGATATTGGGAACTCTTGGTTGTTATGTTGATAATGAAAGCATGCCTCTCAAAATTATTTATCTCTATTTCAAAATCGAGCTCTGGCACCTCTGCAAATCCCTGCTTCCCTCTGCGAAGGGCCTATCTTGTACTTTTATGCAAGAGCAGTAGTATTCCTTCTCTTTCCTACCTACTCTTTAGTTGGCAAGCATCATGTGTTGGGGAAATATCTAAGCATCTATGGCCATGCAAATATATTTGATCACGAATTATTATTGTTGAAAATTATCTACATGATAAGTGAGCTGGGAGGCGAAACACTAAGCCTCTATCTTTCTCTGTGTTCGATGGATGCTATTTGTTCTAAGAATAATTTTTGAGTGGTAGCATTCATGGAAGACTATATGATAGTTGAGTATGTGGAGTTTGCTAAATCAAAGCTCTGACATAGACCCTTCCTGAAAATAAGATGAATTGTAATTGTTTGATGACCGAGAATGAAGTTTGCTAGTTTTCAAGAAAGTTTATGGTCTATGCTTTAACATGTGAATAGCTTGTTACTTGATCTTGAGAAGTTTTATGAGATGAACTACTGTTATGACATATAATCATGCTAGAAAAGGTGATTGAAATTATCATTGATCAAACTTGTGCACCTAATAGCATTCACACTTCATAAATTCTTTCTTTTATCATTTACCTACTCGAGGACGAGCAGGAATTAAGCTTGGGGATGTTGATACATCTCCAACGTATCTATAATTTATGAAGCATTCATGCTATTATATTATCTGTTTTGGATGTTTATGGGCTTTACTAAGCACTTTTATATTATTTTGGGACTAACCTATTAACCGGAGGCCCAACCCATATTGATGTTTTCTTGCATATTTCAGTGTTTCGAAGAAAAGGAATATCAAAAGGAGTCCAAACGGAATGAAACCTTCGGGAGCGTGATTTTTGGAATGAACATGATCCATGAGACGTGGAGCTGAAGTCAGGGAAGCTTCAAGGAGGCCACGAGGCAGGGGTGCACGCCCACCCTCCTGGGCGCGCCCTCCACACTCGTGGGCCCCTCATGGCTCCCCCGGCCCACTTCTTTCGCCTATATAAGTTCATATACCCTAAAACCTTCGGGGAACAGAATAGATCAGGAGTTCCGCCGCCGCAAGCCTCTGTAGCCACCAAAAACCTCTCGGGAGCCCGTTCCGGCACCCTGCCGGAGGGGGAACCCATCACCGGTGGCCATCTTCATCATCCCGGCACTCTCCATGACAAGGAGGGAGTAGTTCACCCTCGGGGTTGAGGGTATGTACCAGTAGCTATGTGTTTGATCTCTCTCTCTCTCTCTCTCTCTCTCTCGTGTTCTTAACTTCGCACGATCTTGATGTATCACGAGCTTTGCTATTATAGTTGGATCTTATGATGTTTCTCCCCCTCTACTCTCTTATGATGAATTGAGTTTTCCCTTTGAAGTTGTCTGGATTGAGTATTTAAGTATTTGAGAACACTTGATGTATGTCTTGTCGTGCTTATTTGTGGTGACAATGGGATATTCACGTGATCCACTTGATGTATGTTTTGGTGATCAACTTGCGGGTTCAATGAATCTATGCATAGGGGTTGGCACAGGTTTTCGTCTTGACTCGGTAGAAGCTTTGGGGCACTCTTTGAAGTACTTTGTGTTGGTTGAATAGATGAATCTGAGATTGTGTGATGCATATCGTATAGTCATGCCCACGGATACTTGAGGTGACATTGGAGTATCTAGGTGACATTAGGGTTTTGGTTGATTTGTGTCTTAAGGTGTTATTCTAGTACGAACTCTATGATAGATCGAACGGAAAGAATAGCTTCGTGTTATTTTACTACGGACTCTTGAATAGATCGAGCAGAAAGGATAACTTTGAGGTGGTTTCATACCCTGCCATAATCTCTTCGTTTGTTCTCCGCTATTAGTGGCTTTGGAGTGACTCTTTGTTGCATGTTGAGGGATAGTTATATGATCCAATTATGTTATTATTGTTGAGAGAACTTGCACTAGTGAAAGTATGAACCTTAGGCCTTGTTTCCTAGCATTTCAATAGTGTTTATGCTCACTTTTATCATTAGTTACCTTGCTGTTTTTATATTTTCATATTACAAAAACCTATATCTACCATCCATATTGCACTTGTATCACCATCTCTTCGCCGAACTAGTGCACTTAGACAATTTACCATTGTATTGGGTGTGTTGGGGACACAAGAGACTCTTTGTTATTTGGTTGCAGGGTTGTTTGAGAGAGATCATCTTCATCCTACGCCTCCCACGGATTGATAAACCTTAGGTCATCCACTTGAGGGAAATTTGCTACTGTCCTACAAACCTCCGCACTTGGAGGCCCAACAACGTCTACAAGAAGAAGGTTGTGTAGTAGACATCAGTAACAAAGACTGTATACCCGAGTCTTCTCTTCGTTTGTTGCTTTTTCAAGAGGCTCACGGAGGTGGACTCATGGGACATTTCGATTGTGACAAGACCTTCACCACACTCTCCTTCAAGTACTTTTGGCCAAAGATGTTTCGCGACGTGGCACGCTTCACCAATAAATGCTCTACATGCCGCAAAGCTAAGTCCAAAGCTCAATATCATGGTTTACATATGCCACTTCCAATTCGATATCAACCATGGGAAGATATTAGCATGGATTTCGTGCTTGGTTTGCGTAGAGCTTGCAATGGAAAGGATTCATTCTTTGTTGTTGTGGAGCGATTCTCAAAAATGGCACATTTCATCCCATGTAATAAGATAGACAATGCTTCACATGTTGCAAATCTTTTTTGTAGGGAAATCTTGAGGTTGCATGGAGTGCCAAGGACCATAGTGTCGGACCGGGACGTCATGTTCTTAAGCTACTTTTGGAAGACAATTTGCGCCAAGCTCGGCATCAAGCTTCTATTCGCCACGGCATATCACCCACAAACCGATGGTCAAACCAAATTCACCAACCGGACGTCCACTCTACTTCGCGTGTTGATAAAGAAGAACATCAAGGAGTGGGAGGAGTGCTTACCCATCGCCGAGTACGCCTACAATCGAGCCTGACACACCACTACCGGTAGGTCCCCCTTCGAGGTTGTCTACGGCTTCAACCCATTGTCCCCATTGGACATTCTACCTCTTCCGCTCCAAGAACGCGCAAACATGGATGCAAGTGAAAGGGCAAGTTTTCTCAAGAAGATGCATGAAGATACAAGGGCAACGATCGAGCGTCAAGTACATCGCATCTCCAACAAGCTCAACATCAACAAGACACCAATGGTGTTCCAACCGGGAGACCTCGTATGGCTTCATCTTCGAAAGGAGCGCTTCCCCAACGAGCGCAAGTCAAAGATACTTCCACGAGCCGACGGACCTTTCAAGGTGCTAGCACGCTACAACAACAACACTTACAAGATTGACATCCCACGCGACAAGTACAACGTAAGCGGCATCTGCAACGTCCAAGATTTGGCCAAGTACCATGGTGATGAAGATCACGATCCATGGACAAATCTCTCTGGGGGGGGGGGGGAGATGATGCGGAGCATCCTTCCACCATCCCCATGGTCTCTACACCGACACCTCAAGCACCACATGGACCAATGACAAGAGCTAGAGCACGTACAATGGAAACCGAGGTGAACTCCTTCCTAGTTGACATGCATATGAATACAAGTGGAACTTGGTTGCTACCTCACCAAAATACTCTATGCCTCATTAGGTACGAAGAGGAGCCCTTCCAAGCAGCTGAGGAGCACCACCAAGTCCAAGGAGAAGCGACCCAAGTCACCAAGGAGGAAGACCGAGCCAAACAGGAGCTGGATAGGAAGTCCCAGGCGACCCCGTGCCCACGGGCTACACATGGAGCTAGGGCAGTAGCACCCAGTGCGCACGGGCGTGTACCATGCGCACGGGACCAACTTACCCCGTGCGCACGGGCCCTACAGGATGGGCGGCTGCGATGCTGTTTTGGATCCCCCCTTCTTCCACTTCGACCCCAAGCCTATATATTCTGTACCTAGGGTTATGTTTAGGGTTACCAAAGATTAGATGAGATATTTGTGAGCTTTGCTCCTTCTACCACCTCCATTGGAGATTAAGGCCTCTTTGGAGAGGATCCACTTGTGGATTTCAAGACCTCCATCTTGGAGAAGACTACCATCATCAAGACCTCATCTCCTAGGAGTGGGGAAGAACTCTACCATTGTATCTTTCCTTTGATTGTGTTTGTGACTTGTGGATCTTGTGTTGCTATTCTAGTGGATGTGTAGTTTGGTATTGTTGGAGTGAATTCCTCTTTGTGTTCTTGGTGTTCTTCCTCTTTTCCCCTCCAAGTGTGAAAAGATCAATCTTAGGGTTTCACCCTACAGCACATACCATCTAGGTCTTCCTCACGAAGCCCAAGTTCCTTCATCGTCAACTCCACCTCACGGACTGCCGCTGATCTCGACATGGAGCCCGATGCCGATCCCGAAGACATGTCCTTCTCCATCAGGTGCCCTAAACTGAGCAAGCAAGATCGGGTTTTTTGTGTGAACCCTAGATTTCCGTCTGCCCCTAGAAAAGGCCGACCAAGACCGGGCAGTGATCACCCCATATCAGTCCGAGTCTGAGGGAACCAAGAGGAAGACGGCGGAATGGAAAATATAGCTCCATGGCGGCGCAGCGCCTCTGAGAGAACAAAAACCCTAATGAAGAAAAAAAGACAGGTTCGGCGTTTAGTTGTTGAGAAAAAGGTTGGTTCAGTGACGAAGGGGGATGTCGCTACACGCTTGTGGGCCTTGAGGCGGCCTGCTCGCTGGTGATTCTGTGTGTGTGGTTGTGAGCTCCACATTTGTGACCACGGTGGCCCATGGTTCCTTTCCTGGCTTCTTCCATCTTTGATTATGTTTTGCGCTCGCACGCGCCGCTAAGTAGGAAAACGAGCGGAAGTTTCCAAGAAGCAGCCGCGTCCCGTGGATGGACGTCGATGTCGCTGTAGGATCTCCATCTCCTTTTCTTGGCGCGAACCGTCCAGGTCAACGACGACTCGTTCCGTTCACGCCTGCTGTACTTCCCTCTGCACCTCAATGGGGCCATCATCTATCCATATGACCCACGGCAACTCCTGCATGCGACATGTGAGTTGTGACCGCTCGCCACCACACAGGCTTCCATCACTTCGTATAAAAGTGTTGTTGTTTTGTGCGTGTTTGATAGCTGCAAAATTGGGCCTGAAGTAAGTATCCCCGTACGTACATAACTCGGTCAATCTTACACGATCATGTCCTCAAGTCCTGATAACGACCACGCTGCTCATGCTTATAAATCATACCCCGATCATGGACATAACTCATGTGATTATCGATTCTTCAGTGCCAAAGCAAAGCTCGAATAAGTAAGTACTCCCTCCGTCTCAATTGAGTCACTTATTTTGGGATGGAGGGAGTAGTAGGCATGGTTTGGTTTTACATGAGAAAATTTTGATTCTCTCTGCGGCATGATATGAGCGAGAAAAGTCGGCCAAAGCGGCACAAGGCCACGGCCGAAAAGCAAGAGAATCAATTTTAAAAATTCTTCTCCGCCGATATCCTGACCTGCCCGGCGTCCGTGTTTCGATCGGACAACGTGGCATTTTTCAAAGTCTACGCCGACGACATGACCTGCTTCTCCTTTTTTACCTTGCCTGATCGCCAGAGTCATTCTTTTTCAGTTCGATTTTGCGTCTTTCGTTTGGCAAGTCAACATAGCACGTTTTTCTTTTTAATTTGGTGTTTTGTTCGTTAAGCCAAGCCCAAAGTTCATCAGCTAAGCTAATGTTTTGGCTCTTTCTTCGGATGCCTGGCAGATGACCAAAGAGAGCCATGGACATGCCAAAACTTGCTAAACATCATCAAAACAAGGGCCATGATCTCGAGTCGTTCCCTGGAAAATCGACCAGGATGGTTGCGGCCAGCGGTGAGAGCCATCGTGCCGGTGTGAACTGCAACACTTGGCGACTCCATCTGCCATGATTTATACTGCTATATCACATACCAACGGAATAGTGGCTTGTCATGTTAATGAGGTCTCCACTCCACACAAACTACACACCAATCGGGTCAAATCTTCAACGTATAGCATAGCGACTTGTGAGATTAGAAGGTGCAGAGGACAAGTGATACCTTACAACCTGTTAACTGTGTGTGCTGTGCAGTTAATGTCTTGCGTTCATACTACACACCGATGGGTTGACCAGCCGGTCCAGGCCCATGGTTACAGAGGAAATTCCCGGCTCTGACCGTCGCTTTCATCCGCAACTTGTCTGAAACTTCGCACGCTTGATCCAGAGAACGAATAATACACTACCATTAGGTCCATTACCCCCGCCCCCTCAAACACCCGCGGACGCGCCCGGCCGCATCCGCGGGCACTGACCGGGCATTCCTTAAATCGCGCCGTCCACATCCGTGTATCTCATATCCGATCCTCTATATTCATATTAAACTATGCAACGTCGATCAAACTATGTAGATCAGCAGTCAGATATAGAAACGGACATAGGCAAGCACAATGTATTCACCAAAAGATCACGAACGGATGTTCAAAAGACCACCAAAGTTCACATAAACGACGGACAACCTTGAACTACATCTAATACTTGAAATTAAATTGAAGAAAGCGGATCTTCGCCACTTCCAGGTCGGCCCTTTCCCCTTTCGGTCCCTGGCGCAACTGTAGCCGTCGGGGGCTGGTGGAGGGTCGTCCGATTCGTCGGACGAGGAGCTGTTGTCGTCAGAGGAGGAGGAGCCGATGATGAGGCCCTTGAGGCACTAGACGGACCGGTCCTGCTGGCGCTTGAGCTTCACCGGCTGAGTCGCCTTCGTCGCCTTATCGTTGGCCTCGCGCTCGGACTACTCGATGGCAAGCCGCGGAGAGCCTTCGCGCTCTTCCAGCGGAGCCACCGAGCGTCCGTCCTCGCCGTCGTAAGCGACCGGTGGTAGCCGTCGGGCTCCGCCGGTAACCCGCGGCGACGGCCGACAGAGCTCTCCGCCGCGTCCCTTTCCCTTGCTTGTTGCCTCTTGTGACGGGCAGCGCGCGCCTTGGACTCCGACGTGCGCGTCCGGACCGGCTGAGCGGGCACACACCCATCGCTACCCGTGTTGGGGAGCAACCGCCGCCGGGGGCAGAGGACGGCCTGGGGGAGGCGCGGACTACGCAGGCCGAGAGGAGCCAGTGCCAGCGGGAAGAGGCGAGGTGGCAGATCCGGAACTGCCACCTAAGTCCACCTTGGACATCTCAAGGGCAATGCGGAGGGCCAGCTCCTCGTCGGAGTCGAAGGAGGAGGAGGAGGAGGAGGAGGAGGAGCGGCTGCCGGCGCTTGACATGGTCACCGGAGTCGTCGGAGGGGATCAAATTAAAGAATTCGGTGGGAAGAAAAGAGATGGATCAAGAGTGGAGTGAGGTAGAGTTTTCGAATTGGAGGTATTTGTGGGGACGGAGTGGGGTCAGGGTAGGCCGTCGGGCTGACGTGTCGGACGCGGTCGGGTGCACCCCATATCCGCCCTATATTTGGGCTGGATATGAGGGGCGTCAGCTCAGACATTTAAGGATCATTTGAGGCGCTCGACTGAACCGTATTTGCATGACCGGTCAGGGCAACTCTACCGCGCGACCCCATCTTGTCCGGGTGCGTCCGTTTGGGGTAAAACGGACAAATGGCGCGGCCCAACGCGCGGCCTCAAACGGACAAATGTCCAGAATCCATCCGCTTTTGACCCATCCCCGGCCCAAAGTTGCGCTCGGTTTGGGGTGAAACGGACGCGCGCGGACGGCCGCGACGCACGCCCTTGTCCCTCCCCCCCCCATGGCCCGCCTGCCGGGGACACTAGCAGTCCCTCCCTCCCAACGCTTCGACCCTCTCTCTCCCGCCCCGCCCCGCCGCCGACACCGCCGCTATTCTCCGGCCGCCTCGTCACCGCGCAGCCCCCGGCCATCCATACCAAACCACGTGTAGACATGGCCACCACCATGCCCGCGCTTTCGCCGTAGTTTTGGCCGTCGATCGGAGGAGGTTTGGCCGTCGCCGTCTTTGCCGGTGGCAGAGGAGACACGACCGCCGGCGACGTACCACGGCGGCCGCGGCAGCTTCCGACGGCTCCAGAGCGGCCAGTAGCCGGCCAGCAACCACCCCTGTTGCGTCGAGGTGATCATCGCGGCCTCTTCGCCACCACGACTGCAAGGTGTTCGACATTTTGCCCACAAAGGTATGGACAGTGGAGACGAGTTCTTCTTCCGCCACTTCCTTTGTTCATCGGACGATTCGTCGTCGGATGATGAAGATCTTGTGGTGGCTGCACTCGTCGTTCACGACCACATTCAACGGCAGCTTCCTCGGTACAAGGGGTCAGTCCCTGGCCGTGCTCCCAACCTGAACCGCAACAGGGAGAGAGGCCACGCCCTGCTCTATGCCGATTACTTTTCCAACAAACCGCTCTTCAAGCCGGATAAATTCCGTTGCCGTTTTCGAATGGCAAGGCATGTGTTCAATCGTATCCGAGAAGGAGTGGTTTCTCATGACCCATACTTCGAGTGCAAGACGGATGCCCTTGGCAAGCTTGGGTTCTCCTCTTACCAAAAATGCACCGCGGCCGTCCGCATGCCTGCCTATGGAATTCCAGGCGATCTGGTGGATGAGTACGTGTGTATGAGCGAGACAACATGTCTAATGTCAATGTAGAAGTTCTACCAAGATGTGATCGAGGTGTTTGGCCCAGAGTACTTGAGGCAGCCAACTGCCGCTGATACAGAGAGATTGTTGGCGACCAACACAGCTAGAGGCTTTCCAGGCATGCTTGGCAGCATAGATTGTATGCACTGGGAGTGGAAGAACTGTCCATTTGCTTGGCAGGTCCAGTACAAGAGGCATGTCAGCGAGTGCACTGTCATATTAGAAGCGGTGGCATCGCGGGATCTCTGGATATGGCATTCTTTCTTCGGCATGGCAGGTTCTCACAATGATATCAACATGCTGCAATGTTCTCCAGTCTTCGCGAGGCTTGCAGAAGGCCGCTCCCCACCTGTCAACTTTGAGATCAATGGCCACCAGTATAACAAACGATACTATCTAACTTTTGTGAAGACAATCTCGAAGCCCCAAGGTGAGAAGAGAAAGAGATTTTCCCAAATGCAAGAGAGTGCTAGAAAGGATGTGGAAGGTGCTTTTGGTGTGCTTCAATCCCGATGGGGCATCGTTCGATACCCTGCACTGTCATGGGATGAAAGGAAGCTTTGGGAGGTGATGACTGCTTGTGGATCATGCACAACATGATCGTCGAGGACGAGCGTGATGACAGTATCTTCGACCAAGGATTTGATTTTCAAGGTGACAATGTTGAGCCCCTGCTGAGGGAGTCCTGGATTAGGGGGTATCCGGACAGCCGGACTATATACTTTGGCCGGACTGTTGGACTGTGGAGATACAAGACTCAAGACTTCGTCACGTGTACGGATGGGACTCTCCTTTGCGTGGAAGACAAGCTTGGCGATTCGGATGTTAGATCTCCTTTTTTGTAACCGACTCTGTGTAACCCTAGCCCCCTCCGGTGTCTATATAAACCAGAGGGTTTAGTCCGTAGGACAAGAACAATCATAATCATCATAGGCTAGCTCCTAGGGTTTAGCCTCTACGATCTCGTGGTAGATCAACTCTTGTAATACTCATATCATCAAGATCAATCAAGCAGGAAGTAGGGTTTTACCTCCATCAAGAGGGCCCAAACCTGGGTAAAACATCGTGTCCCCTGCCTCCTATTACCATTAGCCTTAGATGCACAAATCGGGACCCCCTACCCGAGATCCGCCGGTTTTGACACCGACATTGGTGCTTTCATTGGGAGTTCCTCTGTGTCGTTGCTGCAAGGCTCGATGGCTCGTCTCGTTGTCAATGACAACATCACCTCTGGGGGAGCCCTGGCGGTAGGCCAAACTCTCCAACTAGGTGGCTTCGTCATGACCGCCCGATCGGCTGCCGTGCCGACGATGACCTCTCGGGTTATCAAAAACAGCCTCCGTGTCAATTCGGAACTCGCCGAACAGATGGATCCAATGGAGCTCTCATCCCTTAATGAGCTATTGGATTGCATCGCCGCTCTGGGAGTTGCTACAGACTACGATCAGATTGGGTTTAAACCCGACCAAAGGGATATCAAATCCTCACCGGTCACCCATGAGATAGCGGTAGCGGAAGAGCCACACATGGATTATCCCTCTACTTTGAGGACGAACTATGTCAGGATTACCGAGCTCTCTGAGCCGGATACCCGCTCGCAGGAGGACATGACCTAGACCCCGGACTTAGAATCGGGTAACGGGCCAGAAAAATTGGGTAACATCCCGGAGTCCGAGCTGCCAAGCCCGGAAGCTCCTCTGCCCCTGGATGTCAAATCGGGTCAGAATTCGGGCTTAACTACGCCCACCCACCCAGACTTATGCCATCTTTCCCATATCAGACAAGAGCCCTAATAGATAGTACATCGCTACTGGGTCAGATTCCTCCTTGTGATAAACATGGTCAAGGACTGTCGTGAGGAGGACGCAATCTCACTTTTCTGCAAAAATTGCATGAACAAAGGGATCCTTAATGCTATAAGTCGCCGTGACATAGTACACTTTGCTGACTTAGCAGCCATAGTACAGAAGTACTGTGCGATGGAAAGCGCCTGGAAAACCCAAACAGAATTTTGGGATAATCCGGCTCTCACTAAACCCTTCGTCCGAGCTAAAAGGGCAAACTCTCGTAAGTTACCCGATCCAATTCCCAAAAAACCAAAGCCCACTCCAGGGCATGGAACCGTATTGGAAGAATGGCTCAATGGGCCATGCAAAATTCATAGCACGCCGGATACCACGCCGACTCATAGCCTTAGAGCATGTTGGATACCCCGGCAGGTAGTAAAAAGCGGCAAGGATCTTCTTGTAAACCATAAGGCAGAGCAACATCCCGTCGAAGACAACAGTGCGGTACTAACGGTCTTCGAGACTTTCCCCTCAAATAATAGGTGCAGGTGAGCTCATCGAAGTTTCGCTAACGTCTGCCACGTGGCAAAAATAAATTCGTGGAGCGACACTCCTATAACCTTCAGTGCCAGTGACGAACCTCAATTCCAAACAGTCCGGGCACCAGCCGCTCTGGTCCTTAGCCCAATCATGGATGGCTACCGGCTCACTAAAGTACTCATGGATGGCGGAAGCGGATTAAACCTGATCTATGAAGAAACTCTCAACAAGATGGAAATTGATAAAAGCCGCATTGAGCAAAGCAGCACAACCTTCAGGGGAATCATCCCTAGTCGGGAGGCACGGTGTGCGGGAAAAATCACACTGGATGTGGTATTCGGCATGCCGGAGAATTATAGGTTCGAAGAATTCGCCACTTGGAACGTGATTTCTTCATAGATCCTGGCGGACGAGATGGGGCAAACGGATGCGGCCGCGCGCTGGGCGCACGGCCACCGCATCGCAGGACAGATCCGGACACGACCCTATTGCCCTACCCAAACGGACAGAATCCGGACAAAACGGACGTCCGTTT